>NC_041389.1:536208023-536251866 GCF_002162155.2 Triticum dicoccoides
AGAACGCGACAAATTTTGGGCGTGCCTGGCCTGCATGGTCACTGTGGCCAGTGGAAAAAAATGATCGACTTTGGCGGATGCGACGGAGAGACGTACGACCGAGGGTCCCCTCCGCCCGTACCGAAACCACCGGGTTGCACAGCAAGTGCCAGTGCGGTTTGCAGGAATGCACCCAAGTTTTGGCAGCGCGTGCGAGGACCCACCCGGGGACCGCACGCGAGAGATGAACGAAATCGAAGTACGAATGCACGTTGCGTCACGTGCGGGCAGTGTTTTAGTGGTTTTCGGTGCGAAAAATCATAGAAAATCCGTACAGCGTCGGAACGCGACAAATTTTGGCGTGCGTGGCCTGCATGGTTACTGTGGCCCGTGGAAAAAAAGATCGACTTATGCGGATGCGACGGAGAGACGTACGACCGAGGGTCCCCTCTGCCCATACCGAAAATAATGATACAAACATGTTTGTTTTTTCATGCAAAGTTTTAAAAAAATACAATAAATGACAAAAATTCACAAATAAATAAATACATATTTAATATTGCGATGTGACTTTACCTAACTACCGGGTCAGTACAACCCGGACAGTTGTACTACCAAGCAGTTATGTAGAGCCATATCACAATATTAATTATGACCATGTATGGGTTAACTAACGCGTCTATATAAGCTGGTCAGGGCGTCGTTCGGCGGCCGAGGTGGGACTAAACTAGCCAACTTGCCGTCGCCCAAACTGAAATAGTAGACGGGCCTCGCCCACTTAATAATTGTCGCGGGCCCGACGCAGCAAAATATCTACCAGAGCCGTTGCTATCTGAGGGAATATTCCCGACAAACTCGCACGTCGCCCAATCACGTCGCGCATGCAGTTTTTTGCGTCGTACGTGCCGACGACGCGCCCGATCTGATCCCCGTCGCCCGCCGCCGCCCACACTATAGTTCCCCGCCCGACAGCGCCGCGCCGCCGTCAACGCCCGTCGTCGCCCCGCACTAGTCGACGTCACCACCCGCCGTCAGCGCCGGTCGTCAATGCCCGTCGTCACCCCGCACTAGTCGACGTCACCACCCGCCGTCAGCGCCGGTCGTCAACGCCCCACCGTCAGCCGCCGCCGTCAGCCGCTGTGATCGCCGTCACCCGCTCTAGTAGCCGTCGGGCAGGTAATTCTTTTAATATTTTCAACAGTATATATCACATTAGCTGCATGCAACGTCACATAGATATTATTATATGCAGTATGGACATCGACGGTGTGATTGCATGTTCCGTAGAAAAGTGGGTTAGTCTTGTTAATAAGTTAACACCAAGTCAGCAATTTACGTTTTATGAAACGGAGATGGAGGGCATGTTACGAATACCTTCGGTCAAGATGGGTGATAATTTGCTTGCGCTTATGATTCAAGGTTACAATCCTAGTAGTAAAAAATTCATGGTGCAAGAGGCAGCCGGAAAAAAAGGTTGATTTCACTGAGGCCTGATGATGTGTTCGCTATATTTGGTTTGAAGAATGAAGGAGTTGACGTTTCTAGTTTTTTGAGTATGGACCAAGGAAAAGCAATTAAAAAATTCCAGCTAGTTTTGTTAACAAGAAGAATGGTAAAATATTGATTGATGATCTTATTGAGAAGATTGTGAGAAATAGAAACGCAGACGATGAATTTGTTCGGATGGCATTTCTCATCCTGTTAGGGACTATAATTGCACCAGTGTCTGATGAGTACATTCCAAAGAATTATTATGCACTAGTGCAAGATGTCAAGCAGATAAAAAAGTTCAACTGGAACTCATTCACTTCGCGGTTTTGTTTGTCGGAGATTGGTATGGTCTTGCAACCCTGTCGTGTTAGGGAATGGCCACGTGGCAACCTTGCACTTCTGCAGGTATGATTTGTTTTTAAAATTGAATAGTTGTGTTATGTAATAATACTGTAACACATGCTAAATGGTTGTTTGTTTGTTTTGCAGTATCTATATTGGGAGAAGGTGCAGCCAAGCACCGGTCCACAGTATGATCCTTTAGCGCTGTTGAGCCCCTTGATGAGGAATTGGACAGAAGCGGCAGCGGAGAAAAGGGACAAGTACGACTTTCAATATGGTCGTGGTGTTGGAATGGTAATACGTTAAATATATATTTTTCCATTTAAAGTCTGCAATTTATTATTAATTAAATATGACTGTGTGATTCTTTATGTTGTAGATCGATGACACCATTACTGAAGAGTACCGCTTAAACAAAATTAGAATGGAACAGGCTGAAAAGAGCAAGAAATCCAGTACGAGAAAGTCTAACATTACTGGAAGGAGAACAGGCGTTAGTACATCTGAGGCTTCAGCTACCCACAACCCTATGATGGATTGGATTTTGACTGAGCTGAAGCACATTCGTAAGGATATGCTTCGTATGCCGGAGCTATGCGCATAGGTACAAGTTTTCTGATTTTGCCGTTCACTATGTTTTTTGATGTGTCACATAACTAATTACAACTAATTTTTAATCACAGAGGGTCATAGAGAAATTGAACAAAAGCGTTGTATTCTACAAAGCCGGTGATATTGAAAAAGAAGAAGAGAATGAGTATGGTGAAAATAGTGAAAGTAGAAACTATGATGGGAAACCTCGTAAAGAATTTGTATATAATCCTGACGTGGACAATTTCAAAACACCAGAAAAAAAGAATGTGCAAGAGGATGATGAAGATGATATTAATGATTCTGAAGAGAAGACACCTTATTATTGCACACCTGAATATTGGGATAGTTTCAAGGGTGATAAAGAAGATCCTATCGAAGTTCCTGAGGTATCTGATGAGAAATCCGTTACATCTTTAGGAACAGATGAAATCGCATTACGTGGATCCGTAGATTGTATTGGAGAAGATGAGGTACAAAAGGAGGGTGTAGGGAAACGGAAGCGGAGGCTATCAAACCTTGTAAAGTCTCCTTATATTCCAGTTATACCTACAAAGCGTGCAAAACGTACAGCAAAAGCAAGTTAGTTTTATCATATTGTTTTCTAGCTGAACCTTGTACTTATCATTGACTTATTAACATATTAACGTCATGTATTGCAGAACTATTCGAGAAAGAAGTCTTTCAAGATGAATACGATGTGATTAAAGCTAGTGTTAAGTTTGTTCGTGCTTATGAGCGGTCAACAAAACATAGAAAGAAGGAAATATTCAATGATGGCATGCGTGAAGGTCTCAGTGCAGAGAGGGCTTGTACAATTCTTGACCATCAATGGCTAACCGGTGATGTAAGTTATTGTTGTGCTTTATATTAGCTTTCAATGCAAATTGGAATTGTCATACATCATATAAATTATTTTTAGGTTATCAATACTTATTCGTCGTATCTGTTAGGAGTTGTTGGTGACGATCGTCATATAATGCCGACCTATCTGGTCAATTGGTTACTTGAAATTAGACCGGACACCGAGCCAGGGAGAAATGAGAACGAAGTATCGTCGCGAAGAAGAATGGACCCGTGAATAGATGCACCGATGAGTATTTTAAAAAAGATAAGGTAAGTTCAACTACCTTAATGTATGCATATATGGGATATAAATAATAAGAGGGTATGTGTTGATTGCATCATATTTTCGTTGTGATGCAGCTTTATATTCCTCTTAATAAGGGAAATACCCACTGGGTTTCGGTTGTCATGCATCGCCCGAAGGAAGAGTTTCAGGTTCTTGATTCTTTGATGGGACCCGAACTTGACAGTGAAATTAGAGAAAAAGTTGAGGAGCTGGTACGACATAAATTTACATGAGCATATTGAAACTATCATTTAGTAACTGACCTATGTTAAATTCTTTTCGTGCTATCATCTATATGAACAGAGAAAACAACTTGGATATGACATACGTGATGCGAATGCTAGCGGTGCTGTGAATTATCCGGATGTGTCTACCTGGCCTATCAAAACGTATAAGATGCCACAACAAGAAGACGGGTGAGTAAATACTTTCATATTGTTATAATACCTTACCTAAAATGCGAACTTATGAACCATTGTTTGTACGGACCAACAATTCATGTGGAATATTTGTTCTTCGATGCTTTCAATATTGGAACGGTGAAAAATGGACAAGCCATTTTTCTCAGGTCTGGTTTTATTTCAAATGCTTGTATTGAATTAAATTCATTATGTAATACTATTTAAATTGTACTAATATGAAGTTCTAACAGGGGTCAATTGATAAATTGAGGGACTTAATGATTGCGCAGCTTATTTTTTCAGAGGGAAATACGCTCAACGATGTGAAGGACAAAGTTACCGGGCTTGCAAAGGAGAAATAAATGTGGCAAAATTTTTGTACTAGAAAATTTTGTAGGCTCAAATAATGTTTACATTTATTTCGACTTTGATATCTTGTGACGAAGAAGACACTACTATTTTAAATATTTATTAAGGCGAGAATGACATTTGGATTATTATGTTGTCTTCAAGCCATTGTATTTAAATTTGAAAGCTTCATATTCATAGTTCTGTCGTCATCATATTTATTATGCACTGTAATGCCTGTAGCCGTCGTGTGTAACACCGACGTTCTTATGTTTTATTTTGAAAGCACTGACGCCGTCGCTTATAACACCGACGTTCTTAGTTTTCTTTTGTAAAAAAAATTGCCCGACAAGTGCGCCGGCCAGTCAGACGTCAGATAAGACCGACGACACTGTCCAACAGGGCAGCGTCGGACGACGGGTGGCATAGCACTTTAATCAAAGACATTCGACTGCAAGTGCGCCGCCGGGTATATAAGCCGGTCGTCGGGCGCTCCATCGGGCGAGGTGGGACTAAAAACTTGGCTATCGCAGCCGTCGTGCCTGCAGCGACGCGCGTGACTGCGTGGGCCGGCCCAATAACATTGTTTACGCCCGCGGTGTAAAGACGACCCAAGTAGCAGGCGGCGGGACGATGGCCCAAGTTCCATGCGGGGCGACGGGAAATGTTTAGTCCCACCTCGCCCGACGGAGGGCGCGACGACCGGCTTATATACCCAGCGGCACATAAGCTATCGAACTAGTTGATTACTTCGTACTGCCGCCAGCCCGACGCTGCCGCTGTGGGACAGTGCCGCCGGCGCAATTGTCGGGCTTTTAAAAAAATTTAAACGACGGGGTTCTAAGCAACGGCGACCGTACAGTGCTGAAAAATAACAGTAAACAACGACGGCACTAGTGTGCAAAAATGAGCACTGTCAAAATAAACGACGATTAAACAGCGACGGCAGTACTGTGCAAAATGAGCACATCAAAATAAACAAAGTAAAAACTCCTTGTTGCATTACATAGTCTGTCATCAAAACAACTACTTATGTCGGTATCGTAGCAAATAGTCTGACATGGACAAAGTAAAATAAGTTCATATTTCAAAAATTATTAAAAATCACATATATAGAACATTAAAAACTGTCTCCAATGAAAGGGTGAAGCAATCTTCCATAGCAATCCATAATAAAACTGTCTTCAATCAAAGGGTGAAGCAATCTTCCATACTCCACGGCTTTAGGTCGCCCATTTTTAGTGACATCAGGACCATCCTTACCGCGGCCTTTAACTGTTGGAAATATGCCCTAGAGGCAATAATAAAAGGATTATTATTATATTTCTTTGTTCATGATAATTGTCTTTTATTCATGCTATAATTGTATTATCCGGAAATTGTAATACACATGTGAATACATAGACCACAATATGTCCCTAGTGAGCCTCTAGTTGACTAGCTCGTTGATCAACAGATAGTCATGGTTTCCTGACTATGGACATTGGATGTCATTGATAACGGGATCACATCATTAGGAGAATGATGTGATGGACAAGACCCAATCCTAAGCATAGCACAAGATCGTGTAGTTCGTTTGCTAGAGCTTTTCCAATGTCAAGTATCTTTTCCTTTGACCATGAGATCGTGTAACTCCCGGATACCGTAGGAGTGCTTTGGGTGTACCAAATGTCACAACGTAACTGGGTGACTATAAAGGTGCACTACAGGTACCTCCGAAAGTGTCTGTTGGGTTGACACGGATCGAGACTGGGATTTGTCACTCCGTATTACGGAGAGGTATCTTTGGGCCCACTCGGTAATGCATCATCATAATGAGCTCAAAGTGACCAAGTGTCTAGTCACGGGATCATGCATTACGGTACAAGTAAAGTGACTTGCCGGTAACGAGATTGAACGAGGTATTGGGATACCGACGATCGAATCTCGGGCAAGTAACGTACTGATTGACAAAGGGAATTGTATACGGGGTTGCTTGAATCCTCGACATCGTGGTTCATCCGATGAGATCATCGAGGAGCATGTGGGAGGCAACATGGGTATCCAGATCCCACTGTTGGTTATTGACCGCAGAGCCGTCTCGGTCATGTCTGCATGTCTCCCGAACCCGTAGGGTCTACACACTTAAGGTTCGGTGACGCTAGGGTTGTATGAATATGAGTATGCAGCAAACCGAAAGTTGTTCGGAGTCCTGGATGAGATCTCGGACGTCACTAGGAGTTCTGGAATGGTCCGGAGGTAAAGAATTATATATATGAAGTGCTATTTCGGCCATCGGGAGAGTTTCGGGGGTCACCGGTATTGTACCGGGACCACCGAAAGGGTCCCGGGGGGTCCACCGGGTGGGGCCACCTATCCCGGAGGGCCCCGTGGGTTGAAGTGGGGAGTGAACCAACCCCTGGTGGGCTGGTGCGCCCCCCTGGGCCCCCCTCATGCGCCTAGGGTTGGGAACCCTAGGGGAGGGGGCGCCCCACTTGCCTTGGGGGGCAAGCCTCCCCCCTTGGCCGCCGCCCCCCTTGGGAGATCTCATCTCCAGGGCCGGCGCCTCCCCCAGGGGGCCTATATTAGGGGGGCGGGGGAGGGAGGGTAGCCGCACCCCAAGTCTTGGCGCCTCCCTCTCCCCTGCAACACATCTCCCTCTCGTAGAAGCTCGGCGAAGCTCTGCCGGAATCCTGCTGCATCCACCACCACGCCGTCGTGCTGCTGGATCTTCATCAACCTCTCCCTCCTCCTTGCTGGATCAAGGTGCGGGAGACATCATCTGCTCCGTACGTGTGTTGAACGCAGAGGTGCTGTCCGTTCGGCACTTGGTCATCGGTGATTTGGATCACGACGAGTACGACTCCCTCAACCCTGTTCACTTGAACGCTTCCGCACGCGATCTACAAAGGTATGTAGATGCACTCCTAGCACTCGTTGCTAGATGAACTCATAGATGGATCTTGGTGAACGTAGGAATTTTTTTTATTTTATGCAACGTTCCCCAAAGTGGCATCACGAGCTAGGTCTATGCGTAGTTCTCTATTGCACGAGTAGAACACAATTTGTTGTGGGCGTAGATGTTGTCAACTTTCTTGCCGCTACTAGTCTTATTTTGCTTCAGCGGTATTGTGGGATGAAGCGGCCAAGACCGACCTTACACGTACGCTTACATGAGACAGGTTCCACCGACTGACATGCACTAGTTGCATAAGGTGGCTAGCGGGTGTCTGTCTCTCCCACTTTAGTTGGAGCGGATTTGATGAAAAGGGTCCTTATGGAGGGTAAATGGAAGTTGACAAATCACGTTGTGGCTTTCACGTAGGTAAGAAAATGTTCTTGCTAGAACCCTATTGCAGCCACGTAAAACTTGCAACAACAATTAGAGGACGTCTAACTTGTTTTTGCAGCAAGTGTTTTGTGATGTGATATGGCCAAAGTTGTGATGAATGATGAATGATATATATGTGATGTATGAGATCATGTTCTTGTAATAGGAATCACGACTTGCATGTCGATGAGTATGACAACCGGCAGGAGCCATAGGAGTTGTCTTTATTTTTTGTATGACCTACGTGTCATTGAGAAACGCCATGTAAATTACTTTACTTTATTGCTAAACGTGTTAGCCATAGTAGTAGAAGTAATAGTTGGCGAGAAACTTCATGGAGACACGATGATGGAGATCATGATGATGGAGATCATGGTGTCATGCCGGTGACAAGATGATCATGGAGCCCCGAAGATGAAGATCAAAGGAGCTATATGATATTGGCCATATCATGTCACTACTATATATAATTGCATGTGATGTTTATTATGTTTATGCATCTTGTTTACTTAGAACGATTGTAGTAAATAAGATGATCCCTTATAATAATTTCAAGAAAGTGTTCTCCCTAATTGTGCGTCGTTGCTAAAGTTCATCGTTTCGAAGCACCACATGATGATCGGGTGTGATAGATTCTTACGTTCACATACAACGGGTGTAAGACAGTTTTACACATGCAAAACATTTAGGTTAACTTGACGAGCCTAGCATGTACAGACATGGCCTCGGAACACAAGAGACCGAAAGGTCGGACATGAGTCGTATGGAAGATACGATCAACATGGAGATGTTCACCGACGATGACTAGTCCGTCTCACGTGATGATCGGACACGTCCTAGTCGACTCGGATCATGTAACACTTAGATGACTAGAGGGATGTCAAATCTGAGTGGGAATTCATTAAATAATTTGATTAGATGAACTTTATTATCATGAACATTAGTCTAAAATCTTTGCAAAATGTCTTGTAGATCAAATGGCCAACGCTCATGTCACCATGAACTTCAACGCGTTCCTAGAGAAAACCAAGCTGAAAGATGATGGCAGCAACTATTCGGACTGGGTCCGGAACCTGAGGATTATCCTCATAGCTGCCAAGAAACAATATGTCCTAGAAGCACCGCTAGGTGAAGCACCCATCCCAGAGAACCAAGACGTTATGAACGCTTGGCAGTCTCGTGCTGATGATTACTCCCTCGTTCAGTGCGGCATGCTTTACAGCTTAGAACCGGGGCTCCAAAAGCGTTTTGAGCAACACGGAGCATATGAGATGTTCGAGGAGCTGAAACTAGTTTTCCAAGCTCATGCCCGGGTCAAGAGATATGAAGTCTCCGACAAGTTCTACAGTTGTAAGATGGAGGAAAATAGTTATGTCAGTGAGCACATACTCAAAATGTCTGGGTTGCACAACCGCCTGTCCCAGCTGGACATAAACCTCCCGGACGAGGCGGTCATTGACAGAATCCTTCAGTCGCTCCCACCGAGCTACAAGAGCTTTGTGATGAACTACAATATGCAAGGGATGGTGAAAACTATTCCTGAAGTATTTTCAATGCTAAAGTCAGCAGAGGTAGAAATCAAGAAGGAGCATCAAGTGTTGATGGTCAATAAAACCACTAAGTTCAAGAAGGGCAAGGGTAAGAAAAACTTCAAGAAGGATGGCAAGGATGTTGCCGAGCCCGGTAAGCCAGTTGCCGGGAAGAAGTCAAAGAATGGACCCAAGCCTGAGACTGAGTGCTTTTATTGCAAAGGGAAGGGTCACTGGAAGCGGAACTGCCCCAAATACTTAGCAGACAAGAAGGCCAGCAACACTAAAGGTATATTTGATATACATGTAATTGATGTGTACCTTACCAGTACTCGTAGTAACTCCTGGGTATTTGATACCGGTGCCGTTGCTCATATATGTAACTCACAGCAGGAGCTGCGGAATAAGCGGAGACTGGCGAAGGGCGAGGTGACGATGCGCGTCGAGAATGGTTCCAAGGTCGATGTGATCGCTGTCGGCACGCTACCTCTACATTTACCTACGGGATTAGTTTTAAACCTCAATAATTGTTATTTAGTGCCAAGTTTGAGCATGAACATTGTATCAGGATCTCGTTTAATACGAGATGGCTACTCATTTAAATCCGAGAATAATGGTTGTTCTATTTATATGAGAGATATGTTTTATGATCATGCTCCGATGATCAATGGTTTATTCTTAATGAATCTCGAACGTGATGTTACACATATTCATAGTGTGAATACCAAAAGATGTAAAGTTGATAACGATAGTCCCACATACTTGTGGCACTGCCGCCTTGGTCACATTGGTGTCAAGCACATGAAGAAGCTCCATGCTGATGGACTTTTAGAGTCTCTCAATTATGAATCATTTGACACATGCGAACCATGCCTCATGGGCAAAATTACCAAGACTCTGTTCTCCGAAACAATGGAGCGAGCAACCAACTTATTGGAAATCATACATACCGATGTGTGCGGTCCAATGAGCGTTGAGGCTCGCGGAGGATATCGTTATGTTCTCACTCTCACAGACGACTTAAGTAGATATGGGTATGTCTACTTGATGAAACACAAGTCTGAGACCTTTGAAAAGTTCAAGGAATTTCAGAATGAGGTAGAGAATCAATGTGACCGAAAAATAAAGTTCTTACGATCAGATCGTGGAAGAGAATATTTAAGTCACGAATTTGGTGCACACTTAAGGAAATGTGGAATCGTTTCACAACTCACGCCGCCTGGAACACCTCAGCGTAACGGTGTGTCCGAACGTCGTAATCGCACTCTATTGGATATGGTGCGATCTATGATGTCTCTTACTGATTTACCGCTATCATTTTGGGGATACGCTCTAGAGACAGCTACATTCACTTTAAATAGGGCACCGCCTAAATCCGTTGAGATGACACCGTATGAATTATGGTTTGGGAAGAAACTTAAGTTGTCGTTTCTAAAAGTTTGGGGATGCGATGCTTATGTCAAGAAACTTCAACCTGAAAAGCTCGAACCCAAGTCGGAAAAATGCATCTTCATAGGATACCCTAAGGAAACCATTGGGTATACCTTCTACCTTAGATCCGAAGGCAAGATCTTTGTTGCCAAGAACGAATCCTTTCTGGAAAAAGAGTTTCTCTCGAAAGGAGTAAGTGGGAGGAAATATAACTCGATGAAGTACTACCTCTTGAACCAGAAAGTGGTGCGGCTCAGGAAAATGTTCCTGTGGTGCCTACACCGACTGGAGAGGAAATTAATGATGATGATCAAGGTACTTCGGATCAAGTTTCTACTGAACTTTGTAGGTCCACAAGGACACGTTCCACACCAGAGTGGTATGGCAACCCTGTCCTAGAAATCATGTTGTTGGACAACGGTGAACCTTCGAACTATGAAGAAGCGATGGTGGGCCCAGATTCCAACAAATGGCTTGAAGCCATGCAATCCGAGATAGGATCCATGTATGAAAACAACAAAGTATGGACTTTGACAGACTTGCCCGATGATCGGCGAGCGATAGAAAACAAATGGATCTTTAAGAAGAAGACGGACGCGGATGGTAATGTTACCATCTATAAAGCTCGACTTGTCGCTAAGGGTTATCGGCAAGTTCAAGGGGTTGACTACGATGAGACTTCGTCTCCCGTAGCGAAGCTGAAGTCCGTCCGAATCATGTTAGCAATTGCCGCATACTATGATTATGAGATATGGCAAATGGACGTCAAAACGGCATTCCTTAATGGCTATCTTAAGGAAGAACTATATATGATGCAGCCGGAAGGTTTTATCGACCCTAAGAATGCTAACAAGGTATGCAAGCTCCAGCGATCCATTTATGGGCTGGTGCAAGCATCTCGGAGTTGGAACATTCGCTTTGATGAGATGATCAAAGCGTTTGAGTTTATGCAGACTTATGGAGAAGCCTGCGTTTACAAGAAAGTGAGTGGGAGCTCTGTAGCATTTCTCATATTATATGTAGATGACATACTTTTGATGGGAAATGATATAGAACTTTTGGACAGCATTAAGGCCTACTTGAATAAGAGTTTTTCAATGAAGGACCTTGGAGAAGCTGCTTACATATTAGGCATCAAGATCTATAGGGATAGATCGACACGCCTCATAGGTCTTTCACAAAGCACATACCTTGATAAGATATTGAAGAAGTTCAAAATGGATCAGTCCAAGAAAGGGTTCTTGCCTGTATTACAAGGTGTGAAATTGAGCTCGGCTCAATGTCCGACCATGGCAGAAGATATAGAAGAGATGAGTGTCATCCCCTATGCCTCAGCCATAGGGTCTATTATGTATGCCATGCTGTGTACCAGACCTGATGTAAACCTTGCCGTAAGTTTGGTAGGAAGGTACCAAAGTAATCCCAGCAAGGAACACTGGACAGCGGTCAAGAATTTCCTGAAGTACCTGAAAAGGACTAAGGACATGTTTCTCGTTCAAGAATATCCTGAAGTACCTGAAAAGGACTATCCACTATACGTTTTAGAGGGGTTGTACCGAAGCACTCCCCTTTTTACTATACATGTGCAACTGTGCATCAGTTTATCTCTTTTTACTGAATAATTGTTCGAATTAACATAAATTTAAAGTTATATAATAAGTTGGATTATGTTTTTTTATGCGGGAAGGCCTTCACTCGGTGTAAACATGGAAACTCAAGCGTGGGTCGTCGGATTTGAAACTTGGGTTGTTGACCAAACATTTTTCATACAAGCGCCCACATGACTGGTTATTACTTCGCACAAAGATCCTAGGCCTTTTTTTGGTAAAGTGCATGGAGTGAGGTTGGTGGGAGACGAAGCCCTTAGTTGGCATCATCACTAGGCAAAAATCCAGACGTGCTATAGTGAGATGAACTCTCTGATTTTGTCAGGGAGGGGCAGACCTAGTGATGCAGCGTTCAGGAACGCCTCGTCTTCAGGGAACAGCTGCAGATTCTTGGACTTCAGCAGGTACTTGACAGTATCGTCCTGGAAGTCCAACAGGCTGCCGACCTTCACGAGTTCAGCAAGCGAAGGGATGCGGTCCGGCATCTCGAAGAGCAGTCCTCGGGATACCTCGTCAGCAAAGTTCATCGCAAACTAGATCTTCTCTTTGTAACCAGCTGCTGCACTAGCACCATCGCCTCGCTGCACATACAACTTCGAGTTCTCCCTCTCCCACCTGATCATCCGGCTGGCCTCCACGTCCACAGCCTCTTCAGAGGACAGCTTCACGCGGTACCCCACCGTGATCGGCTTCGTGGTCTCCAGGACGCTCACATTCAACAGGCGAGAGACCATGGTGTGCCGCTCTTTGGAAGCAATGTCAAGAGCTAGATCAGCAAGGAAAGCAATGACTATCTGGACCAGACCGGCACTGATCACCTCACGCTGGTCAGCAACCGTGTTGCAACCGCCATCCTGGCCCAAGGTGACAAAAGAATCGCTCTTGTCGGCGGCTTTGGATACTGCCTGAACACCGATGCTTCCATATACATTGTTGAGCCTTGCTCGAGAGACGGAAGGAGGGTACCAGATAAAAATGGATTGTCGAGGAAGCTTATCAAACAGATCCTTCAGCAGAAGATCATCAGGAATGAACACGTCCTCCTTCTGCGATAAGATGATCTTCCCATCAGTGCAAACCGGGACCTTGGCACAACCAGAGAGAAGCTTCTCCATGTTCTTGCTCCAGTTCCTTGCAATGAACTGCTAGAAAGCAGAGCAGTTGGTTGCGGATATCTCACTACCAGAGCTCTCCCATCCGCTCCAGAGCTTGCAGTGGTCTTCGGCATCGGGGCCATGCCTCACGCGGAGAACAGATGAGAAGAAGTCCAGCAGCTTCCTGTCATCATAGTATCTGCCCAACACATGCAGCTGCTGGCTCAAGAGGTTGTTCTGATCATGAAGAACACAGCTTACCGGGCTCACCCATTCTCCAACTCCTTCTTCATTTGGTATCCAGATCCAGTCACCACCCTCTTTGTTCTTCTCAGGCCCCCAGCTGCACTCCTTGAGGTACAAGTAGATCCTAGAAATGGTAGCAGTTTCTTTGTGGCTCCGCAGATGCTGAGCAACAAGGCCATGCCCACATCTAACATCCACAGTTACTCCGATTGCCGCAAGTGCATCCTTGAATGAGGCAATCTCTGAACCATAGAAAGATTCATCGATGAAAGGGCCATCTGTTATGCAGATGGAAGACTGCTTGGGATCAAAGAGTATGCATCCATCAGGAGATTGGTATCCAAGTGTTGTCTTCAACCACTTGCAGCTAGTGATTTCCTTCATAAATTCCTTGGGCAATGTTGCCATACAGGCCAAGCAGCTCTTAACAGACCCAAGCAACGACAACACGGTGGCTGCAGAAATATCTGCAGTGTCTGCAGGAATCTTGAGACCATTGATGACAAACCTAGCGCCATGGGCTTTCACTTCTGTTGTAACACCTAGTTCTTTCAGCTCAGCCTTGTAACCATGTATCTCTTTGCCTAAACCACCATTAGAGTCACCATCATTAATGAAAGGTAATTTTGCAATGGGTAACAGAGACTGCCAACTTTCATCAAATAAGATTGCTTCCAAAGGTGACCTAAATCCCAGTGATGTGCACAGCCATTTCTCACTCCGCATGGAGTTGAAAAGATCAACCGGATTTGGGTTGTGTGATCTCAGTTGCCGATAACATGCTAGCAGAGCCAGGACATTCACCTTTGTAAGCGATGACTTCTCGACCATCTGCTTGAAAATGTCTTCTTCAACTCCTCTTTGATCGGGCTGATCTTACTCCCATAAAACCAAGAATCAACAACAGGAACTCCGTCGAACACCTTTAGAAGGCACTCCCACTCCTGATCCAGAAGAAAAGATTCACCAGGAGCACGGAATCCTACGTTGGCCTTCAGCCATTTCAAATCTCTGAGCTTCCTCAAGAAATCATCACATGGGCTAGCATACCGAATACACTTGAGGATTAGTGCAGTAGCATCAGAAGTAACAGATGAAGAACTGAACTAGAAATTATCAATTATAAGCTTGTAGGTCTTTTCACTATTTTCAAACCCAACTTGGACACCAAGCAACTTCAGCTCTTGTTTGTAGTCAAGGATGGACTCGCCATAGAATCCAACATCAAGGAATGGCTGGGTACTGATACGAGATGCAACTTCCTAGTCTGAATCATATATGATACAACAAGAAGGAGACCTATAACCTAGAGTACTCTTCATCCATTGTCCATCTTTCACGCTGTTGACTAGTTCACTTGGTGACAGAACCTTCTGTTGAAGAAACCGAATCAGCCGAAGAAGCTCATATACATGCTGTCTGGTCAGCATATTGCTTGCAGCCATCGACATGAGCCGCCTACCGATGTAAGCCGATGCCTCCCCAAATTCAAATCTTACCCCGATCACCTTTAATTCATCCGTGTATGCATTCATTTTGTATTGATAGAACTGTTGATCGATCATTGGTATATCAACACAGGAAGACCCATTTTGCAAGAGATTACCCCACTCAGAACTGGACATAAATGATTCAGCCGGGGGCTTGTATCCGACTCATGTCTTCAGCCAACTTCCTCCTTTCACACAAGCCAAGAAAGTAGCTGGTAATTGTACACCTTTAGACTTCAAGTTCCGTATCCATTGCAGTAGCAAGATTGCATTGTCCACAGTCAGAGATGATGAGACTGTCGGGAAACTTGCATTTGGAGGGTGTATGAATGGCACATCCGAGGCCTGCATCTTTGTCTTGAGAAAATCCAAGATCTGGTCTTCGGGTGTGTAGTTCCCGGCGAAATGACCTGCTGACTTGTAATCTGCTGACAGTTCGATGTATTTCTCATTCCTCCATGGGTTTGTGCCCATCAGTCCAACCCATTTGCTACCATTTGCAGGAACTAGAATGCTTTGTCTTTCCGTGACGGCATTGCCATAGTTGTCAATTACTGGCATGATACAACACAGCTCTGCTAACTGGTAGCTCTCCATGTAATTCTTATTGGATGAATGGTACAGAAAGTGAGAAAAAGCAATGGCAGGCCTTCTATCACAGTTCAAGGACTTAACCACAACATTCCCGAAACTGTATACAGATACAACCTCCACTTTTGCACGGCTTTGAAGCCAGTATGTCACTTTTTCCTTCTGCGTGAAACCTTGCAGAGCTGTTTGTGTACTGGGAGACACAAAAAGCCGATTAGAAGATGGAAACTCCTGGTTCCAGCTGATAAGCCATGACATCCACTTCCCATCAAATGCAATGCACAGTCTATCACTCCACTGACTAGCTCGGGATATGCTCCAGACAGAGATATTTTTGTTCCTGTCAACATACTTCAACAGAGGAATTTGCATCATCTTTGTACCAGAAAAGTTTTGCCAACTGTCTGCGACAAAACATAAAAGTTCCAGATAAAGACGTTCACCTACATTGCTGACAAGATTAGACCCCTCAATGCATTTTGCATACCATTCATGGCTCACGCTTTTGACATCCAGAAATGTAAGAACACTGTTGTATGCACTCTTGTCGAAATGAGAGCTGAGTATGTAGGTTCCATGAGTTGACAGGTTCTTAAGGTTCACTCCAGATTCTCTCGCCTTGACAAGGATATCCCAAAATGCTGGTTTGAGCCGCGCAACCTCGCAAGGCTTGCAAAACATCTTCTGTGGAGTGTGAGACTCACATGGAACTATATCCTCGACGAGAACCTTCTCTTTGATGCCAGACCTAACAGGCTCAAGTAAAGGGACCAGCGAAGGACTGACAGGCAGGTAATGGAACATCGACGAAATAGTCATTGCTGGTGCATCTGTTCTGGACTTGACAAGTGCTACAAAGGCATTCATGAATGCACTTGGGATACACTCCAGAATTCCCTTGTTCCATGGACTATCGAACAGTATCGCCTCTCTTGATGATGCAAGGAGGAAGTCAGCCTGAATGATGAAGGGGAAGTTCGTTACCATCTCCGTGGGAAGGAAAGCATATACGCCAGGGGATAGCTGCTTCCCACGGGATAGTCGCTCCTTAAGAGGGAAGGCTAGGGTGATGACCCACTCATCGATTTCAGTACGCTTGTCCACCCTGTTCTCTGCCTTGACAGGGAACCTCTGCCTCCACATACGGTACCCGCACTCTGCTTCACTCTCATTCTCTTGAGCAGATAAAAAGACCGTGTAAGACTCCGCGTGCATGTTATTCCTCACTTCAAAGTTCTTCTCACTTGATATTTCAATCTCACTAACAGTGCTTCCTTTAGCGTTGCCGTTATCTTCACAGACAGAAAGCCGCCTGATCTTTGACAGAAGCAGTAGCATTTCTGGATGCAGGCTTGACAGCAGCTGCTTCACCGCAGTGACCTTCTCATCCTTCAAAGGCAGGACGATACAAGTTGTTGGAAGGTCTCTGGAAGACCCATATATCTGTTTGATATCTGAAAGGCCTGGACTCAACCCACTCCAGGACAATGTATCCAATATTGCATTCTGGACACGGCTTCTCATTAAACTTGATTTGATACCCATTACTGAATATATGGGGCTGGCTTGATATCAGGAACACACTTTTGAATCCAATACCTATATAAAAAGAGACATTGATATTACAAATTGTGCTTTTCAATATAAGGAGACCATATACATTAAGCATGCACATAACCACAGACTAACTCTTCAAATGAAATGGCTAAAATTGTTATATGTGCCTATGTATCTTTTGCACATCTTATCTTGCTATGAATGGAAACGATAGCCCAACATGCCTTGAAAAGAAAAGTGAAGCGATGCATGCTTAATTTTATTTATACCAAGTTTGTATTTGATGGATCTGCTTCAGTGAGCTATTGATGAAGAGTAATGTTTTTCAATCAGAAACATACTACATGAGGGAAAAAATTGGTAATAAAGTTGATGTGCCATGTGCATGAATTTGCCATGCAAAGGCAGATTTCTAGGAGCCTACCAAAAACTAAACTTTACCAGCAAGGGCTAAGAAAGAAATAGATCCATACACTTTCCAGATAGTAGTGAAATACATAAGTGACAACTTAACATCAAGAAGATTTGATGTAGTACTCCCTCCGTCCGGAAATACTCGTCGGAGGAATGGATGTATCTAGATGTATTTTAGTTCTAGATACATTCATTTTTTATGCATTTCTCCGACAAGTATTTCCGGACGGAGGGAGTAATATATATGATAAATAACGAGTCTTATTTCTAGATACAATGGACCTTAAAAGGCCAGTGGTAATATTTTGTGGTCAGTACTATTTTCTTACACTAATATTTCAAAACATGTACACATCTCTGTTTCTGAGTGTCAGGATACACATGATATCTTGCACCACGAATCATCTCAAGCAATAATGTGCATGCTGCACCCAATTTGTTTTGCAAAATACATATACATTATGAGAAAATATTTGCTCCATCACAATTCTAATTAAGCACTAAATTAAGTGCTAAATAAAATTCTGCCCATCGTATATGTCATTTGATATATAGCAGCTATCATAACGTTTGACAGGGAAAGTTCCAACCGTTGACACGCAACATTAAAAGGTAAAATGCTTCAAATTGGCCAAGTGAACACAGAAGGATTCATGAGCTGCAAAGATTCACCTTTCTCTCCAATGTAACCCTTGTCTCTATTTCCCTTCTTCGTTGACTTCCCCACACCACAAATAGACTGAATATTCGATGGAGAGAAGCCCTTCTCGTTGTTGAAAATGAGTAAAGTTGACGATGCGCCAGATCCAGTGATGTCAGTTGATGTTACTAGAAACTCCAATGACGGTGCTACTCCATCAGGGTACTCATTGTCTTCAGCGTTCTAGTTATTGAGGAATAAAATATTAACATGAATGTGATATTGAGCAAATAAAGCTGAATCAAGTGCATTAATCTGAGATTAATGCAATATATATACCAAAACGTTAATGGATTTGAGAAAACAAGCTCATGTAGCAACACACAAGTTTGGCAGAGTCACAGTTATTTCAACAGTCTTGATGGCAAAATTGTATCAAGCTATAAAATCAAACAGGTAAATTGCAAAAGAGCATGGGCGCAATAGGCAAACTGAAGATGTTCTCAAGGCTAAAGCTACAATGGTTACATCGGATCCGCAATAGTTTCTTATTGTGGAAAAGAAATAAAGGAGGTCTCTGTTTTCCGTAAAACAGAAAGTTGTCACACTGGATCTGAATTTGGTCTTTTTTTTTCTTTTCTTTACCGTAGTAGTGTTCCTAAAACAGTTTACTTTATAAATACAAATACGAGATCATTTAGCTCTCCATTTTTTGGAGAACATGGCCACCAGCCACCATAAATCCAAATACGAGTCGTCCCGCCGAAAATAAGAAGCCAAATACGAGTTGAATAAATGTACTGTGGTGTGAAAACTGAAAATGCAAAGTAAACACAGAAAATGCAAGTTTATAGGCTCAGAGTTAATGTGACTTTTGTGCTGCCACAGTGCCTAGTCCCAAGGAAAACATCTTTATCAGTTGATCCTATACTATGCAACTGAAGGGTAGGCCCTACTCGACATCAAATGAGCTCACAGGAAATTGTGGTGAGCAGAGAAACCAACAGTCACTTATCACTAAACAGCGCTTAGAAAAGTAAAGGAAATTACTCTGCATTAATAAGATATATAAGAAAAATACTAAAAATAAAATATTGCTGCCTTTTCCAACTGAAAAAAAGAGTTTCCTGCTTCGTATTGGAGAAAGAGGGAAGGTACAGAGATACGGAAAATTGATAAAATACAGGGAAAATAGCAGGATCTCTTTTTTTTGCGGGAAAAATATAACCGGGTTTCTGCGCAAATAATAAAACATAAACTTGTAAATGGAAAAAGGCCAGAAAGTTCAGTAGGGGGTGGGGGCTATGTATAATAATCAAATTAAACAGAAAGCTCCATAAGAAAGCAAGCAAGCAGGGTTCGTTGTTGTTGGTCACCTGGACGAGCTCCATGAGGAAGTGGACGTCCTTGGAGTAGAGCTCCTGGCTCAGGTAGTTCACCGCCTGGTGCATGTCCTCCGCCAGCGGGTTCTGCTCGCCGCGCCCGATGTAGTACCGCTCCCGCCGGAGCCTCTCCACGTGCGCCCGTGCAGCCATCGTCGCCGGAGACGACGACGACGACCAGCTTTTGCGCCGTTACCGGAGATCGTCGATTGGGCTCCGAAGAGGAGGAGATGGTTGGGTGGTTTTGGAGGTGGGAAGTGCGAAGTGGAGGAGTGGGCGGCGGTTCCTGGGCTTCCTCGCCGGCTTTAAAGGAGTTGGGTGTGCGTCTATTGGGTACCCCTTGCGGTCGCAGAGAACGCTTTATTTTCCCAAGAGTGATGCTCTTTTCCTTTCTCTTTCTTTCTTTTTTTTCGCGTTTGAGAGGAGTGTTGGATGATGGTTTTCTGGTTGAAGTGGTTTAGTAATTTCTAAGGCCATCTGCATGAATTTGATAAGACTCATGTAGAATTATACTAATTTTCTTATAATTTTTACAAGTAATAGCTTTTGGGTAAAAGGAATGGTGCCACCCAAATCACTACACATCGGTTTTGGTATATGCCTTGCATATATAAGGATCCAATATTTTGTACTCCCGCTGCAAACAAATAGTATAAACAAATATAAGACGTTTTATGTCACTACTAAATAAATATAAAACATCTTACATTTGTTTAAGTAGTGGTCTAAAATGTTTTACATTTGTTTACAGATGTAGTAGTACAATTCTTCTTTTATAGTCATTCGTATAGCAATGAGTATGTGTTTTCTTGCATGCCATTCAAATGACAATAATTCCTTCGGGTTTCTTGTGTCATGGGATCTTATGTTTGCTATTCGCATTTTTGTTGAATCTGTATGATTGTTTCTTACTATTTTTGTGTCTCTCGATTCTGCGGTTCATTGAGATCACTGTCTTTGTTTGAGTGTAATAAAGCTACTTTTTATTCGTAATTTTAGTTGTTCAAAACAAATAATTATAATTTTAACACTCCTACGAAAGGAGCTATATGTCTCGGATAGGTCCAGGCATGCTAGGAAATTATGTCTCAGATAGGTCCTACCCGAGGATGGTTATTTCAGCAGACATCCGAAAGATGTCTCATTTCACCGCCACGGATATGCAAGCATTTGACACATGTCTTTTAACTCCACTGATATACAAACATCTGAGACATTCCATAATTAAAATGTTTGAGACGTGCCTTATCTTATAATCGCATCGCATATAACATGGCCCACTAGGCTCAACTACACTCTCGAATATATGCCTAACAAATTAGAAAGGTTCACCAAGTCGTGATATGAATAATATCTTGATACCCTTAGTGTGTGCTCCACACACACACACACACATGGACATGGCAACATTACTTGATTATAATATAGAAAGAAATTAACCTATTTCTACGAACATTGGAAAAAAAATCATAGAAAGGTGGGCTCAGATAAAATGCATGCCATTCTATTGAAATTTCGATCAATAGCTGTTGGAGCATCGCTCACTTGTAGTAGTACACCCTCAATTTTTTTAGTCTACATATAAAATTTTGTCAAAGTCAAACTTTATAAAGTTTGGCTAACTTTATAAGAAAAAATGTGAACAATCATAGTATGAAACCAATATTATTAGATGCATCATGGAATGAATTTTCATATTGTCGTGGTTTTGTCACGGCAGATGTTCTCATGGAAGGACTTAGTCGTGGAGCCATCGCTACGGTTTAACTTGAAGGGGTTAAAGCGGACGCAAGGACACAGGGTTATACTAGTTCGGCCCCTTCGATGAAGGTAAAAGCCTACGTCTAGTTGTGATGGGATTGATGTGGTTTCGATGACTAGGAAGCAAATAAGCTTCTCCTAGGCCTCGAGTTGTTCTCCTTGAACCGTCCCGGGTCGTCCCCTTATATACATGGGTGATGCCCGTCGTTTCAGAGAGTCCCAATCTCCGGTTCATACACAGCCGGTTGGTCTCTCTCTATTCCTAACTTATGATACAAGTTTACATACCAGGCCGGTTTATAGCTACAGGTGCTAAACCGACTACAGGCCTTGGGCCCTTATTCTCATGCCTCTTGGGCTTCTACACTGTTGATCTACTGTTGAAGTTAACCCGGCCCAGATAGGCC
This sequence comes from Triticum dicoccoides, assembly GCF_002162155.2. Lineage (NCBI taxonomy): Eukaryota > Viridiplantae > Streptophyta > Magnoliopsida > Poales > Poaceae > Triticum > Triticum dicoccoides. The sequence goes on from NC_041389.1 coordinate 536,229,767, forward strand.
GGTTTACGCCCAGTAGTAATATCCCCAACATTAGGCCCCAGATTGATTTGAACAGGTTCATGTCAATCCTTAATAAAAATCTTCATCTGCAAATACTTCCTTGAAATTGTTGAACCGCCGTGACGTCGCCTTCTCCAGCTGCTGTAAACCGGCATGACGTCTTCATTAAATACAACATTTATGATGTCTTCTTTATTTAACAGATCCGCAATAATCGAGGCGACAGCTCCGCTTCCCAGATCCGTGGTCCTTGATTCCCGCGCCTGACACAGGTGTCTCGCCTTATAAATAGGACCGAAAGGTCATTCCCTTTCTTCCCTTCGTCCTCTTTCTCTTCGTCTTCCTCACGTCACTCGCCTCGGAGCTCCGCCGCCGCCGTCGATCTCTGCCTCGTCTCGGGCCGCTACATCAACCTGAACGCACCAGGGAGACGTCGCACCTCCTCTGCATCTCCTCGACTCAGGTAAGCTTTTAGCTCCCCTTGACCTAGATCCGTTCTAGGGTTTCCTGTTTCTTGCCATGCTCCATGAACTGCTCATGTTCCTGCCGGACTCCTGGCTAGTTCTTTGTGACAGCTCGCTCTGATTAGCGGTAGCTTGCCTGTAGCCTTGTGCCTATACCTATAGATCTTACATATCATCTTCGGTTCATGGCATGAAAAACTGTTCTGTTTTATTCCTTCCTTTCTGATCTGGCTCCAGATCCTTCATTGTAAAGAAGTCTTGTGAAACCTGTTTCTGCATACTTAACCATTTGCAACCTTTAGTTGCTTTCAATGTTTAGACCAAGCGGTTTAACTTGTCATAGAAAAATTAATCAAACCGGTATACACCATTAGTCCCCTTGTTGAACCGCCAAAATTCCTTAACCAGATTCTGTCGCTTCGTAGAACTCCGGTTTAGATGTATTTGTCTCCGATTCAGCACGGTACACCGGTTCTCTTTTTGTCCCAACATATTCCTTGAACTGGATATCTTTTTTCTTTTTTAGATGGCCAAGCAAGTGTACGAATGCAACTGGGCGCCTTCCCGGGTCACCGAACTCAGTTAAACAACCTTGTACTGACTGGCGCTTTAAGCAGCAAAAATGATATCCATTGGAGGGTTCCTGGCAACGAATGTCCACCCACACCTCAGGAGGGGGAAATTGTAGTATTCGCAGATCACTTGGCCCGGGGCTTTAACCCGCCCGGTTCAAAATTTTACCGGGATGTGCTAGCCAATTTTCAACTCCGTCCGCAAGATACAGGCCCCAATTCTGTTACCAATATTTGCCACTTCCAAGTGCTTTGTGAAGCATACTTTCAAGAAGAACCCATGGTTGAATTGTTTAGAGACTGCTTTCATCTAAACCGCCGCACAGAATTCACCGACGGGCCCAACACAGAATTAGGTGGTGTGGCGATTCAAAAGAGGAAGGAAGTCACTTATCCTCATGTCAAACTGCACAGCCACCCCAAGGAATGGAATCACACATGGTTTTATTGCCGAGACACCTCACCTGCTAATGAGAATCCTTTGCCCGGTTTTCGTCCTGAGCGACTCAGTAATGCACATCCCTTCCCGCAAAGGTTAACTGCCAGTGAGAGAAGTAACTATGCTCCTCAACTCTCTAAGCTCAGAGCCTTCATGGCCAATGGTCTTACCGGGATTGATCTCGCACGCAGCTGGATATCATGGAGCATATTGCCCCTCTCCCGGTGCTCCGGTTTAATGTGCAAGTACTCTGGCAGTGTCAATGATCCCCTCCGACACATTAATATTTAGCTCACCGATGATGAGGTCACTGAAGCGGTGAAGAAAATGCTGAATGAACCAGAACATCTCTGTGCCCGAACCGGTCTGCTCCCGTTCTGTCCTACCAACAAGCCACCCTCTGTAAAACTTCTGACTAACCTTTGCTGAATACATTACTGTTGTTTTGGACATGACTTTTAACCTCAACTGCTGCTCAATCAGGGTGATGACCCATTCTGGAGCAAGAAACGTCCCCAAGAGAAACCGGAGAAGCCCGACAAACCGAAGAAACCAATCCGGCAAAAGACCAAAGCTGTCAAGAGAACCGCTTATAAAAGAAGAACCACTGCATCTTCTGATCCGGCCGCGGATGATGATGTGAGTAATCCGGACCTTGAGGTAGAGCTTGATTCACTTGGCTTTCTTTTCCTACGCCTAATTAACAATAATACTTGTCAGGATGAACCTGAAGCCAGTATTGCTGACGATGTAGAGGTAATTATTCTCTCCTCTGATTCAAGTCCTTTGCCTTCATTAAAAATCCGTCGGGCAAACCGGAAAATTAAATTTTCTCATCCCCTTGCTTACTTGGACCCCAAATTTCTTATGAAGACTCAGCAACATGAAGCTCGCCGCACAACTCGGCACAGCGGCCAGGTAGTTACCTCCGCCGGTTTACCAAACAGTCCGGTTCGAAAACGTCGTTCAGAGGTCTCTAATTTGATTGTCAGTGCTTATCCTAAAGCGGGCTGTGTTCGTCAACCCCTTAATCCATCTGACTCCGATTATCAGGTCACTTCCCACTCTTCATCTGGCGAGTCATCGGCCACTCAGCTGCCACCGCTTAAAACGGTGCTTGGGTAAGTCATACACTTTATATTATTTCCAGTGCATCCTTTCATAACATACGCTGTATTTGACTGTTCTTGTGCTTTTCCAGGGCTAAACCGAGGCCAAGCAAAAAGGCTCGTCTGGATAAGACGGTTGACGAAGAGACTGCCCCTGAACCGGAAAGCACCCCGAATCCTGAAGCGGCTATTTGTGAAGATACGCCCAATGACCCACCATTGCATGATGACATTCTTGTTGCTGAGGATAGGCCTATTGATTCCTCCCGTCTTGCTGATCAACCCGGAGGCCCGACCCGGATTGAGAAACCCACCAGTCCAATCCGTCCTGCCGACAAAACGACCGTCCTGGTCAAACCGGCGTTAGCAAGGACGATGATGTTGTAATCACTGGTTTTGGCCACAGTGAACCGGGTAACCCGGTCGCTTTAGCCAAGCATTCTGCCAAGGAAGAATACGCCGCCATGAGCAAGGGCAAGTGGGATGTTGATCTGGCAACTTACGCCGCTCTAAGCCCCCAAGACCTTCATGCTGGTTATTTGAACCGGCTGTATACTAGCCGTGATTACGAAGCTGGCCTAGTGAAGATGATGAAGGAAAAATTTGAGGTAACCTCCATGTTTCTTTCTACTAGAATGTTTCAATTGTTGTTAGCTCTCCTAGCCCCCAAGGGCCGGTTTAACTGTAATATAGTTAAACCGGGGCTGTAATCCATAGCACCGCATTAGAACATGTTCGATCAAATAGCCATTACCCCCAAGTGCCAAGTTGAATACTTGTATTAAGCTTGGGACTTTGTGATTCCGTTGGTAGATGATGATCAAAGATGCATTAGGCCCCAAGTGCCAAGTGTATAACTGGTTATGCACTCGGGACTTAGAATCTGCTCTTGTGTCGTTGCAGAGCGAAATATGTCAACAAGGCGTACAAATCAATGATCTGCAAGAGAATCTGAAGACCCAGCAAGCAGAAACTTCCAAAACCAAAGATGAACTGAAAACCGCCTTGACCACAATGGAGCAGCTCAAGGAATGGTTCAAGTCTGAGCAGGCCAGCTGGGATACCGACAAGGCCGCTTTAACAAAAAGGGCTGCAAATGCTGAAGCTGCCCTTAAACCGGTGGTGGAGGAGCTGACCAGCGTGAAGCGACAAGTGCACGCCATGACTGCTGCTATCTTTGGTAAGCTTTTCTTGACTTCTGTAATAATTTGGCATGTATTATGATAAATCCGGTTTGTGATTGCTCTTGTATTGTCACAGGCACACGTATTGGTCACTTGGGATCAGATGTGCGGATGAAATTGAAAGTTGTCTATACTCTAGTAGAGCAGTTGTACACCGGGGCGCAGCGAATCATCTCCACCGCATCCCACAACAATCCGGCACCCTCCTTGATCCAAGACACTCTTAGGAGGCTGTCCATGCTCCCCGCCCGGATTGAAGAGCTGAAAAAATCTGCTGCTCGAACCGGTGCCATTAACGCTTTAATCCGGGCCAAAGCATGGGTGCCAGATTTCGATCCTGTGGAGGCAGCTCAGGGCTATCCCAGTTTGAAGGAGGACGGTTCAGAGTTCAACGAAAATGATCTGAGAGCGATAAACCGGGCGGTGCGCCCCTGGCTTGCCAACTAGTGGAAGAGGCAAATCTGTCACATTATCAAGCTCAATATGACGATCAGAACAAGCGAGTGGCTGCACCTGTTCCTGAGGCGGAGAACCTGATCCCCCCAAACCGTAAGCACACCTATGCTCCTGATATTGAACCATATGCCCTAATCCATGAAGAAGCTGTCTTTCAAGCTTTAATGGGAATCGACTGGACTACTGTTGACTTCCAGCCGGTGGGCAGAGATGAAGAAGCTGAAGCGGCATAGGACGACCCACAACCATCAGGCCAGGGCGGCGAGCAAGCATGAACCGGAAGCCGGTTTAAATAGTTGCTTCATTATTTTCCGCCAAAAACAGTGATCTTATTTGGGCACCATGTTGCCTTGTAATAGGATAGCCAATACTCTTGCTTTGAATATGCCTTCGTGCATAGGTACTAATACCTTTTCGTGAATGATCGATATTTTCAATATATATCGCCTGCAGTCACAAAATTGTAAACCGCCACGGCGGTTTATACCGCCAGTTTGGCTTGTGATGTTATATATATATGAAATGAAAGATGGAGGTATACAATAAAAATTATGATACAAAATACCTGCCATCGCTGGGCATAAAGTTGGTTTAACCAATCTTGAAGCGGAGGTTGTATAAACCCTTATCGTCAAAGGAGAGAACAGCTCCTGTATTTATAATGCCGGTTTACAGTGTAAACCGTGCCGGGTCATGACGAACCCTCTGTTACTCCATAATGGGATGTTAACAGAACAAACCAAACCGGTAAAACAAACTCCAGATAAAAAATGAACCGAATTTCATCGAGTGATAGTTTGAACCGGTTTAAAAATGTTGTCGGTTTAAGAAACACAACAAAAGATCATGAAAGCAAAGGCAATGATAAACCGTTTGCAAAGAGAAGGCTTTACTGAGCCGATCAGATGGTGTTACCATGGCCGGACACGATCAAGCTCCCTACAAGGTGTAGCTATGATTCGAGTCAGCCAGGTCCCCAACTGAAACCGTGGCATTATGCCGATCAAGTGGCATGGCAATGGTTCGGGTTCGACCAAGCCCCCAAGTGACTCTAAGGCCTTAGGCCGATCAAGAGGCGTGACCGGTTCAGACTTGACCATGTCCCCAAGTGATATGGTGGCTTTCGCCTATCAAAAGGTGTTGCATTGGTTTGGACACGACCAAGCCCCCAAGTGATATCACAAAGCTTTCGAAAAGCAAACTCAAGGGGTAAACCGGAGGCCGCTTTAAGGCAGAACAACTCCATGTAACCACACATGATGTAACAGAACAGATACCCCGCTTTAGCTGAGGCTTCGGTTTATTACTTCATTCATAATATATACACTGTCATAATATGTACATAAGTAGAGCCGATGGCTCAGGTATAATAAGGCCGAAGATGAGCTATGTTCCACGGCCTATTGGTCTCCTCCTCTGACGTGCGTGAGTCTTTATGCTCTCGACTATCGATCAGATAGTATGACCCGTTGTGCAGATTCTTGCTGACCACGAAAGGTCCCTCCCAAGGTGGGGATAACTTGTGCATATCAGTCTGGTCTTGGATGAGCCGAAGCACCAAATCTCCTTCTTGAAAAGTTCTGGTTCTGACCCGGCGACTATGGTAACGACGAAGATCCTGTTGGTAAATCGCCGAGCGGGCAGCTGCTATGTCACGCTCTTCATCCAACCGATCCAAAGCGTCCTTCTATGCCGTCTCGTTGTCCACTTCAACATAAGCTGCCACACCAGGTGAGTCATGACGGATGTCACTGGGGAGAACCGCCTTCGCTCCATAGACCATAAAGAATCGATGTGTATCCCGTGGATCTGTTAGGCGTAGTGTTGATACTCCATAACACAGATGGTAGCTCTTCTACCCAACAACCCGGTGTCCTCTGCAAAGGGACCATAAGCCGGGGCTTGATGCCTCTCAAGATCTCTTGATTAGCCCTTTCCGCTTGACCATTGGACTGTGGGTGGGCTACTGAAGAAATTGTTGGGGAACCTAGCAGAAATTCGAAATTTTCCTACGAGTCACCAATATCAATCTAGGAGATTGTAGCAACGAGAGAGAGGGGAGTGCATCTTCATACCTTTGAAGATCGCTAAGCGGAAGCGTTCAAGAGAACGGGGTTGAAGGAGTCGTACTCATCGTGATCCAAATCACCGGAGATCCTAGTGCCGAACGGACGGCACCTCCGCGTTCAACACACGTACAGCCCGGTGACGTCTCCTCCTTCTTGATCCAGCAAGGGGAGAGGAGAAGTTGAGGGAGAGCTCCGGCAGCACGACGGCGTGGTGGTGGAGCTTGCAGTTCTCCGGCAGGGCTTCGCCAAGCACTACTGAGGAGGAGGTGGAGTTGGAGAGGGGGAGGGCTGCGCCAGGGGCAAGGGTGCAGCTCCCATGCGCCTCCCCACTATATATAGGGGTGGAGGGGGATTATTTCTTGCCCTCCAAGTCCATTGGGGCGTTGGCAAAGGTGGGAGGAAAGAAATCCCATCCTTTCCTTTCCCCACCGATTGTTATCCCCCCTTTTTAGGGATCTTGATCTTATCCCTTCGGGATATGATCTTATTCCTTCTAAGGGGGGATCTTGGTGCGCCTTGACCAGGGGTGTGGGGCCTTGCCCCCACTACCCACGTTCATGTGGGTCCCCCCATGGAGGTGGGCCCCACTCCGGAACCTTCTAGAACCTTCCCGGTACAATACCGAAAAACCCCGAACATTTTCCGGTGGCCAAAATAGGACTTCCCATATATAAATCTTTACCTCCGGACCATTCCGGAACTCCTCGTGACGTCCGGGATCTCATCCGGGACTCCGAACAACATTCGGTAACCACGTATATCTATTCCCTATAACCCTAGCATCATCAAACCTTAAGTGTGTAGACCCTACAGGTTCGGGAACCATGCAGACATGACCGAGACGTTCTCCGGTCAATAACCAACAGTGGGATCTGGATACCCATGTTGGCTCCCACATGTTCCACGATGATCTCATCGGATGAACCACGATGTCAAGGACTCAATCGATCCCATATACAATTCCCTTTGTCTAACGGTATTGTACTTGCCCGAGATTCGATCGTCGGTATACCGATACCTTGTTCAATCTCGTTACCGGCAAGTCTCTTTACTCGTTCCGTAACACATCATCCCGTGATCAACCCCTTGGTCACATTGTGCACATTATGATGATGTCCTACCGAGTGGGCCCAGAGATACCTCTCCGTTTACACAGAGTGACAAATCCCAGTCTCGATTCGTGCCAACCCAACAGACACTTTCGAAGATACCTGTAGTGCACCTTTATAGCCACCCAGTTACGTTGTGACGTTTGGTACACCCAAAGCATTCCTACGGTATCCAAGAGTTGCACAATCTCATGGTCTAAGGAAAAGATACTTGACATTAGAAAAGCTTTAGCATACGAACTAAACGATCTTTGTGCTAGGCTTAGGATTGGGTCTTGTCCATCACATCATTCTCCAAATGATGTGATCCCGTTATCAACGACATCCAATGTCCATGGTCAGGAAACCGTAACCATCTGTTGATCAACGAGCTAGTCAACTAGAGGCTTACTAGGGACATGGTGCTGTCTATGTATCCACACATGTATCTGAGTTTCCTATCAATACAATTATAGCATGGATAATAAACTATTATCATGAACGAGGAAATATAATAATAACTTATTTATTATTGCCTCTGGGGCATATTTCCAACAGTCTCCCACTTGCACTAGAGTCAATAATCTAGGTCACATCGTCATGTGATTAACACTCACAGGTCACATCGCCATGTGACCAACACCCAAGAGTTTACTAGTGTCACTAAACTAGTTCACATCATCATGTGATTAAGACTCAATGAGTTCTGGGGTTTGATCATGTTTTGCTTGTAAGAGAGGTTTTAGTCAACGGGTCTGCAACATTCAGATCCATTATGTACTTCGCAATTCTCTATGTCATATTGTAAATGCTGCTTCCACGTTCCACTTGAAGCTATTCCAAATGGTTGCTCCACTATACATATCCGGTTTACTACTCAGAGTCATTCGGATAGGTGTTAAAGCTTGCATCGACGTAACCCTTTACGCCGAACTCTTTATCACCTCCATAATCGAGAAATATGTCCTTATTTACTCCAAGGACAATTTAGACCGCTATCTGGTGATCCACTCCTTGATCACCTTTGTACCCTCTTGCTAGACATGTGGCAAGGCACACATCAGGTGCGGTACATAGCATAGCATACTGTAGAGCCTACGTCTAAAGCATAGGGGACGACTTTCGTCCTTTCTCTCTGTTCTGCCGTGGTCGAGCTTTAACTCTTAACTTCATACCTTACAACTCAGGCAAGAACTCCTTCTTTGACTGATCCATCTTGAACACCTTCAAGATCATGTCAAGGTATGTGCTCATTTGAAAGTACCATTTATCATTTTTTATCTATCCTCATAGATCTTGATGCTCAATGTTCAAGCAGCTTAATTCAGGTTTTCTATTGAAAAACACTTTTCAAATAACCCTATATGCTTTCCAGAAATTCTACATCATTTCCGATCAACAATATGTCATTCACATATACTTATCAGAAATTCTATAGTGCTCCCACTCACTTCTTTGGAAATACAAGTTTCTCACAAACTTTGTATAAACCCAAAATCTTTGATCATCTCATCAAAGCGTACATTCCAACTCCGAGATGCTTACTCCAGTCCTTAGAAGGATTGCTGGAGCTTTGCATACTTGTTAGCATCTTTCAGGATTGACAAAACCTTCTGGTTGTATCACATACAACCTTTCCTCAAGTATAACGTCGAGGAAACAATGTTTTGACATCCTATCTGCAAGATTTCATCAATCATGCAGTAATTGCTAATCCAATTCCAACAGACACTTAGCATCGCTACGAGTGAGAAAGCCTCACCGTAGTCAACTCCTTGAACTTGTCGGAAAACATCTCTAACGACAAGTCAAGCTTTCTTAATGGTGATACTTACCATCATTGTCTGTCTTCCTTTTAAAATCCATCTTTACCCAACGTCCTTACGACCATCAAGTATTTCTTCCAAAGTCATGGATCCTCTCTCGGATGTGATGGCCTTGAGCCATTCATCGGAATCCGGGCCCACCATCGCTTCTTCATAGCTCGTAGGTTCATTGTTGTCTAGCAACATGACCTTCAAGACAGGATTACTGTACCGCTCAGAAGTAGTACGCATCCTTGTCACCCTACGAGGTACGGTAGTGACTTGATCCAAAACTTCATGATCACTATCATAAGCTTCTACTTCAATTGATGTAGGCGCCACAGGAACAACTTCCTGTGCCCTGCTACACACTTGTTGAAGTGACGGTTCAATAACCTCATCAAGTCTCCACCATCCTCCCACTCAATTCTTTCGAGAGAAACTTTTCTCGGGAAAGGACCTAATTCTAGAAACAATCCTTTTTGCTTCCGGAACTGAGACTGGAGGTATACCCAACTGTTTTGGGTGTCCTATGAAGAAGTATTTTATCCGCTTTGGGTTCGAGCTTATCAACCTGAAACTTTCTCACATAAGCGTCGCAGCCCCTAACTTTTAAGAAACGACAATTTAGGTTTCTCCAAACCATAGTTCAAACCGTGTCGTCTCAACGGAATTACGTGGTGCCCTATTAAAGTGAGTGTGGTTGTCTCTAATGCCTAACCCATGAACGATAGTGGTAATTCGATAAGAGACATCATGGTACGCATCATATCCAATAGGGTGCAACTATGATGTTTGGACACACCATCACACTATGGTGTTCCAGGCGGTATTTATTGTGAAACAATTTCCACAATGTCTTAATTGCGTGCCAAAGCTCGTAACTCAGATACTCATCTCTATGATCATATCATAGACATTTTATCCTCTTATCACGATGATCTTCAACTTCACTCTGAAATTACTTGAACCATTCAATAATTCAGACCTGTGTTTCATCAAGTAAATACACTCAGTATCTACTCAAATCATCCGTGAAGTAAGAACATAACGATATTCACTGCATGCCTCAGCACTCATTGGACTGCACACATCAAAATGTGTTACTTCCAGCAAGTTGCTATCTTGTTCCATCTTACTGAAACCGAGGCTTTTCAGTCATTTTACCCATGTGGTATGATTTGCATATCTCAAGTGATTCAAAATCAAGTGAGTCCAAACGATCCATCTGCATGGAGTTTCTTCATGCGTATACACCAATAGACATGGTTCACATGTCTCAAACTTTTCAAAAATGAGTGAGTCCAAAGATCCATCAACATGGAGCTTCTTCATGCGTTTTATACCAATATGACTTACATGGCAGTGCCACAAGTAAGTGGTACCATCATTACTATCTTATATCTTTTGGCATGAAAATGTGTATTACTATGACCGAGATTCAATAAACCATTCCTTTAGGTGCAAGACCATTGAAGGTATTGTTCAAATAAATAGAGTAACCATTATTCTCCTTAAATGAATAACCGTATTGCGATAGACATAATCCAATCATGTCTATGCTCAACGCAAACACCAAATGACAATTATTCTGGTTTAATACTAATCTTGATGGTAGAGGGAGCGTGCGATGTTTGATCACATCAAACTTGGAAACACTTCCAACACATATCGTCAGCTCACCTTTAGCTAGTCTCCGTTTATTCCGTAGCCTTTTATTTCGAGTTACTAACACTTAGCAACCGAACCGGTATCTAATACCCTGGTGCTACTAGGAGTACTAGTAAAGTACACAATAACTTAATGTATATCCAATATACTTCTATCGACCTTGCCAGCCTTCTCATCTACCAAGTATCTAGGGTAATTCTGCTCCAGTGGCTGTTCCCCTTATTACAGAAGCACTTAGTCTCGGGTTTGGGTTCAACCTTGGGTTTCTTCATTAGAGCAGCAGCTGATTTCCTGTTTCATGAAGTATCCCTTCTTGCCCTTGCCCTTCTTGAAACTAGTGGTTTCACCAACCATCAACAATTGATGCTCCTTCTTGATTCCTACTTTCGCGGTGTCAAACATCGCGAATATCTCAAGGATCATCATATTTATCCCTGATTTGTTATAGTTCATCATGAAGCTCTAGCAGCTTGGTGGCAATGACTTTGGAGAAACATCACTATCTCTGGAAGATCAACTCCCACTCGATTCAAGTGATTGTTGCACTCAGACAATCTGAGCACAAGCTCAACGATTGAGCTTTTCTCCCTTAGTTTGCAGGCTAAGAAAATCGTTAGAGGTCTTATACCTCTTGACATGGGCACGAGCCTGAAATCCCAATTCCAGCCCTCGAAACATCTCATATGTTCCGCGACGTTTCGAAAAACGTCTTTGGTGCCTCAACTCTAAACCGTTTAACTGAACTATCACGTAGTTATCAAAACGTGTATGTCCGATGTTCGCAACATCCACATACGACGTTTGGGGTTCAGCACACTGAGCAGTGCATTAAGGACATAAGCTTTTTTCTGTCCGCATAATCGCTACTGTCAACTTTCAACTATATTTTCTCTAGGAACATATCTAAACAGTGAAACTAAAGCGCGAGCTTACGACATAATTTGCAAAGATCTTTTGACTATGTTCAGGATAATTAAGTTCATCTCATGAACTCCCACTCAGATAGACATCCCTCTAGTCATCTAAGTGATTACATGATCTGAGTCAACTAGGCCGTGTCCGATCATCACGTGAGACAGACTAGTCATCATCGGTGAACATCTTCATGTTGATCGTATCCTCCACACGACTCATGCTCGACCTTTCGGTCTCTTGTGTTCCGAGGCCATGTCTGTACATGCTAGGCTCGTCAAGTTAACCTAAGTGTTTCGCATGTGTAAATCTGGCTTACACCCGTTGTATGTGAACGTAAGAATCTATCACACCCGATCATCACGTGGTGCTTCGAAACGACGAACTTTCGCAACGGTGCACAGTTAGGGGGAACACTTTCTTGAAATTTTAATGAGGGATCATCTTATTTACTACCGTCGTACTAAGCAAATAAGATGTATAAACATGACAAACATCACATGCAATCAAATAGTGACATGATATGGCCAATATCATATTGCTCCTTTTGATCTCCATCTTCGGGGCTCCATGATCATCATCGTCACCGGCATGACACCATGATCTCCATCATCATGATCTCCATCATTGTGTCTCCATGAAGTTGTCTCGCCAACTTATTACTTCTACTACTATGGCTACCGGTTAGCAATAAAGTAAAGTAATTACATGGCGTTGTTCAATGACATGCAGGTCATACAATAAATAAAGACAACTCCTATGGCTCCTGCCGGTTGTCATACTCATCGACATGCAAGTCGTGATTCCTATTACAAGAACATGATCAATCTCATACATCACATATCATTCATCACATTCTTCTTGGCCATATCACATCACATAGCATACCCTGCAAAAACAAGTTAGACGTCCTCTAATTGTTGTTTGCATGTTTTACGTGGCTGCTATGGGTTTCTAGCAAGAACGTTTCTTACCTACGCAAAACCAAAACGTGATATGTCAATTGCTATTTACCCTTCATAAGGACCCTTTTCATCGAATCCGTTCCGACTAAAGTGGGAGAGACTGGCACCCGCTAGCCACCTTATGCACCAAGTGCATGTCAGTCGGTGGAACCTGTCTCACGTAAGTGTACGTGTAAGGTCGGTCCGGGCCGCTTCATCCCACAATGCCGCCAAATCAAGATTGGACTAGTAACGGTAAGCATATTGAACAAAATCAACGCCCACAACTAGTTTGTGTTCTACTCGTGCAAAGAATCTACGCAATAGACCTAGCTCATGATGCCACTGTTGGGGAACGTAGCAGAAATTCGAAATTTTCCTATGAGTCACCAAGATCAATCTAGGAGATTCTAGCAACGAAGAGAGGGGAGTGCATCTTCATACCTTTGAAGATTGCTAAGCGGAAGCGTTCAAGAGAACGGGGTTGAAGGAGTCGTACTCATCGTGATCCAAATCACCGGAGATCCTAGTGCCGAACGGACGGCACCTCCGCGTTCAACACACGTACAGCCCGGTGACGTCTCCTCCTTCTTGATCCAGCAAGGGGAGAGGAGAAGTTGAGGGAGAGCTCCGGCAGCACGACGGCGTGGTGGTGGAGCTTGCAGTTCTCCGGCAGGGCTTCGCCAAGCACTACTGAGGAGGAGGTGGAGTTGGAGAGGGGGAGGGCTGCGCCAGGGGCAAGGGTGCAGCTCCCATGCGCCTCCCCACTATATATAGGGGTGGAGGGGGATTATTTCTTGCCCTCCAAGTCCATTGGGGCGTTGGCAAAGGTGGGAGGAAAGAAATCCCATCCTTTCCTTTCCCTACCGATTGTTATCCCCCCTTTTTAGGGATCTTGATCTTATCCCTTCGGGATATGATCTTATTCCTTCTAAGGGGGGATCTTGGTGCGCCTTGACCAGGGGTGTGGGGCCTTGCCCCCACTACCCACGTTCATGTGGGTCTCCCCATGCAGGTGGGCCCCACTCCGGAACCTTCTAGAACCTTCCCGGTACAATACCGAAAAATCCCGAACATTTTTCGGTGGCCAAAATAGGACTTCCCATATATAAATCTTTACCTCCGGACCATTCCGGAACTCCTCGTGACGTCCGGGATCTCATCCGGGACTCCGAACAACATTCGGTAACCACGTATATCTATTCCCTATAACCCTAGCGTCATCAAACCTTAAGTGTGTAGACCCTACGGGTTCGGGAACCAAGCAGACATGACCGAGACGTTCTCCGGTCAATAACCAACAGCGGGATCTGGATACCCATGTTGGCTCCCACATGTTCCACTATGATCTCATCGGATCACGATGTCAAGGACTCAATCGATCCCGTATACAATTCCCTTTGTCTAACGGTATTGTACTTGCCCGAGATTCGATCGTCGGTATACCGATACCTTGTTCAATCTCGTTACCGGCAAGTATCTTTACTCGTTCCGTAACACATCATCCCGTGATCAACCCCTTGGTCACATTGTGCACATTATGATGATGTCCTACCGAGTGGGCCCAGAGATACCTCTCTGTTTACACAGAGTGACAAATCCCAGTCTCGATTCGTGCCAACCCAACAGACACTTTCGGAGATACCTGTAGTGCACCTTTATAGCCACCCAGTTACGTTGTGACCTTTGGTACACCCAAAGCATTCCTACGGTATCCGGGAGTTGCACAATCTCATGGTCTAAGGAAAAGATACTTGACATTAGAAAAGCTTTAGCATACGAACTACACGATCTTTGTGCTAGGCTTAGGATTGGGTCTTGTCCATCACATCATTCTCCAAATGATGTGATCCCGTTATCAACGACATCGAATGTCCATGGTCAGGAAACCGTAACCATTTGTTGATCAACGAGCTTGTAAACTAGAGGCTTACTAGGGACATGGTGCTGTCTATGTATCCACACATGTATCTGAGTTTCCTATCAATACAATTATAGCATGGATAATAAACTATTATCACGAACGAGGAAATATAATAATAACTTATTTATTATTGCCTCTAGGGCATATTTCCAACAGAAATGTCAAGCCGGATGTACTCATGTTCGCAGAACTCTTTCATGGCACCTTTGGACAAATTGGTACCATTATCTGTGATGATACTGTGTGGAAAGCCAAACCGGAAAATCACCTTTTTGATGAACTGAACTGCCGTAGCCGCGTCACACTTGCTAACAGGTTCTGCCTCCACCCACTTTGTAAATTTGTCAACCGCCACCAGGAGGTGGGTCTTTTTGTCCTTGGACCTTTTGAAAGGTCCAACCATATCCAGCCCCCAAGTCGCAAACGGCCAAGTAATTGGAATCATCCTCAATTCTTGGGCCGGTACATGAGCACGTCTGGAAAACTTTTGGCAACCATCACACCGTCTGACTAGATCTTCCGCATCAGCATGGGCAGTCAACCAATAAAAACCGTGACGGAATGCTTCAGCTACCAAGGATTTAGAACCGGCGTGGTGACCACAATCTCCTTCGTGGATCTCACGTAATATTTCATAACCTTCCTCAGGGGACACACAGCGTTGAAACGCCCCGGATACGCTGCAATGATGCAATTCATCATTAATAATAGTCATAGACTTAGACCGCCGGACTATTTGCCGGCCAACATCTCATCTTCTGGTAACTCGCCCCGGTTCATGTACGCAAGATAAGGGAGCGTCCAATCCGGAATGATGTGAAGGGCCGCCACCAATTAAGCTTCCGGATCAGGAATAGCCAAATTCGCTTCACCAAGGAGCTTGACTGGTGGGTTATACAGTACGTCCAGAAAAATATTGGGTGGGACCGGTTTACGTTGAGAGCCCAACCGGCTTAAGGCGTCCGCCGCTTCATTCTTCCGACGGTCCATGTGATCCACCTGATAGCCCTTGAAATGACCCGCGACGATATCCACCTCACGACGATATGCAGCCATGAGCGGGTCCTTGGAATCCCAAGTACCGGACACTTGTTGAGCCACTAGGTCCGAGTCACCGAAGCACTTAACCCGGCTTAAATTCATCTCCTTAGCCATCCGGAGACCATGGAGCAAGGCTTCATACTCAGCTGCATTGTTAGTACAAGGGAACATTAAGCGAAGAACGTAACAAAACTTGTCACCTCGTGGGGAAGTTAGTACGACTCCAGCCCCCGAGCCCTCCAATTGCCTGGATCCGTCAAAGTGGATGGTCCAATATGTGTGATCGAGCTTTTCTTCAGGTGCTTGCAACTCTGTCCAATCATTAATGAAATCTACAAGCGCTTGAGATTTTACCATCGTCCGAGGCACGTATTTCAAACCGTGCGGCCCAAGCTCTATAGCCCACTTAGCAATCCGGCCAGTCGCTTCTCGGTTTTCTATGATATCGCCCAAGGGAGCAGAACTGACCACCGTGATGGGGTGCCCTTGGAAATATTGCTTCAGCTTCCGGCTAGCCATAAAAACCCCATACACCAACTTCTGCCAATGCGGATACCTTTGCTTAGATTCAATAAGTACTTCGCTGATATAATAAACCGGACGTTGAACCGGATGCTCCTTCCCTGCTTCCTTCCGCTCTACCACAATGGCCACGCTAACCGCCATGGCATTAGCAGCAACATATAGCAGAAGCGGCTCCTTGTCAATGGGAGCGGCGAGCACAGGCGGGTTGGCCAATTGCCGTTTTAAGTCCTCCAACGCTTCATCAGCAGCTGGACTCCAGACAAACTGATCTGTCTTCTTCAGCATCTGGTATAAAGGGATGGCCTTCTCTCCGAGGCGGCTGATAAACTGGCTTAACGCGACAATCCGACCTGCCAAACGCTGGACGTCATTAATGCACTTCGGTTTAGCCAGGGAAGGAATAGTCGTGATCTTCTCCGGATTAGCTTCGATTCCCCTGTTGGACACGAGAAACCCCAATAACTTGCCTGCCGGAACACCAAAAACACATTTGGCCGGGTTGAGCATCATCTTGTAAACCCGCAGGCTGTCAAAGGTTTCCTTCAAATCGTCAATCAGTGTCTCCTTCTCCCTTGACTTAACCACAATATCGTCTACATAGGCGTGCACATTACGGCCGATTTGTTTATGCAGGCAATTCTGTACACAGCATTGATAAGTAGCTTGGGCGCTCTTGAGCCCAAAAGGCATAGACACATAGCAGAAGGCTCCAAAGGGGGTGATAAACGTTGTTTTCTCCTGGTCCTTAACTGCCATCTTGATCTGATGATACCCAGAATATGCATCCAAAAAACTCAAATGCTCACAACCCGCCGTGGCATCAATAATCTGGTCAATGCGGGGGAGGGCGAAAGGATCTGCCGGACAAGCCTTGTTAAGATCTGTGTAATCCACACACATGCGCCAAGTGCCGTTCTTCTTAAGAACCAGCACCGGATTAGCAAGCCACTCTGGATGGAAGACTTCAACGATAAAACCAGCCGCCAAGAGCCTGGCTACCTCTTCTCCGATGGCCTTGCGTCTTTCTTTGTTAAACACGCGGAGAAACTGCTTCACCGGTTTGTACTTGGGATCAATATTAAGAGTGTGCTCAGCGAGTTCCCTCGGTACACCTGGCACGTCAGAATGTTTCCA
Organism: Triticum dicoccoides; assembly: GCF_002162155.2. Classification (NCBI taxonomy): domain Eukaryota; kingdom Viridiplantae; phylum Streptophyta; class Magnoliopsida; order Poales; family Poaceae; genus Triticum; species Triticum dicoccoides. The sequence continues at coordinate 536,247,104 of NC_041389.1, forward strand.
GGCAAAAATGTCCCGATTCTCATGGATGAACTCGATGAGCGCGCTTTCCTATTTCAGATCCAGGTTGGCACTGATGCTAAACTGTTTGGATGAATCACCAGGCACGAAGTCAACAAGCTTAGTCTCAGCTGCCGATTTGAACTTCAGGGCCGGATCATGCTCTGTGGTTGGCTTCTTCAATGGAGTCATGTCCGTCGGATCAACATTGTCCTTATAATACTTCAGCTCCTCGGTGGCACAAACCGACTCTGCATAAGCTGCGTCACCTTCCTCACATTCCAAAGCTATCTTGCGGCTCCCATGAACCGTTATTGTCCCCTTGTAACCCGGCATCTTGAGCTGCAGATAAATATAACAAGGCCGTGCCATGAATTTGGCATAAGCCGGCCGCCCAAATAGGGCGTGATATGGACTCTGTATTTTTACCACTTCAAACGTCAACGTTTCCGATCTAGAATCATATTCATCTCCGAAGGCCACTTCCAGAGCTATCTTACCAACCGGATATGCTGACTTGCCAGGCACTACACCATGGAACACTGTATTGGACGGTTTGAGATGTTTATCTGTTAACCCCATACGACGGAAAGTCTCATAATACAGGATGTTAATACTGCTCCCTCCATCCATGAGTACCTTGGTGAACTTATAACCTCCCACCTGAGGTGCCACTACCAGGGCTAGCTGGCCCGGATTGTCCACCCGGGGAGGCTGATCCTCTCTACTCCAAACAATGGGCTGCTCTGACCAGCGTAGGTAGTGCGGCACGGCCGGTTCAACAGTGTTGACTGCCCGCTTCTGAAGCTTCCGGTCTCGCTTGTCTAAGCTGGTGGTGAAGACATGGTACTGCCCACTATTCAACTGCTTTGGGTGGCTCTGATAACCCGACTATTGCTGTTGCTGGTTGTAACCTCCTTGGTTATTCTGATTATTCTGATTACTATGTCCGCCTGACGTACCATTAAATCCTGAACCGGAATTTCCTCCACCGAAACCCGACCCGGATCCTGAACCGCCGCCAGAACCTTGATCATACCGGAAAGCGTTGGAATTCTTGAACTCCTGCATGATATAGTAATCCTTCCAGAGGTGCTTTGCCGGCATCTCTGTCGTCCCGTGCTTCGGACAGGGCTGATTCAATAAATAGTTCAAGCGGTCCGGATTGGGATTAGGCGCTCCGCTTTGATTCGGCCGCTTACCCTTGCACCGCTGGCCCTTGTCCTGCGCGTTGGTGTTGGCTACGAAGTCCATGGTACCATTCACCTTACGCTTGCCTGCACCATTACCTGCCGAATGATGTTGCTGGCCCTTGGAGCTGCTGTTCTTCTTTCCCTTCCCTGTCTCGTCATCGTCAGACTCGGGATCCTTGGTACTATCAGAATCATCATATTTCACTAAAGCGCCGATGAGAGTGCCCTGTCATTACAAAACCGCTTCATGCGTCCCAACTTCAACTTTAAAGGCGTGAACCGGCAATTACCCTCCAGGGTTATGATTGCAGAGTCCGCGTCAATCCGGTCTGATGAATGCAGAATTTCCGAAACGCGGCGCACCCAACGGGTTGTTGACTCCCCTTCCCCCTGGACACAAGCCGCTAAGTCCACTACGGACATGGGCTGTTTACATGTATCTTTGAAATTCTGGATAAACCGGGTTCGCAGTTGGGCCCATGAACTGATATAATTGGGTGGTAAGCTCTTCAACCAAGTACGGGCCGTGCCTTCGAGCATCATGGTGAAGTACTTTGCACACGCGGCCTCATCCACATCCAGCATCTCCATGGCCATTTCATAGCTTTCTATCCACGCTTCTGGAGCTAAATCAGCAGTGTAATTCGACACCTTGCGCGGACCCTTGAAGTCTTTGGGCAAGCGTACATTGTGTAAAGCGGGGGCGAGGCAAGGTACCCCCAAAGAACTAGAGGAAAGCCTAGGCTCGATCGACACAGTTGGACGTACCGACGTAGGCTGATATGCTTGGTGCTGTGCTGCTAACTTGGCCTCCCTGCGTGCTCGGGCCCGGTCTACTACCTCCTGGGCATTATCAACACCACCTGTCGGGTGGTTGCCACGGGGGGCACCACGCCGTTCATTACTTGATACTGCCGGTTCATCCACGTGCCTGCTATAGCTCCGGCTTGGGCGGGGGGTAGAGTGGATCCGGTCGCGGCTGTATGAGTATGCTTCCTGTTGAACTAAGGCTGTTCTAAGGAGTTCCTTAACCCGGCGCGTCTCTACCGCCTGCGTCGAATCACCTTCAACTGCAATAGCTTCCAATCGCGCCGCCGCTGCAACAAGGTTATCCATCGGATTGGAGTAGTGGCCCGGAGGTGTTTGCACAGCCTGAGGCACACTGGCGTTATGACAAGGCAGATCTATCAAACGGGGTTGAACCGGCGCAGCCATCCCAGGTGCTTCTGTCCGGTTTACTGCTGGCGGATTACTGGTTCCCGCTCTGGGGGTGTTGAAAAGGTCCCTTCCTCCGAAACCTGAAGGCAAACGGGATCTATATTTCCTCTTCATGACTTCGTGCGACGCGTTCTGATCCAACATGAGCCTATAAGCCTGCGCATCTAAAGCGGCCCGTTCTGCCGTCATCCTGGCGTCAGCAGCTGCTAGATCCGCTTTGGCCTGGGCGATTTGTTCCTTCACTCTTGCAATCTCCGCATTGTGAGCATCCTGATCCGCCGGGTTAGCTTCTGCCATGAGCGCAGCCAGCACATCGAACAGATCTGATAAAACTTGAGCTGGCGGGCGCATGGGGCCTCCTGCCCCGGCAGCCGTCGCCGCTGTTGAACCGGCCTTCGTCACCGCAGCCGTTGAAGAATGAATCGCTGCTTGTGTACCAGCCATGAATATTCCAACCCGGTTGGGTAGATCGGAGGGGTCCGGAATACTGTCACCATCGGAACAGCCCCCAATCCGGCCATCTTGTAGCTGATACAGAGATTCAGTCTCTCCGGTTGACGATTCGTCGTCAGAGCAAACGACCGTTTCGGTACCAGATTCTGATCCGCCCTCATAACTTCCTCCGTGGATAACTCCCACAAAGGCACGCCTCACGGCCGGTTTAGCTTGGGTAGATTTTGTACGCTGAGCTGTCTCGACGAGGTCGGTGCAGATGTCCAGCTCAGGCCCTGGTTCTCCGATCTTGCCGATGAAAACGTGGATGCCACCAAAGGGGACCCGGTATCCGTACTCGATTGAACCGGCCTCGGGGCCCCATCCTACGTCGTTGATGTAGAGCTTGCTGCGACGACTCTTGGTCATCCGGCCCACGGCATAGCCTTCGAGTCCTTCGAACTTGCCCTCCAGGATCATCAAACCATCGTGCGATAGCCCCACGGTGGGCGCCAACTGTCGTGGTTTTGTCACGGCAGATGTCCTCATGGAAGGACTTAGTCGTGGAGCCATCGCTACGGTTTAACTTGAAGGGGTTAAAGCGGACGCAAGGACACAGGGTTATACTAGTTCGGCCCCTTCGATGAAGGTAAAAGCCTACGTCTAGTTGTGATGGGATTGATGTGGTTTCGATGACTAGGGAGCAAATAAGCTTCTCCTAGGCCTCGAGTTGTTCTCCTTGAACCGTCCCGGGTCGTCCCCTTATATACATGGGTGACGCCCGTCGGTTCAGAGAGTCCCAATCTCCGGTTCATACAAAGCCGGTTGGTCTCTCTCTATTCCTAACTTATGATACAAGTTTACATACCGGGCCGGTTTATAGCTACATGTGCTAAACCGACTACAGGCCTTGGGCCCTTATTCTCATGCCTCTTGGGCTTCTACACTGTTGATCTACTGATGAAGTTAACCCAGCCCAAATAGGCCGGTTTACGCCCAGTAGTAATATCCCCAACACATATCATATAACTTTAGTATTGTAGATGTTGATACTTTTTTATATAAATTTGGTCAAACTTTGTCTAGTTTGACTTTGATCAAATCTTATATGCAGACTGAAAAGAAACAGAGGGAGTACTAGTAGTACTACGTACCACAAATTAATTCATTTTAGCCGATTGCTGGGTTTTCAGTGACAGTGAGAGAATGCTTGTGTGAATGATTCTGACGGTACCAAACTTCTGATAGAAATGTCTTGGAAAGGAGCACGACTGACTTGGAAAAGAACACAGTACCACGACGATGGCTTTGGAATCTGCAGTACGATGACCGAATCTATGCAGACGGAAAAGAAGTCTTCCACTAGTGTTGTCGCTACCACAAAAGGGGCATTGCCTCTCATGCTAAGCAAAGGGTTCCACAGCGTGCAGCAATAATTATTTTCCTCATATCACATTCACATATACTCCACTACAGTACTCATGAAACAACAAATGTTTTTGTCACACGGTTCTTTATAACTTCAGTTACTGATTTTTTCCGTTCAGAACAACGATTTCCAATTTGTACTGTAATATTATACCGAGTTCATGCATAACTTTAACTAGCATAAACATATCCACGCAAAGAAAAGAAAAAGACTTAAACCACGAAACATCATCACTACACAAGCAATTGAAATTCTCAGCCAATTCAACTCAGCCTCTCCTAGGATGCGTTTGGCAGACTACATTAGCCTCGGTCAGGCCCGATGGATGCAATTTTGCCTTGTTTGGTTGCTTGAGTTGCACCTGAACCTTCACTCACACAAAACTTTAAAGCATGTCTGGGCTTGGCTTCTAGAGGAACTCTTAAATTGGCCGTATTCCAGAGCCAGTCCCCAACAATGAAACTCTAGGCACGTGGGTGGATGCAGTTGCACGC
>NC_041389.1:536251876-536266757 GCF_002162155.2 Triticum dicoccoides
GGCGCAGGAGACGGTGCATTGTTTCCTGGAGTGGCGCCATAAATTTTCTCACCCTTCTCTCACGGCTCACTCTCCCCTCTCTCACCGACAGCGGCGACCACTAGACCTGAATAGCGAGCAGCGGCGGCGAGTATTGGTGCCAAGATCTGGACGGCGAGCACCGGCTTCATTACTCCTTAGACATGCATGCGTCAATGGCGGTAAGTCCTCTGTCCCTGATGGCATCGATTACGCATTGATCATACCGTTCGGCCCCGATTTAGGCATCAAATCTACTTGTAGGCTTCAATTTGGGATGAAACTAAGCATATCTGATGAGTCAATTGCACAAAACTACCACATTCGTGGCTAGGTTTGCAGAAAACCACCAAGTCGCTAATCTGTTGCAAAAATCACTACTTTTTCGCTAAACCTTTTGCAAAAAGCACTGATCATCCACTTTGGCTCGTCTAAGCATGTTTATGACAGATGGGACCAGATCGTCATAGCTGACTTGGCAAAGATTCTTCTCCAATCTCTTTATATAGAGACCCCTTGATCAAAAAAGAAAAAATGCAATCAAATCCCACTGTCTCTCTCTCTCTGGATGGAATGCACGAGGAGCCGGAGGCGGCCGCCGGGAGCTCGTCCTTGAAGTCACGACGCCGCCCTTTGCCTGTTGTCCGTCGGGATGTTGTGGCCGCTCGGCGCCGTGGATGGGGCCTAACCTCCATGCGCTTCCGCTCCCGGCGCCGTCGGCTCCACCCGTCTCCGGTGCCTCTTCCAGGCCCGCAGGAGAGCCCTGACGTCCTGTGCGCACGCGCCATCTAGCCTCATGCCACTCCGCCCAGGCTTCCCCGCAGCTCACTGCCGACAGTTCGCCGGTGCACCGGGCACCACCGCCGCCCACTCTCCCTCTCCAACTCCATTGTCTCTCTCCCTTCTCCAATACTGATGCCTACCATCGCGCCAAGGCCTCGCCGGCTGGCGACGAGACCTTCCCGCCCGTGCTCGTGCCAGGCGAGATCACTACAAGAAATATGTCAACTTGTGACCACCACTATTGGCCACTGAAAGGTCATAGTTTTTCATTTGCGACCTTTTTGTGACCAAAAATAGAAGGTCAAAAGCTGGCGGTCATAAACTGAAATTAGTGACCTTCTTTGCGATATGTAAAAGGTCGTTGGTTCCACGACCAAATTTTTGGTCACAAGAAACCTCCCCAGACCATGTAGGCATCTAGCATGGCAAGCTGATGTGGCACAAGAATCAGCCCGGTCCGATTCAGTGTTTTACATGGGTCGAGCCCAACAATTCAGCCTATTTGTGTTTTTTCTGTATGTCAATTTTTGGTTGGGTTCATGGGTCAAGCCCAATATTGCAGCCTTTTTATTTTCTAGGCGTTCGGCCTTTTTGCGTCCATTTCTTATTTGGGCCTTTTTACAATCCGTTTTGGACCAGGTCCCAGGTCATCCAGTTTGGTCCCACTTGTCAGTTTTCTTTTGTTTCTTTCCTATTTTAAAGGATCCACTAGTGAAATGGGACCAGGTGTGTTGTTTAGGTGCCACACGTCAATTCTCTATTTGTGCAACAACCAATAACTTGATTCAAACAGAGCCAATAACACATAAATTTTCAAACGACAGCCAATCATGGCAGGTACTTTACAATCACGGCAGTACAAATCAGGTATTGAAATATAAAATACAGCTAAATATTAACATGTCCAGCTCCAGGGAGCTAGAACACATTGTTGGGTGCAAGTTTTCTTTAGGAATCTTCTCCTGTAGTTCCTTGTACAGCAACTTTTGACGAATTAAGGCCAAAATCTGCGAGTTATAAATCAGAAAAGTTAGGAATATAATCAAGTGAAGCCGTGCATATAACATTCTCCTAACAATGAAAAATAGCTGCAAATTTGAGATCTAATAAGAAACCATGCATATAGCATTCTCATAATAGCAAAACTGAGATATATTTGGGAAGGGAAAATGACAAGTATCAACCCAGTGCAAGATAACAGAGCAACTATGTCAAAGTTATTCAGATTTCATGATGCGTGAGTCACATTATACATGCATCAAGCATCAGGCGACCAAGCAAACTGTTCTGGAATAGATACAAAAAAAGCACGTATTGATCATCCTACTGGTAGCAAGTACATAAAGGTAATCACTTAACAAGCAGCGTGAACATGAACGAGTCACATAACTAAGTACAATCCAATATCCTAGCTGAGAGTGAACATGTATTTGACATTTCAGGATTTCAATACATGCACGACAGAGTGGCGCTCTATTCTTACCATGGCACAAGCGAGAGATGTCCCCGATGATGCCCTGCTTATCCAGTTCGCACTAAGGCTCAACCAGCTCCGCGGTGGATAATGCCCCCTCCTTGCTCCATCCAGAAGGCAGGCCACGGACTAGGAAGCCCTTCATATTGCAATTTGCACAAGTTGAGAGAAATACAAGGAACTGGTATCAAGCAGAGCACAAGTTGAGAGAAAGTTACGGTCCAGGAGCCAACCTTCCAAGGGAGTAGCATGATGCATCGTCGGAGTGCCTTCATCTGGAGTTGCAGGCCAGAGTTGTGAGCTGCTGCTTTGCTTCCCCACATAGCACGCCTAGGTTCTCCTAACATACCAACCCGAAAGACAAAAACATGATTAGGGAGCTGGTACATCAGAAAAGGAATCGATGCACGAATGACATATGCAACTAAAAAAATAAAATTAGTATTTCACATATTATTAGAATTGCATATTTGATGTCTGCAAGATAAGTGTTTCTTCATATAAGATGTTTAGTGATTTAACAATCAGTATGCTGCAGGAAATTTTGTTTGCCTGTAAAAATACCAAGGGAAAAAATAGAAGCGCAACCAAGAATTGCAAGATTTAGTATAAAGGAAATAGCCTCAACATTCAGATGTTTCTAATAAGGTTGCACACTAATCCAACACAATATACAGAAGGTGTCCTCGTAGCTTTACTAATACCAGGAAGTATGGATAGTGGGTATAGAAACAAAAGCAAATCCATTGTCATGTTCAAGGAACTAACTATCAGAGTACATGCTCTGGATATAAATGGAAGTAGAAGAATATAATGAGATGTCAATAGTCTCTGTGAGGTTTATGCAAGCATGTCTTTTTATACTACCACTTGCATGATTTATTTATTTGAAACAGCAGGAGAACTGCTATATTCACTGATTATAGAAAGCTCAAAATGGCGGTCGCACATAGCATGGAGTATTAGTAAGATTTACAGGATGGATACCTCCCATAGCATACACTCAAGATCTCAAACAAACAGATGGATATAGCATCACACATGCAGATGGAAGAAAAAGAGGCAAATGATCAATCACAGGGCATCCATCATTCAACCAATGATTTGGTAGAATTCAACCAATGCACAGAAGCAAAGTTCCACAGTTGCTAGCTAGGTGTTTGCAAAGGAAAATGAATCGCGGTTTCTTTTGTTATGAATCATTCAAATGAGGGGGCTACTTCTTATCCTCTAATTTTAATGCATCAAAGAACCACAGAAATCACACTTAGGAACAACTAATGATCCATGCTGCCACGAATCTCCTAGTATCGCATAGTGGAACCCCTGTAGTTATACCTGGATCTCTCTGAGTGCCTCGATGCGCTTCCTGACCTTGGGCTACAGACTCTCGAGCAGGTCCATGTGTCGCGCCGCCAATCCCTGCAGCGTGTTCTGCACAACCACCACTGCACCTTGCTGCTGCCCATCGCGTGGTAATTCATCCCAATTTTGTGGTCTGCATAATGAACAAACAATCAAGCATCAGCATCTCTATACACTCAGCAAGCAACAATAATAAAAGCAACAAGGCCAAGCACGGGAAGGAGCCAACAGTAGCTGCCTATGCGGGCCACTTCAGCTGGGGTAGTGCACTGAATTCTGGCAGTACAACAGTAATTTTGCACAAGCATGTATGAATTGAACAGACATAGATTATAACTTAACCTTTGCCAATACAACAGCATTTTTTCACAAAGATATATGAAGTAAACTGAACACACATAGATCCTAACTGAACTCTTGCTAGTATAGCAACATGATAAGTTCTCAAGAAGAATAGTATAGACGATCTTTCTATTTCTTCACCATTGCACATCAAGAACATGGAACGGAGCTTACACTTGTGGATGCGGGCGGCCGGGTAACCGCATGAGGAGCAGGTGCTCTTCTGGAGGTGGAAGCTGTGACGGCTGTAGCGGATGGAGAGTGTGTGTCAGATAGGGCCTCTCTGGGAGGGAGGGGAGGATCTTGGCGCAGCGGTGGGGGCCGGCTGGATCCGGTCGACGAGGTCGCAAGATCCGAGGTGGAGCTTCTGCTGGTGGCATCCATGGCCTTGGCCGGAGCTCCTATTCATTCCCTGTGAGACAGAGAGGCCGCTAGGTGACGAATAGGGAAGGGAAAGGCAGAGGAGGAGGAGGAAGGGATGGGAACAAGACGAACCTCACCAAGGACGTCGGGGAAGAGACGGCATCTGCGGCGGCGGCTAGGGTTAGCTGCGTGCTGGTGGGTGGGTCATGTGAGGAGCACCAAATCCGGTCGGTGGGGATGGTGCAACGACCAAAGGTGAGCCCGGTGGAACTGCTCGATCCAGATGGGGAGACGGTGCAGCGGGCAGAGGAGCTGCTCGATCCAGATGGGCGACTGCGTCCCGGATCTCACGGGAGGAGGGGCTATGCGACGCCCTGATCCCAGATCCGGCGGCCTCTAGCCTCGCCGGTGGCTGCTCGGGCTGGAGCCATGGGTGGTGGATTGGGGAGAGGGAGGTGGACGTGGCGGCGGCAGGGAGGAGCGGAGCTCTAGGGTTCGGGCAAGAGGGAGAGAGGCTGGATGAATGGATCGATGGACGGATGCTTTCTGCGGTGGGCTAGATGAATTGATCGATGGATGGATGTTTGCCACGTCACTGATCCATGCCACAACAGATTCCACCAATCATAATTCAGCTTGTGTAATTTTGTTTTTCTTCTGTTTTTTTAATATTTTGTACCCTCTTATTTTGGGTAAACATTCAACATATTACCCGCTTATACTTTTTTAAAATGACTCAATATTTTGCACAAGTGTGTATCTTGGGACGACAAACAATGTTGATTTGAGCGGTTTTCATTTTCTTGGCACAAAAAATCATTTTTCAATTTTTGGAGTGCCAATAATCGGGTTTTTTGTGAAGGACTTACCATATATTTGCTGAAAAATTGAACCAAATCATTTTTCTAAAATACTAGGCCATATTTAATGCACAATTAACCAAATAGTTGGGTGTCAAAATATTCGAGCCACCTCTCGTGAAAAAGACAAATTTCTGCCGATTCAGTTGGAAGCGGGTCAAATTTGAACTGCAGCTGCCTCATAGTTTCCTCTTTATTTTTCTCAAAAATCATTTTTAGGTACATAAGTATCTATTTAATCAGAGAAACATCAAAAGTTTTCCAAGATTCAACCACTAGCTAGGAACGGTCATGCCCGCCGTTTTGACCGCATATTGAAACGGGCATAAAAAATTCAAATAAAATCAAAAAATTGGAAATTTTTTGCATTGTGTCATTATGTGTGTCCAAGTTAGCAGGAAAAATAATAAACTTGTAATACAATAATTATTTTTGAAAAGTCTTCTCAGAAACGAGCTATCATGTGTGGAAATCAATGGCTTTCAAGCCAAATGATCAACCTTATGGCCACATTCATGGCATAGTTTATTAAAATGATCTCATATTGTGCACAAGGGTGCATCTTGGAATTCCAAACAATGTTGCCTAAGGGAGTTTTCATTTTATTTGCACGAAAAATTCATTTTCCATTTTTCGAGTGCCCGAAATGAGGTTTTTTTGTGAAGGACCTACCATATATTTGTTGCAAAATTGGACCAAATCAATTTTCTAAAATACTAGGACATATTTAATGCACAATTGACCAAATGGTTGGGTGTCAAAAGTTTTGATCCACCTCTCATGAAAAAGACAAATTCCCGCCGATTCAACTGGAAGCGGGTCAAATTTGAACTATAGCTGCCTCGTAGTTTGCTCTTTCTTTTTTCCAAAAATCATTTCTAGGTACATAAGTATCTATTTAATCAGAGAAACACCAAAAAATATTCAAGATTCAACCACTAGCTAGGAACGGTCATTCCTGCCGTTTTGACCGCATTTTGAAACGGGCATAAAAAATTCAAAAAAATCAAAAAATTGGAAATCCTTCGCATTGTGTCATTATATGTGGCCAAGTTTCCAGGAAAAATAATAAACTTGTAATACGGAAATTATTTTTAAAAACTGTTCTCAGAAATGAGCTACCATGCGTGAAGATTCATGGCTTTCAAGCCAAATGATCAATCTTATGGCCACATTCATGGCATAGTTTGTTCAAGTGATCTCATATTGTGCACAAGGGTGCATCTTGGAATTACAAACAATGTTCCCTAAGGGAGTTTTCATTTTCTTTGCACGGAAAATTCATTTTCCATTTTCCGAGTGCCTGAAATGAGTTTTTTTTGTGAAGGACCTACCATATATTTGTTGCAAAATTGGACCAAATCAATTTTCTAAAATACTAGGGCATATTTAATGCACAATTGACCAAATGGTTGGGTGTCAAAAGTTTTGATCCACCTCTGGTGAAAAAGACAAATTCCCGTCGATTCAGTAGGAAGCGGGTCAAATTTGAACTGTAGTTACCTCGTAGTTTGCTCTTTATTTTTTCCCAAAAAAATTTCTAGGTACATAAGTATCTATTTAATAAGAGAAACACCAAAAAAATTTCAAGATTCAACCACTATCTAGGAACGGTCATTCCCGCCGTTTTGACCGCATTTTGAAATGGGCATAAAAAATTCAAAAAAATTCAAAAAATTGGAAAACCTTCGCATTGTGTCATTATATGTGGCCAAGTTACCATAAAAAATAATAAAATTGTACTACGATAATTATTTTAAACAAGTGTTCTCAGAAATGAGCTATCATGCCTGAAGATTCATGGCTTTCAAGCCAAATGATCAATCTTATGGCCGCATTCATGGCATAGTTTGTTTAAATGATCTCATATTATGCACAAGGGTGCATCTTGGAATTCTAAACAATGTTGCATAAGGGAGTTTTCATTTTCTTTGCACGAAAAATTTGTTTTCCATTTTTCGAGTGCCCGAAATGAGTTTTTTTTTGTGAAGGACCTACCATATATTTGTTGCAAAATTGTACCAAATCATTTTTATAAAATACTAGGACATATTTAATGCACAATTGACAAAATGGTTGGGTGTCAAAAGTTTTGATCCACCTCTGGTGAAAAAGACAAATTCCCGCCGATTCAGTAGGAAGCGGGTCAAATTTGAACTGCAGCTGCCTTATAGTTTGCTATTTATTTTTTCCAAAAATCATTTCTAGTTATATAAGTACATACTTAATCATAAATACATGGTTTGGTGGCGATACGTCGAGGTTTGGACGGTGGCCGAGGGCCCCAACTCTAAAGCGCGTAAACTCGCATGCCCGCCGCATGGTCACCGCGTGACCTTGGCGTTGCCATGTGTTCTGGGCGGCCTAGGCATGTCTAGTGGGCTGGGCACTCCCCAGGTAGGTGCTAGGAAGGAAATCACAACATAAGATTCTCACGAGGAGACCGATCGATGCTCAAACATGAATAAGCAGCCAAGTGTTTAATTAGCGGTACAGGAAATGCACATGGCTAATGTGTTGGGGAACGTAGCAGAAATTCAAAATTTTCCTACGTGTCACCAAGATCTATCTATGGAGAGACCAGCAACGAGTAGAAAGAGAGTGCATCTACATACCCTTGTAGATCGCTAAGCGGAAGCGTTCAAGTGAACGGGGTTGATGGAGTCGTACTCGTCGTGATTCGAATCACCGATGATCCTAGTGCCGAACGGACGGCACCTCCGCGTTCAACACACGTACAGCCCGGTGACGTCTCCCACGCATTGATCCAGCAAGGAGAGAGGGAGAGGTTGAGGAAGACTCCATCCAACAGAAGCACAACGGCGTGGTGGTGGTGGAGGAGCGTGGCAATCCAGCAGGGCTTCGCCAAGCACCATGGGAGAGGAGGAGTAGGGAGAGAGGTAGGGCTGTGCCAGAACTTCGTGTATAGCTCTCATGCGCCTCCCCACTATATATAGGGGTGGAGGGGCTGGTTTCTTGCCCTCCAAGTCCATTGGGGCGTTGGCCAAGGTGGGAGGAAAGAAATCTCATTATTTCCTTCCCCACCGATTGTTATCCCCCCTTTTTAGGGATCTTGATCTTATCCCTTCGGGATATGATCTTATTCCTTCTAAGGGGGGGTCTTGGTGCGCCTTGACCAGGGGTGTGGGGCCTTGCCCCCACTACCCACGTTCATGTGGGTCCCCCCATGCAGGTGGGCCCCACTCCGGAACCTTCTAGAACCTTCCCGGTACAATACCGAAAAATCCCGAACATTTTCCGGTGGCCAAAATAGGACTTCCCATATATAAATCTTTACCTCCGGACCATTCCGGAACTCCTCGTGACGTCCGGGATCTCATCCGGGACTTCGAACAACATTCGGTAACCACATACAAACTTCCTTTATAACCCTAGCGTCATCGAACCTTAAGTGTGTAGACCCTACGGGTTCGGGAGACATGTAGACATGACCGAGACGTTCTCCGGTCAATAACCAACAGCGGGATCTGGATACCCATGATGGCTCCCACATGTTCCACGATGATCTCATCGGATGTACCACGATGTCAAGGACTTAATCAATCCCGTATTCAATTCCCTTTGTCTATCGGTATGTTACTTGCCCGAGATTCGATCGTCGGTATCCAATACCTTGTTCAATCTCGTTACCGGCAAGTCACTTTACTCGTTCCGTAACACATCATCCCGTGATCAACTCCTTGGTCACATTGCGCATATGATGATGTCCTACCGAGTGGGCCCAGAGATACCTCTCCGTTTACACGGAGTGACAAATCCCAGTCTCGATCCGCATAAAACAATAGATACTTTCGGAGATACCTGTAGTGCACCTTTATAGTCACCCAGTTACGTTGTGACGTTTGATACACCCAAAGCACTCCTACGGTGTCCAGGAGTTACACGCTCTCATGGTCGAAGGAAGAGATACTTGACATTGGCAAAGCTCTAGCAAATGAACTACACGATCTTTTGTGCTAGTCTCAGGATTGGGTCTTGTCCATCACATCATTCTCCTAATGATGTGATCCCGTTATCAACGACATCCAATGTCCATAGCCAGGAAACCATGACTATCTGTTGATCACAACGAGCTAGTCAACTAGAGGCTCACTAGGGACATATTGTGGTCTATGTATTCACACATGTATTACGATTTCCGGATAATACAGTTATAGCATGAATAAAAGACAATTATCATGAACAAGGAAATATAATAATAATACTTTTATTATTGCCTCTAGGGCATATTTCCAACAGTCTCCCACTTGCACTAGAGTCAATAATCTAGTTCACATCGCCATGTGATTAACACTCACAGGTCACATCGCCATGTGACTAATACCCAAGAGTTTACTAGAGTCAGTAGTCTAGTTCACATCACTATGTGATTAACACTCAATGAGTTTTATGTTTGATCATGTTGCTTGTGAGAGAGGTTTTAGTCAACGGGTCTGAACCTTTCAGATCCGTGTGTGCTTTACAAATCTCTATGTCATCTCCTAGATGCAGCTACCACGCTCTATTTGGAGCTATTCCAAACAACTGTTCTACTTGGAGCTATTCTAAATTGTTGCTCCATTATACGTATCCGGTCTCTCTACTCAGAGCTATCCGGATAGGTGTCAAGCTTGCATCGTCGTAACCTTTACGACGAACTCTTTTACCACCTCCATAATCGAGAAAATTCCTTAGTCCACTAGTTACCAAGGATAACTTTGACCGCTGTCTGTGATCCATTCATGGATCACTCTTGTACCCCTTGACTGACTCATGGCAAGGCACACTTCAGGTGCGGTACACAGCATAGCATACTGAAGAGCCTACGTCTTAAGCATAGGGGACGACCTTCGTCCTTTCTCTCTATTCTGCCGTGGTCGAGCTTTAAGTCTTAACTTCGTACCTTACAACTCAGGCAAGAACTCCTTCTTTGACTGGTCCATCTTGAACACCTTCAAGATCATGTCAAGGTATGTGCTCATTTGAAAGTATTATTAAGCATTTTGATCTATCCTTATAGATCTTGATGCTCAATGTTCAAGTAGCTTAATCCAGGCTTTCCATTGAAAAACACTTTCAAAATAACCCTATATGCTTTCCAGAAATTCTACGTCATTTCTGATCAACAATATGTCAACAACATATACTCATCAGAAATTCTATAGTGCTCCCACTCACTTCTTTGGAAATACAAGTTTCTCATAAACTTTGTACAAACCCAAAATTTTTCATCATCATCAAAGCATACATTCCAACTCCGAGATGCTCACTCCAGTCCTTAGAAGGATTGCTGGAGCTTTGCATACTTATTAGCATCTTTCGGGATTGACAAAACCTTCTGGTTGTATCACATACAACCTTTCCTCATTAAAATCGTCGAGGAAACAATGTTTTGACATCCTATCTGCAAGATTTCATAAATAATGCAGTAATCGCTAATATAATTCCAACAGACTCTTAGCATCGCTACGAGTGAGAAAATCTCATCGTAGTCAACTCCTTGAACTTGTCGGAAAACATCTTAACGACAAGTCAAGCTTTCTTAATGGTGACATTTACCATCATTGTCCGTCTTCCTTTTGAAATCCATCTGTACTCATTAGCCTTACGACCATCGAGCCGTTCTGCCAAAGTCTACACTTTGTTTTCATACATGGATCCTCTCTCGGATTTTATGGCCTCAAGCCATTTATCGGAATCCGGGCCCACCATCGCTTCTCCATAGCTCGTAGGTTCATTGTTGTCTAGCAACATGACCTTCAAGACAGGATTACGTACCACTCTGAAGTAGTACGCATCCTTGTCATCCCACGAGGTTTGGTAGTGACTTGATCCGAAGTTTCATGATCAATATCATAAGCTTCCACTTCAATTGGTGTAGGTGCCACAGGAACAACTTCCTGTGCCCTGCCACACACTAGTTGAAGAGACGGTTCAATAACCTCATCAAGTTTCCACCATCCTCCCACTCAATTCTTTCGAGAGAAACTTTTCCTCGAGAAAGGACCCGATTCAAGAAACAATCCATATTGCTTTCGGATCTGAATTAGGAGGTATACCCAACTGTTTTGGGTTTCCTATGAAGATGCATTTTATCCGCTTTGGGTTCGAGCTTATCAACCTGAAACTTTTTCATATAAGCGTCGCAGCCCCAAACTTTTAAGAAATGACAACTTAGGTTTCTCTAAACCATAATTCATACGGTGTCATCTCAACGGAATTACGTGGTGCCCTATTTAAAGTGAATGGGGTTGTCTCTAATGCCTAACCCATGGACAATAGTGGTAATTCGATAAGAGACATCATGGTATGCACCATATCCAATAGGGTGCAACTATGATGTTCGGACACACCATCACACTATGGTGTTCCAGGCGGTATTAATTGCGAAACAATTTCCACAATGTCTTAATTGTGTGCCAAAACTCGTAACTCAGATATTCATCTCTATGATCATATCATAGACATTTTATCCTCTTGTCACAATGATCTTCTACTTCACTCTGAAATTACTTGAACCATTCAATAATTCAGACTTGTGTTTCATCAAGTAAATATTCTCAACATCTACTCGAATCATCTGTGAAGTAAGATCATAACGATATTCACTGCATGCCTCAGCACTCATTGGATTGGACACATCAAAATGTGTTACTTCCAACAAGTTGCTATCTTGTTCCATCTTACTGAAAACGAGGCTTTTCAGTCATCTTGCCCATGTGGTATGATTTGCATATCTCAAGTGATTCAAAATCAAGTGAGTCCAAACGATCCATTTGCATGGAGTTTCTTCATGCATATACACCAATAGACATGGTTCGCATGTCTCAAACTTTTCAAAACGAGTGAGTCCAAAGATCCATCAACATGGAGCTTCTTCATGCGTTTTATACCATTATGACTTACATGGCAGTGCCACAAGTAAGTGGTACTATCATTACTATCTTATATCTTTTGGCATGAAAATGTGTATCACTACGACCGAGATTCAATAAACCATTCCTTTAGGTTTAATACTAATCTTGATGGTAGAGGGAGCGTGCGATGTTTGATCACATCAAACTTGGAAACACTTCCAACACATATCGTCAGCTCACCTTTAGCTAGTTTCCTTTTATTTCGTAGCTTTTATTTCGAGTTACTAACACTTAGCAACCGAACCGGTGTCTAATACCCTGGTGCTACTAGGAGTACTAGTAAAGTACACATTAACATAATGTATATCCAATATACTTCTATCGACCTTGCCAGCCTTCTTATCTACCAAGTATCTAGGGTAATGCTGCTCCAGTGGTTGTTCCCCTTATTACAGAAGCACTTAGTCTCGGGTTTGGGTTCAACCTTGGGTTTCTTCACTAGAGCAGCAGCTGAATTGCCGTTTCATGAAGTATCCCTTTGTTCCCTTGCCCTTCTTGAAACTAGTGGTTTCACCAACCATCAACAATTGATGCTCCTTCTTGATTTCTACTTTCGCGGTGTCAAACATCATGAATATTTCAAGGATCATCATATCTATCCCTGATATGTTATAGTTAATCACGAAGCTCTAGCAGCTTGGTGGCAATGACTTTGGGGAAACATCACTATCTCATCTGGAGGATCAACTCCCACTCGATTCAAGTGATTGTTGTGCTCAGACAATCTGAGCACAAGCTCAACGATTGAGCTTTTCTCCCTTAGTTTGCAGGCTAAGAAAATCGTCGGAGGTCTTATACCTCTTGACGTGGGCACGAGCCTGAAATCCCAATTTGAGCCCTCGAAACATCTCATATGTTCCATGACGTTTCGAAAACGTCTTTGGTGCCTCTACTTAAACCATTTAATTGAACTATCACGTAGTTATCAAAATGTGTATGTCCGATGTTCGCAACATCGACAAACGACGTTGGGGTTCAGCACACTGAGCGGTGCATTAAGGACATAAGCTTTCTACTGATCGCATAATCCCTACTATCAACTTTTAACTATATTTTCTCTAGGAACATATCTAAACAGTGGAACTAAAGCGCGAGCTTACGACATAATTTGCAAAAGGTCTTTTGACTATGTTCAGGATAATTAAGTTCATCTTATGAACTCCCACTTAGATAGACATCCCTCTGGTCATCTAAGTGATCACATGATCCGAGTCAACTAGGCCGTGTCCGATCATCACGTGAGACGGACTAGTCATCATCGGTGAACATCTTCATGTTGATCGTATCTACCATACGACTCATGCTCGACCTTTCGGTCTCTGTGTTCCGAGGCCATGTCTGCACATGCTAGGCTCGTCAAGTTAACCCTAAGTGTTTTCGCTGTGTAAAACTGTCTTACACCCGTTGTATGTGAACGTAAGAATCCATCACACCCGATCATCACGTGGTGCTTAGAAGCGACGAACTGTAGCAACGGTGCACAGTTAGGGGAGAACACTTCTTGAAATTTTGTAAGGGATCATCTTGTTTACTACCGTCGTCCTAAGCAAACAAGATGCATAAACATGATAAACATCACATGCAATCAAATAGTGACATGATATGGCCAATATCATTTTGCTCCTTTTGATCTTCATCTTCGGGGCTCCATGATCATCATCGTCACCGGCACGACACCATGATCTCCATCATCATGATCTCCATCATCGTGTCTTCATGAAGTTGTCACGCCAATGACTACTTCTACTTCTATGACTAACGCGTTTAGCAATAAAGTAAAGTAGTTTACATGGCGTTCTTCAATGACACGCAGGTCATACAATAAATAAAGACAACTCCTATGGCTCCTGCCGGTTGTCATACTCATCGACATGCAAGTCGTGAATCCTATTACAAGAACATGATCAATCTCATACATCACATATCATTCATCACATTCTTCTTGGCCATATCACATCACAATAGCATACCCTGCAAAAACAAGTTAGACGTCCTCTAATTGTTGTTGCATGTTTTACGTGGCTGCTATGGGTTTCTAGCAAGAACGTTTCTTACCTACGCAAGACCACAACGTGATATGCCAATTGCTATTTACCCTTCATAAGGACCCTTTTCATCGAATCCGTTCCGACTAAAGTGGGAGAGACTGGCACCCGCTAGCCACCTTATGCACCAAGTGCATGTCAATCGGTGGAACCTGTCTCATGTAAGAGTACGTGTAAGGTCGGTCCGGGCCGCTTCATCCCACAATACCGTCGAAACAAGATTGGACTAGTAACGGTAAGCATATTGAACAACGTCAACGCCCACAAATACTTTGTGTTCTACTCGTGCAAAGAATCTACGCAATAGACCTAGCTCATGATGCCACTGTTGGGGAACGTAGCAGAAATTCAAAATTTTCCTACGTGTCACCAAGATCTATCTATGGAGAGACCAGCAACAAGTAGAAAGAGAGTGCATCTACATACCCTTGTAGATCGCTAAGCGGAAGCGTTCAAGTGAACGGGGTTGATGGAGTCGTACTCGTCGTGATTCAAATCACCGATGATCCTAGTGCCGAACGGACGGCACCTCCGCGTTCAACACACGTACAGCCCGGTGACGTCTCCCACGCCTTGATCCAGCAAGGAGAGAGGGAGAGGTTGAGGAAGACTCCATCCAACAGCAGCACAACGGCGTGGTGGTGGTGGAGGAGCGTGGCAATCCAGCAGGGCTTCGCCAAGCACCATGGGAGAGGAGGAGTAGGGAGAGAGGTA
>NC_041389.1:536266767-536267790 GCF_002162155.2 Triticum dicoccoides
TCTGCAAGAGGTTTAGTGAAAATGCAGTGATTTTTGTAACAAATTAGCAACTTGGTGGTTTTCTGCAAACCTAGCCACAAATGTGGTAGTTTTGTGCAATTGACTCAATATCTGATTAGGGTTTTGAGCGGTTTGAATGAGATTGCGTAGGATTTTCACTAACACGGGAGGGGGGGGGGGTAATCCACTTACATATATTCAAATCCAATGCAAACCAACAAGCAACAGAGGGAGCCTAGCAGCGGCAAGCTTGGAGGCACTTGGAGCGGTGGTAGCCATGAGGATCGTTGACCTCCAAGGGCATTGTAGGGCAGTCTGGTTTAGGAGCCCTCACCACCATGTCAATTGCTTCATCATTGCCAGTATCCTCCATCTAGACCACTTCGATATTGCCAACATCCACCATCTTCTCATGGTCGTTGTCCTCCAGAACGATGGTGTCCGACACATTTCCCAAAACCATTGACATAATTTACTGCTGGCGTTGGGCATAAACTAACTAGCGACATTGAATATGGTGTCCACACCACTAATGCACTCAAATTTATTTATAATTTGCCCATCAATTAAAATGAATGCCAAAAGACCAGGATTCATATCCAAGTTAAAAATTGTGTGAGTGTTTTTAACATTTGCGTAGAAATTTTTGTAACATGTCAAGTCCAAATGATATAAACCAATGAGTTTGCCTCAGCACACCAGATTTAAGTTGGAAAATATGGTCCTGAGACGATATGCTTCAATTTGTAAGCAAAGCTAGTGTGTAACGCTCTAATAGTTTAACTATATCCATAAAGGTCAGATCAGCACACCATAAAAAATTCAAAATGTTTAGACTTCACTAACATATTTTAGAAATTATGTCTCTCTCACATATAGAAAAATATTACCATCGGTATTCGCCGTGCTGGCCAACGTCACTCGCAAACCGTACTAGTGCGTGGCTTCCTGAGCCAACGCCATAAATTTGGCCCGGCCCAAAGTAGGGAGAGTGACGTCCTTAAAATTAAATCCCCTCGTTCT
>NC_041389.1:536267800-536269244 GCF_002162155.2 Triticum dicoccoides
GAGATACCTGTAGTGCACCTTTATAGTCACCCAGTTACGTTGTGACGTTTGATACACCCAAAGCACTCCTACGGTGTCCAGGAGTTACACGCTCTCATGGTCGAAGGAAGAGATACTTGACATTGGCAAAGCTCTAGCAAATGAACTACACGATCTTTTGTGCTAGTCTTAGGATTGGGTCTTGTCCATCACATCATTCTCCTAATGATGTGATCCCGTTATCAACGACATCCAATGTCCATAGCCAGGAAACCATGACTATCTGTTGATCACAACGAGCTAGTCAACTAGAGGCTCACTAGGGACATATTGTGGTCTATGTATTCACACATGTATTACGATTTCCGGATAATACAGTTATAGCATGAATAAAAGACAATTATCATGAACAAGGAAATATAATAATAATACTTTTATTATTGCCTCTAGGGCATATTTCCAACATAATGGGCGTGAGTTTTGGCTGAGGATGATCAGTTACTAAGAAGACCGTCTTCACAAATTTCCAGCTCAAAAGGAGGAGCCTAGGTGGTACTTGCTTTGCAAAGTACCACACTGGACATAAATACGAATGTTGAAGCTGGGCTCAAAATAATGAATGGATTGAGCTGGCATTTGGTGGAGGATGGTTATTTGGGCATAGGAAAGCACTGTAGAAAATGGATACCATTTGGACATGCCAAAGTGGTACTTCCTTCACAAAGTGTTTTTCTAAACAGAATAAGAAAATGAATATTTTCGAATTATTTGTGAACTAGGCAAGGAAGGTTTTTTACATATTTGATGAAGATATGACCGAAAGAATTTATGAGATTTTTTTGGGGAATTTTGGGAATGACAGAAGTATAGGTTGCTTCACAACCTAGGGCAAAAACTGCCACATGGACATGACACATGGGCAAAACTGATGAGGTGGCACCTAGCCATAGCAATAAGTACTAATGCATCCATGTTCACAACCTCTTGACCATTTATATTGGTCGTAATCAGGTAGAAATAAGGTCATGGACCACTCTTGTCTGCTTTATGACCATTTGGTGTAAGAAAATTCAGGGTTTGAGCCCTTCCAAGCGAAATGGCCGTGGATTTACGACCAATTCAGCTAGGGTCACTAAGAGAAGGTCACTAGTTGACATATTTCTTGTAGTGGATGGCGCCCACCCTAGGGGACACCCTCCCTGCGAGTAGAGCCGACGAGTGGATGGTGCCAGAGGAATAGGTCCACGAATTGACGGCGGCCGGAGCTGGGCCACCATGGTGTCATCCTCGCCGAGGAGGAGCCGTGGCTGCAGCACCTTCCCTCGACGGATCCCGTCGCAACCGAGCTCAACATCGACAAATATGAGCGGGCGGGCGAGTCCAACATCGGGATGAGCGTCATCCTCGCCTGATTGCGTTTGTTTTTAGATTCCAGGTGTGTGTGTGTGTGTGTGTGTGTGTGTGT
>NC_041389.1:536270610-536283996 GCF_002162155.2 Triticum dicoccoides
ACCCATGATTCGCCGGCTTCTATCCTCCTGGCCATGTTGTCATGGCACGATCTTGTGGCCAGTGCGGACAACGCTAGTGATGCAGAGCTTGCCAGGGATTGCAACATCGGTACACCTATGAGAACAGTTTCGATGTTGCAGATAAGCTATTGATGGAAGCCGGAGGAGGTTTGGAACGCAGCCCATGTTTCAGAAACATCATCAGTGTGCGGATAAGGGGAACGCATAGGGACGTATGATTGGAGTTGATCTGCGGTGGGGACGCAGTCGGATAACGCGTAGCGCCATCCTTATTCTTGCGCGGGGCTTGGGCTTGTTCTCTCTATCTCTCTCTTTTTTTAGGTAAGGCCGTAAGAATTTGCTGGCCCTGAAGGGAGGCCCAGCCGTGGTAGGATTGGAGCCCGTCCACAGAAGGCGGTAGAAAGCCAATCCAACAAACAAGGACAAGAGGAGGAGGTTACCGACGACGATCGCACGCCATTGATTTGGGGAAATAAAGGAAAGCGAAAACTCCACCGCCATGGCTCCGACCGAGGGATCCTCCATGGCCGATCTTCCTACAGTCGATGGCCAATCGTGCTGCAGTCGGTGACGGCCAAGAGGAGAAGATATGGATCTCCCGCCGCCCCATGTCCTGGCTACCTCCGCACGCCCCCCACGACTGCGGCGATCCTCCCCCAAAGTCGGTCGTCCTCGACACCCTCGTGTACGCCGACGACCGCACCAACGCCTCCACCGCCGAGGGCTTCACCAGCAACGGCCACGCCATCTGCCGCTCATCTCCTACTTCACCGTCCACCTCCCCACCCTCCTCCCGGACGGATCCGCCACCTCGCTCACCCTTCTGCCACGCCTTGTCCGCACCGACGGCGACCTCGCCCTCTTCCGCGTCATGATCGGCTCTTCATACATCGACCCGGACCACAACAACTACATCATCTACCGTGCCGGCGTCAACAAGCTTGAGGTGCTCCCCACCCACCCCACCCGCTTGTTCGCCGACTGGTCAGTTGCCCTCCTGCGCTGCCCCGACGACTGCAGGTGTGGGCTCATCCCGTCCCTGGCTCACCGAATCGCGCCACCTACATCTTCGAGGACTGGGGTGCCGCCATACTGACATGGCTGGAGCCCAAGAAGAAGTGGCACATCGACCTCAAGCTCAAAGCCTCGGACATCATCATGGACGAGACTCACTCCCAGTTGCTTCCTCAGCATGATGTCAAGGCCACAACGAAGAATGCAACCTTGAGCAGACTTCACACAGGGCATCCTGCTCTCAGCTTGCATGATGATGATGTTGTTTACATCATGGCCAAGGTTGACCACATGGACGACGACTCGTGGATGCTTGCTGTTGACATGAGGAACAAGACTCTGAAAGGAGTGGCTGCTCTCACCAGTAGATTCATGTACTTGCAAAGTGACCTCTCCAGCCATCTGGTGCCCACAAGCGAAAACACCGAGGTCTTCAATCTTCCGCCCAAAGGCAAAAGGTCATCACGCAGGTAAATATCCTTCCTTCCGTCTAGTATTTTTTAAATAGTGATAGTGTTGCACATGGTAATATGCACTAAATCAGTAACCGAACCTGCTCTTTGGAAGGAGTAGATTTGTACTCTACTCCCTCTGTAAAGAAATATAAGATCGTTTAGACCTCTATACAGAGGGAGCAACTATTTGGGCAACAAGGTTTATGTCCTTTCTCTACGCAAGGGATGCGTTCTTGTAGCCTTGTAGTAGGTCTCGACAAAGTAAAATGAAGCAGAAATTTAAAGGTGGAAACACAAATTGTAACTGACTTGGATTCTGCTTTTGCCAGAGAACAAAGAAGAGCCGGTCTTCCTCTGTGGACACTAGGAATAAGTGGTTTATTAGAGTGATGCCATCCTGCTATTTGATTGCGAATATACATCCGACATCTTATCATGTAGTGTAAGCAGGTTTTCACCTGAGGTTATCTTAACGCTAAAACATTGCACCTTTTTTATATGTTCTCAGAAAGAAGCGTAACGCTGCTAAAACTGGCAAGCAAGAAGCTGGGAAGACTCTTGCTAACAGCTGTCGTGTGGATGCTGATGCGATTTGGGGGGAGCAGAAACATTTGCTGCAAGTTGCGGAACAAGAAGAACAGGAGCTGACGATACTCGAGCCTCGAGTTATTTCAGTAAGGTAGCGATGGCTATAAATGGATACAATGTTAGTGGAATGTTCCTGTTTGTTCTATCTTGTCGATGCTTTCTCTATCTTGTCGATGTTCCTGTTTTTAAGGTGTGCTAAGTAAGGTACTGGCGACACAGATATTTAAGGTGTGCTAAATAAGGTACTGCGACTACAAATGCATGAATAATTTGAACAGTATTCTGATGTTGTCTTTTCTTCACCGGTTGAATGTAATTTGCGTCGTTCCTTCCCGTGGTTTGCAGTTTATTACTATCTACCTGTGACAATGTAAAAATTGTCTTCCCGGACAGAAAGTTGCCTAATCTTCATGAGAAAAAGTAGGGTTTCAGAATGTACGCTGGATAGTTGCTGCTTCACTGCATCAAAATTTTCACTCTTTAGAGGTCCTAGCTTGCAAAAACGTCTTATGTTGTGGGATGGAGGGAGTATAATAATAATGGTTGTCAGAAGGACGTTAGAAGACCCATGTATTTCTTGGACATCTGAAAGGCTTGGCATGGATTCAACCCATTCAGGAAGAATGTGCCCAATATCACGTTCTGATCAGGAAGGTTCTTCACTGAACTTGATTCGATACCTGTTGCTGAATATAGTTGCAGAACTATGCTGTTTATTAGTACTACCTACCTGTGACAGTGTAAAGTGGGTGATCTGGATATTACATATTTCTCCAATAGTGTGCTATGTCGCTCGATCTGACAATTCATTTGATGATCTATGTACTCTCGACTCTCGACGACTCCTTTTCTTATGCCTCTTGTAATCAAGGTACAAGATATGAAATATATGTTGTATAAAACTACCTGGTGAACCTATTCATGTTGAATCTGTCTTCAGTAAGAGAGCAGGGTGTCACCCTGCTGGCTTGGCTCTCTAGGTGGGAGCAAGCCCACCCGGGTTCGAGTCCGGAGGTAAACCGGGTGCTTAGAGGGTGCTTAGAGTTTTTCTTCTATAAAAATATACCTCCAAGGGCTAGTCCTGGATGGTCTCATTTTTTTAATCTGTCTTCAGTAACATAGGCCGGATCAGTCAACTTTATCGAGCCTATTCATATTGGACTTAATTATAATGGCCATCGGAATTTTATCGATAATTCTATTTTTCATGATAATTCAGATTTTTTTTTGGACAAAAACTTGCAACCTATTCATCTTCAATCATGGAAGTACAAAGTACAACAGATGTAATACAAATTAGAGTAAAGTGCATCCTAGGTCTTGAACTATTTCGTAGGTGTCACATAGGTCCCCAAACTATGTTAAGTGTCATCTAGATCCTCAGAAATCCTTGAAGTGTAATAGGTGTGTATATATGTGACACCTCTGAAATAGTTCAAAGACCCACGTGACTCCTTTGAAATAGTTTGAGGATCAAGATGACACACATATTGCACTTTGAGGACTTGGATGACGATTTTCATAGTTCAAGGACCTATATGACACCTTTGAAATAGTTCGAGCACCTCTGATGCACTTCACTCTAAAAATTACAACCATCTTCGTGGACGACTACAAGCACTGAGCGTGCAACAATTTCTTTTTCTCATATCACATTCACATATACAACACTCATGAAACAATAAATATTTTTTTCACACGATTCTTTATAACTTCAGTTACTATATTTTTTTCGTTCTGAACATCGATTTCCAATTTGTACTACAATATTATACCGAGTTCATGCATAACTTTTAACTACTATAAACATATCCACACAAAGAAAAAAAATACTTAAACCACTAAACATCATCACTATACAAGTAACTGAAATTCTCAGCCAATTCGACCCAGCCTCTGTTAGGATGCGTTTGGTAGACTACATTAGCCTCAGTCAGGGCCGATGGATGCGATTTTGGCTTGTTTGGTTGCTTGAGTTGCACATGAATCTTGGCCCACACAAACCTTAAAGCATCTCTGGGCTTGGCTCTCAAGGAAGTCTCAAATTGGATGTATTCCAACGCCAGGCCTCGATGATGAAACTCTAGGCACGTGGGTGGATGCGGTTGCATGCACAGGAGACGGTGCGTTGTTTCCTGAAGTGGCGCCATAAATTCCCTCACCCTTGTGTCACCGCTCACTCTCCCCTCACCCTCTCTGTCACCGGCGGCGGCGAGCACAAGATCTGAATGGCGAGCAGCGTCGGCGAGTATCGGAGCCAAGATCACCGGCGCCAAGCACCGACTTCATCACTACTCAGGCATGCCTTTGTCAATGGCGGTAAGTCCTCCGTCCTAGATGGCATCGATTTACGCATCGATCATACCGTTTGCGCCTCGATTTAGGCATCGAATCTACTTGTAGGCTTCAATTTGGACCAAACAAAGCATATCTGATTAGGGACTTGAGCGGTTTGAATGAAATTGCTGTTGGGGAACGTTGCAGAAAATTAAAAATTTTCCTACGGTTTCACCAAGATCCATCTATGAGTTCATCTAGCAACGAGTCACGGGAGAGTGATTGCATCTACATACCACTTGTAGATCGCGTGCGGAAGCGTTCAATGGAACGGGGATGATGGAGTCGTACTCGCCGTGATTCAGATCACCGATGACCTAGTGCCGAACGGATAGCACCTCCGCGTTCAACACACGTACGGAGCGGATGACGTCTCCTCCTTCTTGATCCAGCAAGGGGGAAGGAGAGGTTGATGATGATCCAGCAGCACGACGGCGTGGTGGTGGATGCAGCAGAACTCCGGCAGGGCTTCGCTAAGCAACTACGGGAGGAGGAGGAGGTGTAGCAGAGAGGGGAGGCGCCAAGGGCTTCAGGGTGCGGCCACCCCTCCCTCCCCTCCCTTTATATAGGTGCAAGAGAGGGGGGGAGAGCGCAGCCTTGCCCCTTCCTCCAAGGAAGGGGTGCGGCCAAGAGGGGGGGAAGAGTCCATCCTCCCCAAGGCACCTCGGAGGTGCCTTCCCCCTTTAGGACTCTCCCCTCTTTCTTATCTCTAGGCGCATGGGCCTTTTGGGGCTGGTGCCCTTGGCCCATATAGGCCAAGGCGCACCCCCTACAGCCCATGTGGCCCCCCGGGGCAGGTGGACCCCCGGACCCCTTTCGGCACTCCCGGTACAATACCGATAAAGTGCGAAACTTTTCTGGCGACCAAAATAAGACTTCCTATATATAAATCTTTACCTCCGTACCATTCCGGAACTCCTCGTGACGTCCGGGATCTCATCCGGGACTCCGAACAACATTCGGTTTGCTGCATACTCATATTCATACAACCCTAGCATCACCGAACCTTAAGTGTGTAGACCCTACGGGTTCGGGAGACATGCAGACATGACCGAGACGGCTCTCGGGCAATAACCAACAGCGGGATCTGGATACCCATGTTGGCTCCCACATGCTCCTCGATGATATCATCGGATGAACCACGATGTCGAGGATTCAATCAACCCTGTATAAAATTCCCTTTGTCAATCGGTATTTTACTTGCCCGAGATTCGATCGTTGGTATCCCAATCCCTCGTTCAATCTCGTTGCCGGCAAGTCACTTTACTCGTACCGTAATGCATGATCCCGTGACCAAACACTTGGTCACTTTGAGCTCATTATAATGATGCACTACCGAGTGGGCCCAGTGATACCTCTCCGTCATACGGAGTGACAAATCCCAGTCTCGATCCGTGTCAACCCAACAGACACTTTCGGAGATACCTGTAATGCACCTTTATAGTCACCCAGTTACGTTGTGATGTTTGGTACACCTAAAGCACTCCTACAGTATCCGGGAGTTACACGATCTCATGGTCTAAGGAAGAGATACTTGACATTGGAAAAGCTCTAGCAAAACGAACTACACGATCTTGTGCTATGCTTAGGATTGGGTCTTGTCCATCACATCATTCTCCTAATGATGTGATCTCGTTATCAATGACATCCAATGTCCATAGTCAGGAAACCATGACTATCTGTTGATCAACGAGCTAGTCAACTAGAGGCTCACTAGGGACATATTGTGGTCTATGTATTCACACGTGTATTACGATTTCCGGATAATACAATTATAGCATGAATAAAATACAATTATCATGAACAAGGAAATATAATAATAATACTTTTATTATTGCCTCTAGGGCATATTTCCAACAGTCTCCCACTTGCACTAGAGTCAATAATCTAGTTACATTGTGATGAATCGAACACCCATAGAGTTCTGGTGTTGATCATGTTTTGCCCGCGGAAGAGGTTTAGTTAACGGATCTGCGACATTCAGATCCATATGCACTTTGCAAATTTCTATGTCCCCATCTTGAACATTTTCAAGAATGGAGTTGAAGCGACGCTTGATGTGCCTGGTCTTCTTGTGAAACCTGGGCTCCTTGGCAAGTGCAATAGCTCCAGTGTTGTCACAGAAGAGTTTGATCGGCTCCGACGCATTGGGTATGACTCCTAGGTCGGTGATGAACTCCTTCACCCAAATTGCTTCATGTGCTGAGGCTGCCATGTACTCCGCTTCACATGTAGATCCCGCCACGACGCTCTGCTTGCAGCTGCACCAGCTTACTGCTCCACCATTCAACATATACACGTATCCGATTTGTGACTTAGAGTCATCCAGATCTATGTCGAAGCTAGCGTCGACGTAACCCTTTACGACGAGCTCTTCGTCACCACCATAAACGAGAAACATATCCTTTGTCCTTTTCAGGTACTTCAGGATATTCTTGAAAGCTGTCCAGTGTTCCTTGCCGGGATTACTTTGGTATCTTCCTACCAAACTTACGGCAAGGTTTACATCAGGTCTGGTACACAGCATGGCATACATAATAGATCCTATGGCTGAGGCATAGGGGATGACACTCATCTCTTATTTATCTTTTGCTGTGGTCGGGCATTGAGCTGAGCTCAATTTCACACCTTGCAAAACAGGCAAGAACCCTTTCTTGGACTGATCCATTTTGAACTTCTTCAAAATCTTATCAAGGTATGTGCTTTGTGAAAGACCTATGAGGCGTCTCGATCTATCCCTATAGATTTTGATGCCTAATATGTAAGCAGCTTCTCCAAGGTCCTTCATTGAAAAACTCTTATTCAAGTAGGCCTTAAAGCTGTCCAAAAGTTCTATATCATTTCCCATCAAAAGTATGTCATCTACATATAATATGAGAAATGCTACAGAGATCCCACTCACTTTCTTGTAAACGCAGGCTTCTCCATAAGTCTGCATAAACCCAAACGCTTTGATCATCTCATCAAAGCGAATGTTCCAACTCCGAGATGCTTGCACCAGCCCATAAATGGATCGCTGGAGCTTGCATACCTTGTCAGCATTCTTAGGATCGACAAAACCTTCCAGCTGCATCATATACAGCTCTTCCTTAAGGTAACCGTTAAGGAATGCCGTTTTGACGTCCATCTGCCATATCTCATAATCATAGTATGCGGCAATTGCTAACATGATTCGGACGGACTTAAGCTTCGCTACGGGAGAGAAAGTCTCATCGTAGTCAATCCCTTGAACTTGCCGATAACCCTTAGCGACAAGTCGAGCTTTATAGATGGTAACATTACCATCCGCGTCCGTCTTCTTCTTAAAGATCCATTTGTTTTCTATCGCTCGCCGATCATCGGGCAAGTCTGTCAAAGTCCATACTTTGTTTTCATACATGGATCCTATCTCGGATTGAATGGCTTCAAGCCATTTGTTGGAATCTGGGCCCGCCATCGCTTCTTCATAGTTCAAAGGTTCATCGTTGTCTAACAACATGATTTCCAGGACAGGGTTGCCGTACCACTCTGGTGCGGAACGTGTCCTAGTGGACCTACGAAGTTCAGTAGCAACTTGATCCAAAGTACCTTGATCATCATCATTAATTTCCTCTCGAGTCGGTGTAGGCACCACAGGAACATTTTCCTGAGCTGCACTACTTTCCGGTTCAAGAGGTAGTACTTCATCGAGTTCTACTTTCCTCCCACTTACTCCTTTCGAGAGAAACTCTTTTTCCAGAAAGGATCCGTTTTTGGCAACAAAGATCTTGCCTTCAGATCTAAGGTAGAAGGTATACCCAATGGTTTCCATAGGGTATCCTATGAAGACGCATTTTTCCGACTTGGGTTCGAGCTTTTCAGGTTGAAGTTTCTTGACATAAGCATCGCATCCCCAAACTTTTAGAAACGACAGCTTAGGTTTCTTCCCAAACCACAATTCATACGGTGTCGTCTCAACGGATTTATACGGTGCCCTATTTAAAGTGAATGTAGCTGTCTCTCGGGCGTATCCCCAAAATGATAGCGGTAAATCAGTAAGAGACATCATAGATCGCACCATATCCAATAGAGTGCGATTACGACGTTCGGACACACTGTTATGCTGAGGTGTTCCAGGCGGCGTGAGTTGTGAAACGATTCCACATTTCCTTAAGTGTGTACCAAATTCGTGACTTAAATATTCTCCTCCACGATCTGATTATAGGAACTTTACTTTTCGGTCATGTTGATTCTCTACCTCATTCTGAAATTCCTTGAACTTTTCAAAGGTCTCAGACTTGTGTTTCATCAAGTAGACATACCCATATCTACTTAAGTCGTCTGTGAGAGTGAGAACATAACGATATCCTCCGCGAGCCTCAACATTCATTGGACCGCACACATCGGTATGTATGATTTCCAATAAGTTGGTTGCTCGCTCCATTGTTCCGGAGAACGGAGTCTTGGTCATCTTGCCCATGAGGCATGGTTCGCATGTGTCAAATGATTCATAATCAAGAGACTCTAAAAGTCCATCAGCATGGAGCTTGTTCATGTGCTTGACACCAATGTGACCAAGGCGGCAGTGCCACAAGTATGTGGGACTATCGTTATCAACTTTACATCTTTTGGTATTCACACTATGAATGTGTGTAACATCACGTTCGAGATTCATTAAGAATAAACCATTGACCAGCGGGGCATGACCATAAAACATATCTCTCATATAAATAGAACAACCATTATTCTCGGATTTAAATGAGTAGCCATCTCGCATTAAACGAGATCCAGATACAATGTTCATGCTCAAAGCTGGCACTAAATAACAATTATTGAGGTTTAAAACTAATCCCGTAGGTAAATGTAGAGGTAGCGTGCCGACGGCGATCACATCGACCTTGGAACCATTCCCGACGCGCATCGTCACCTCGTCCTTCGTCAGTCTCCACTTATTCCACAGCTCCTGCTTTGAGTTACAAATATGAGCAACCGCACCGGTATCAAATACCAAGGAGCTACTACGAGTACTGGTAAGGTACACATCAATAACATGTATATCACATATACCTTTGGTTTTGCCGGCCTTCTTGTCTGCTAAGTACTTGGGGCAGTTCCGCTTCCAGTGACCACTTCCCTTGCAATAAAAGCACTCAGTCTCAGGCTTGGGTCCATTCTTTGACTTCTTCCCGGTAACTGGCTTACCGGGCGCGGCAACATCCTTGCCGTCCTTCTTGAAGTTCTTCTTTCCCTTGCCCTTCTTGAACTTAGTGGTTTTATTGACCATCAACACTTGATGCTCCTTCCTGATTTCTACCTCTGCTGACTTCAGCATTGAAAATACTTCAGGAATAGTTTTCACCATCCCCTGCATATTGTAGTTCATCACAAAGCTCTTATAGCTTGGTGGGAGTGACTGAAGGATTCTGTCAATGACCGCCTCGTCCGGGAGGTTAATGTCTAGCTGGGACAGGCGGTTGTGCAACCCAGACATTTTGAGTATGTGCTCACTGACAGAACTATTTTCCTCCATCTTACAACTGTAGAATTTGTCGGAGACTTCATATCTCTCGACCCGGGCATGAACTTGGAAAACTAGTTTCAGCTCCTCGAACATCTCATATGCTCCGTGTCGCTCAAAACGCTTTTGGAGCCCGGTTCTAAGCTGTAAAGCATGCCGCACTGAACGAGGGAGTAATCATCAGCACGAGACTGCCAAGCGTTCATAACGTCTTGGTTCTCTGGGATGGGTGCTTCACCTAGCGGTGCTTCTAGGGCATATTGTTTCCTGGCAGCTATGAGGATAATC
Organism: Triticum dicoccoides; assembly: GCF_002162155.2. Classification (NCBI taxonomy): domain Eukaryota; kingdom Viridiplantae; phylum Streptophyta; class Magnoliopsida; order Poales; family Poaceae; genus Triticum; species Triticum dicoccoides. Next base: position 536,280,790 of record NC_041389.1, read on the forward strand.
CTCAGGTTCCGGACCCAGTCCGAATAGTTGCTGCCATCATCTTTCACCTTGGTTTTCTCTAGGAACGCGTTGAAGTTCATGGTGACATTAGCGTTGGCCATTTGATCTACAAGACATTTTGCAAAGATTTTAGACTATTGTTCATGATAATAAAGTTCATCTAATCAAATTATTTAATGAACTCCCACTCAGATTTGACATCCCTCTAGTCATCTAAGTGATACATGATCCGAGTCGACTAGGCCGTGTCCGATCATCACGTGAGACGGACTAGTCATCATCGGTGAACATCTCCATGTTGATCGTATCTTCCATACGACTCATGTTCGACCTTTTGGTCTCTTGTGTTCCGAGGCCATGTCTGTACATGCTAGGCTCGTCAAGTTAACCTAAGTGTATTGCATGTGTAAAACTGTCTTACACCCATTGTATGTGAACGTAAGGATCTATCACACCCGATCATCACGTGGTGCTTCGAAATGACGAACTTTACCAACGGTGCACAGTTAGGGAGAACACTTTCTTGAAATTGTTATGAGGGATCATCTTATTTACTACCGTCGTTCTAAGTAAACAAGATGCATAAACGTAATAAACATCACATGCAATTATATATAGTAGTGACATGATATGGCCAATATCACATAACTCCTTTGATCTCCATCTTCGGGGCTCCATGATCATCCTGTCACCAGCATGACACCATGATCTCCATCATCGTGTCTTCATGAAGTTGTCACGCCAACGACTACTTCTACTTCTATGGCTAACGTGTTTAGCAATAAAGTAAAGTAATTTACATGGCGTTCTTCAATGACACGCAGGTCATACAAAAAATAAAGACAACTCCTATGGCTCCTGCCGGTTGTCATACTCATCGACATGCAAGTCGTGATTCCTATTACAAGAACATGATCTCATACATCACATATATCATTCATCATTAATCACAACTTTGGCCATATCATATCACAAAACACTTGCTGCAAAAACAAGTTAGACGTCCTCTAATTGTTGTTGCAAGTTTTACGAGGCTGCAATAGGGTTCTAGAAAGAATGTTTTCTTACCTACGTGAAAGCCACAACGTGATTTGTCAACTTCTATTTACCCTTCATAAGGACCCTTTTCATCGAATCCGCTCCAACTAAAGTGGGAGAGACAGACACCCGCTAGCCACCTTATGCAACTAGTGCATGTCAGTCGGTGGAACCAGTCTCACGTAAGCGTACGTGTAAGGTCGGTCCGGGCCGCTTCATCCCACAATGCCGCTGAAGCAAGATAAGACTAGTAGCGGCAAGAAAGTTGATAACATCTACGCCCACGACAAATTGTGTTCTACTCGTGCAATAGAGTACTACGCATAGACCTAGCTCATGATGCCACTGTTGGGGAACGTTGCAGAAAATTAAAATTTTTCCTACGGTTTCACCAAGATCCATCTATGAGTTCATCTAGAAACGAGTCATGGGAGAGTGATTGCATCTACATACCACTTGTAGATCGCGTGCGGAAGCGTTCAATGGAACGGGGATGATGGAGTCGTACTCGCCGTGATTCAGATCACCGATGACCTAGTGCCGAACGGACAGCACCTCCGCGTTCAACACACGTACGGAGCGGATGACGTCTCCTCCTTCTTGATCCAGCAAGGGGGAAGGAGAGGTTGATGATGATCCAGCAGCACGACGGCGTAGTGGTGGATGCAGCAGAACTTCGGCAGGGCTTCGCTAAGCAACTACGGGAGGAGGAGGAGGTGTAGCAGAGAGGGGAGGCGCCAAGGGCTTCAGGGTGCGGCCACCCCTCCCTCCCCTCCCTTTATATAGGTGCAAGAGAGGGGGGGAGGGCGCAGCCTTGCCCCTTCCTCCAAGGAAGGGGTGCGGCTAAGAGGGGGGGAGGAGTCCATCCTCCCCAAGGCACCTCGGAGGTGCCTTCCCCCTTTAGGACTCTCCCCTCTTTCTTATCTCTAGGCGCATGGGCCTTTTGGGGCTGGTGCCCTTGGCCCATATAGTCCAAGGCGCACCCCCTACAGCCCATGTGGCCCCCCGGGGCAGGTGGACCCCCCCGGTGGACCCCCGGACCCCTTTCGGCACTCCCTGTACAATACCGATAAAGTGCGAAACTTTTCCGGCGACCAAAATAAGACTTCCTATATATAAATATTTACCTCCGGACCATTCCGGAACTCCTCATGACGTCCGGGATCTCATCCGGGACTCCGAACAACATTCGGTTTGCTGCATACTCATATTCATACAACCCTAGCGTCACCGAACCTTAAGTGTGTAGACCCTATGGGTTCGGGAGACATGCAGACATGACCGAGACGGCTCTCGGGCAATAACCAACAGCGGGATCTGGATACCCATGTTGGTTCCCACATGCTCCTCGATGATATCATCGGATGAACCACGATGTCGAGGATTCAATCAACCCTGTATACAATTCCCTTTGTCAATCGGTATTTTACTTGCCCGAGATTCGATCGTCGGTATCCCAATACCTCGTTCAATCTCGTTGCCGGCAAGTCACTTTACTCGTACCGTAATGCATGATCCCGTGACCAAACACTTGGTCACTTTGAGCTCATTATGATGATGCACTACCGAGTGGGCCCAGTGATACCTCTCCGTCATACGGAGTGACAAATCCCAGTCTCGATCCGTATCAACCCAACATACACTTTCGGAGATACCTATAATGCACCTTTATAGTCACCCAGTTACGTTGTGGCGTTTGGTACACCCAAAGCACTCCTACAGTATCCGGGAGTTACACGATCTCATGGTCTAAGGAAGAGATACTTGACATTGGAAAATCTCTAGCAAAACGAACTACACGATCTTGTGCTATGCTTAGGATTGGGTCTTGTCCATCACATCATTCTCCTAATGATGTGATCCCGTTATCAACGACATCCAATGTCCATAGTCAGGAAACCATGACTATCTGTTGATCAACGAGCTAGTCAACTAGAGGCTCACTAGGGACATATTGTGGTCTATGTATTCACACGTGTATTACGATTTCCGGATAATACAATTATAGCATGAATAAAAGACAATTATCATGAACAAGGAAATATAATAATAATACTTTTATTATTGCCTCTAGGGCATATTTCCAACAACGGTCAAGCCCGCCGTTTTGACCGCATTTTGAAACGGGCATAAAAAATTCAAAAAAAATCAAAAAATTAGAAAACCTTC
>NC_041389.1:536284329-536318611 GCF_002162155.2 Triticum dicoccoides
CCAACAAGCAGTAGAGAGAGAGAGAGAGAGAGCCTAGCAGCGGCAAGCTTGGAGGCGCTTGGATTGGTGGTAGCCTTTAGGATCGTCGACTTCCAAAGGGCATTATAGGGCAGTCTGGTTCAGGAACCCTGACCACCATGTCGATTGCTTCTTCATTGCCAGCATCCTCCATCTCGACCATCGTCCTCCAAAACAATGGTGACCAACGCATTTCCCAACACCATTGACATAATTTACTGTTGGCGTTGGGCATAAAGAGAAACCAGAGACTATATTTACTAGCAGCATTGAATATGATGTCCATGCCACTAATGCGCTCAAATTTACTCCCTCCGTTCCTAAATATAAGTTTTTTTAGAGATTTTAATATGGACTGCATATGAACAAAATGAGTGAATCTGCACTCTAAAATATGTCTATATACATATATATGTTGTCTATAGCAAAATCTCGACAAAGACTTATATTTAGGAACAGAGGGTGTCTATAGCAAAATCTCGACAAAGACTTATATTTAGGAACAGAGGGGGTATTTATAATTTGCCCCTCAATTAAAATGAATGCCAAAACCATGATTCATATCCAAGTTAAAAAGTGTGTGAGTGTTTTTATCATTTGCGTAGAAACTTTTGTAACGTATCAAATCCAAATGATATAAACCTATGAGTTTGCCTCAACACACCAGATTTTAGTTGGAAAATACGGTCTTGGGACGACATGCTTCAATTCATAAGCAATGTATGTGAGAACTTGTGTGTAACACTCTAATAGTTTAACATATTTTAAAAAAATGGAAATGTTTAGACTTCATTAACATATTTTAAAAATTATGTCTCTCTCTCACAATATAGAAAAAATATTACCACTAGCATTCGCCGTAATGGTCAACGTCACTCGCAAACGGTACTAGTGGCGTGGCTTCCTGAGCCCACGCCACAAATTTGGCCCGGCCCAAAGTACGGAGAGCAGCGCCCTTAAAATTCCCTCGGTCTTATCCATTCCCTCCACACAAATTCTCTACTTCTCAAGCCGCCGCCCTCCCCCATCTCTCGCCCGACGTCATCGATCACTCATGGTTTCTCTGCTTCTGACCGTCCTGGCCATGCTGTAGCGACACGAACTTGTGGCCAGTGCGGACAATGCCGGTGATGCAGAGCTCGGCCGGGATTGCAACGTTGCAGCAACTACGAGAATATTTTTGATGTTGTAGATAAGCCATTGATGCAAGTCGGAGGTTTGGAATGTCGCCCATGTTTCAGAAACATCATGAGTGTTTGCGGAGTAAGGGACGCAACAGGATGTATGGATGGGTGGGACGCAGTCGGATACGGGAGCCCCTAGTCGGCGCTAGCAGAACTCACAGGGGGAGCTAACGGGCCGGCCCAATCGAGAGAGAAAACTATAAAAAAACTTAATGATATACATGCAGAAACTGAGAATCGATCCCTTCGCCTAACGTAGAGCACCTTAACTCCGGAACAACTAGACCGAGAAGCCAAGTTTTTCAACTATCAGAAACGAGGTATATTTGACCGTCCTCTAAAGAAATATGATATACCCATAATTAATTATTTGAAAAAGCAGTTCGCAAAGAAACCACAAATTCTGAAAAAAGCTTCGAAAATTAGAAAAGGTTCGTGAAAAATGGGAAAAGTTCATCAATTTCGAAAAAACGTTCATCCATTTTGAATAAAGTGCACTAATCTGAAAAAAAGTTCACTGTTTGGAAAAAAATAAAAGTTTTCATAGAAAAGTTCATTCTATTCAAAAAGAGTTCATCGGATTTGGAAAAAGTTCATCAAATTGGTAAAAGTTAATCGATTTTCAAAAAAGTTCATCAAAATTCAAAAAAATCACTATTTTTGAAAAAAAAAACAATCCTCAAATTCAAAAAAGGTTTATCAAATTTCTAAAAAATTCATGGATTTTGTAAAAAAAAAGTTCATTGAACTAAAAAAATTTCAGAAAATTTCTAAAAGTTTATCTATTTTCAAAAAAAATCATCAAAATTTAAAAAAGTCACTGCTTTTGAAATAAAAATAAAGGCTTTCAAAGAAAAGTTCATTGAATTTGAAAAAAGTTCATCAAATTTCAAAAAAAAATCCATGGATGTTGAAAAAAGTTCATCAAATTTAAAAAAGTTCATCGATTTTCAAAAAAGTTCATGTAAATTTTAAAAATGTTGATCAAATTCGAAAAAATTCATCATTTTTAAAAAAACATTGATTTGAAGAAAACATTCACGTATGTGCGAACAATTCATCGAACCTGTAAAAGGAAAAAACAGAAAACGAAAAAGGCAAAAATGAAAAAATGAAAAGAAAAGGAACAGATAAAAGAGGGAAAGAGATAAATGTTACCAGATCCCACTCTGGCGTTGCTTTTGCGAATTAAGATACTGAAAATAACAGTAATGGGTTGAGCCCAGTTAAAGCGGCTGCAGGCGCCGGTTTGCAGAAACAGTACTAACCGGCTCATACAGCGCTAAATAGGATTCCCCTTCGGATACCGCTTAGCGCCATCCTTAATTTAGCGCTGGGTTTGGGCGAAATCGCTAGTTAAGGAGTAATCGTTGTGAAAATCACTTCAAATTCCCCAGGTTGCGACAAGTGCGCCACTTGTCGCAACCTGAGAGTTTTCCCTTTTTTCATAGATCCGTTTATTCAAAACATTTTATCTCTTAAACCGTGCGTCCAAATCTCAAAACCGCTTTTACCGTTGGATTCCACGCGTCGAGATCTTTAAAATTAGATCCCATGTTGATAGATTTTGACGAACTTTATTTTCACGAAAAAAACAGGACGAAAAAACCAAACCGGGAGCACAGTTTTTTCCCTTTCCTAAAGTGGCACGCCCATGCCTCTGACGAAATCATAACCGTGCCTTTCGCGGAAGCAAAACCGTGACTCTCGTGAAAGAAAAAAAAAACAGAAAACGTGTTTTTTTTTTCGAGGAGGCATGGCCATGACTCTCGCGAAAGCACAACCGTGCCTCTGACGGAAGCAAAACCGTGACTCTCGTGAAAGAAAAAAAATAGAAAACGCGTTTTTTTTCGGTTTCCAAGAGGCACGACCGTGACTCTCGAGAAAGCACAACCGTGCCTCTCGCGGAAGCAAAACCGTGACTCTCGCGAAAGAAAAAAACAGTAAACTGTTTTTTTTCCGTTTCCGAGAGGCACAACCGTGACTCGCGAAAAAAAAGAAAATGCGTTTTTTGCGCAAAATTATTTTTTTCTTGTTGAAAAGCTAGGGAAGACCAGTGGAAAACCAAAACGTCGAAAACGCCGGAAAATACCGTTTAAAAAGCTGAAAACGTGTGCGAAAAAAAAAATCGAAGGAAGCGTCCAGAGCATGACATGTGACGAATGGCTGAGAGCGCGTCAGGTGGCGCTGATCGTTGCGAGGCTCCTGAAGAGCGCTCGTTAATTAGTTGCTCTCGGGTTTAGGCTTGTTTTTGTTTTTCACGGTAAGGGTGTAAGAATTTGCTGGCCCTGAAGGGAAGCCCAGCAGTGGTCGGTTTGGAGCCCGTCCACACAGAAGGCGGTAGAAGCCTAATCCAACAAGGACAAGAGGAGGAGGTTTTGGCGACGCTCGCACGTCATTGATTGCAGAAATCCCGGTCGCGCAAACTCCACCGCCATGGCTCCGACCGAGGGATCCTCCATGGCCGATCATCCCGCAGTCGATGACGACCAAGAGGAGTCCCGCCCCATGTCCTGGTTCCCTCCGCACGCCCCCCACGACTGCGGCGATCCTCCCCCAAAGTCGGTCGTCCTCGACACCCTCGTCTACGCCGACGACCGCACCAACGCCTCCACCGCCGAGGGCTTCACCAGCAACGGCCACGCCATCTGCCTCACCTTCTGGTCCGCGCATCCACCGCTCATCTCCTACTTCACCGTCCACCTCCCCACCCTCCTGCAGGACGGACCCGCCACCTCGCTCGACCTTCTGCCACGCCTTGTCCGCACCGACGGCGACCTCGCCCTCTTCCGCGTCATGGTCGGCCCTTCGCCCAGCAATCGGCACCACATCAACTACATCGTCTACCGTGTACGTGACGGCTTCAGCAAGCTTGAGGTGCCGACTGGTCACTTGCCCTCCTGCGCTGCCGCTGCCCCGACGACGGCAGGTTCTTGGTCGCCAATCTGCGGTCGACTTACACCCGTGGGCAGTACGCCCTCGACCTGTTCGACTCCGGGTCAGGCACATGGAGCACTAGGTCGATGCATGCTGAGTCGCCACAGGACTGCTACTTCCATACTCCAACCAAGGTGATCGCCCTCGGTGGCGACCGCGGTACAATCGGCTGGGTCGACCTCTGGCATGGCATCCTCATCGGTGATCTGCTCACCAGCGGCGGCGACGATGACGACGTCCTCCGCTTCATCCCTTTGCCCTTGCTTTGGGCGCCCAACAAGATGATCCCAGGCCCGTTGTGCTGTGACCGGGACGTCTCGGTCGGCAGCGACGGCTACATCAAATACTCGGAGGTGTGGGCTCATTCCGTGCCCGTCTCACGGAATCGTGCCACCTGTACTGACATGGCTGGAGCCCAAGAAGAAGTGGCACGTCGACCTCAAGCTCAAAGCCTCGGACATCATCGTGGACGAGACTCACTCCCTTTTGCTTCCTCGGCATGATGTCACGGCCACAGGGAAGAGTCCGGCCTTGAGTAGCCACACATCTCTTCTCATCTCTCTTTTCCACAAACCCACACACGGCCGCACACAACTCTCTCTTATCTCCCCCCCCACCAACCACAGCCACACACACACACCCTGCCCATCTTGCCATGCCCGTGCACTCTCTTTTCCTTGCAGCCATAGCTCTCCCGCCGGCGCACCGGTCTAGCATCGCCGTTTACTTGTCGAGCTCTCCGTGAACCAGTGGCCCCACAAGAGATGCGACACCTCCGGCCCGTCGCGCCGCTCCGGGCACTCGTCGGCGTGGTCAAGTCCTGCTGTCTCCCTCCTCTCATGGTGGCTGTCGTGTGCTTGGATTCGCGGCCAAGCAAACAAGCAGCGCTGGCCGGCAACCAACCAAGCAAGCAGTAGCAGCAGCGCCAGTTTGCGAGGAAGCAAGCAGCAGCAGCAGCGTCGGCTATCAAGGAAGCAAGCAGCAGCGCAAGCGGCAAGCAGGAAGAGCAGCAGCACCGCCGGCAGCACGCGTTGGCAGCGGTGGCGCGCGGTAGAGAGATTGGCTGACGGCAGCACGTGCATGCGCTGTGGTGGCGCTGGCAGCAGCGGCGTCTGTGGCGTTTTTTTTAATTTCTGCCAACAAGTTTTACCGAGTGCGTCGCTCGGCAAAAACACCTGTGACACGTGGCGAACCTATGAATTTCCACCGTTTTCATCTGCCGTTAGTTGATTTTTGCCGAGTTCAAACCTTTGCCGAGTACCACGAGAACACTCGGTTATATTGTTGCCGAGTGCCCGATAAACGGCTCTCGGCAAAGTTCTGTTTGCTAGAGAGGTGTACGTCGGGTGGCCTTTGCCGAGTGCAACTCTCGGCAAAGGTTTTGCCGATGGTTCTTGACCCTTTGCCGAGTGTGCGTGGCACTCGGCGTATAAAACGATTCTAGTAGTGTATTGGACTTAACTATAATGGCCATTGGAATTTTATCTATCCTTCTATTTTTCATGATAATTCAGATTTGTTTTTTTTTTTGCACCATGAAACTTACAATCTATTCACCTTCAATCCGCCTCACCTTCTGGGCTGCGCGCCCGCCGCTCCTCTCCTACTTCACCGCCCACATCCCCGGCCTCCTCCGGGATGGACCAGCCACCCCACTCGACGGACTTCCCCGCCTCCTCCGCACCCACGCCGAGCTCGCCCTCCTCCGTGTCCCCATCAACTGGACAGACAACGACTACTTCCTCTACTGCGCGGCCGACCGCTTCAGCAGGCTTCTCCTGCTCCCCGCCCTCCCTGCCCGCCTGCTCTCCGACCGTTCCAACGGCCATCTGCTCTGCCCTGGCCAAGAAGAAGAAGAAGGCAGGTACTTTGTCGCTGCTCTCCGCCCGAGGCCCGACCATGCCCCTGGGTAACTACGCCGTCGATCTGCTTGACTCCGATCGAGTCTGACACCTGGAGCACTCGTCCGATGCATACCGAGTCGCCTCCGGAATGTGACTTTGGTATCCCCACCAATTCCTTTGCCCTCCCGGGCTCAGTTTGCTGGATGGATCACGGGAAAGGCATTCTTATCTGTGATCTGCTCAACGGGGATGACAAAGTGCTTCATTTGATTCGGTTCCCTGTGACGAGGATACGGACCCGCGGTAGGGTCATAGGCTCGACCTATACGTCCTACACAAGGTCACTACCCTGGAAGATGAAAAGACCAAGAGTCAACAGAAGAGCACCATTCTCATATGTCGAGTGCAATCCACTCGACGGTCACATCACTCGACGGTCGTTACCTATCGTCACTCGACCACAAGGAAGATCACTCGCCCATATCGAAGACCATTAGTCAGGAGAGCACACAACGGCCAGATATTTACTCCCTAGTCTTCATGAGCGTTAAGAGTACTTAATGCTAGCGTTACCAGTAACGCCCCTACTTTATGTACATTAGTTCCCTTGTAATGGAGTGGGGGCTGGGGTCCTGGCGCACTCTATATAAGCCACCCCCTCCTCTGGCACAAGGGTTCGTACCCTCTGTAATACAACACACATATCCAATCGACCGCCTCCGGGCACCGAGACGTAGGGCTATTACTTCCTCCGAGAAGGGCCTGAACTCGTAAACCTCGTGTGTACATCTTCGCCATAGCTAAGATCTTGCCTCTCCATACCTACCCCCCTTTCTACTGTCAGACTTAGAACCACGACAGTTGGCGCCCACCTTGGGGCCGGTGTCTTAGCGACTTATTGGTGAAGTTGCAAGTTTTTCCGACCATCATCATGGTTTCCGGCGGCGAGATGGTTCAGGGCCACAAGTTCCGTCTCGTTGCGCTCGTTTTCGTCGTCGACGACTCGGCGTGGCTTCAGGAAGCTCCGCTCGACGTCGAGGCGCTCCCCGTTCGAGGGGCGACGCACTTTCGCGCGTGCGTTCGCGGCGTCCTTCTCCGGCAGCCGTCGACTCAGTATCAGTCGGCTCCGACAGTGTCTTCTCTCCCCGTTGTTCGCCGTCGCAAGCGGTCCGGTCGATCGCGGCTTCAGCGCTGGGTGAAACACGTGGTGGCTCAGCGCTCGACCACCCATCATGTCGCGGCAATCGAGCCCGACGAAACCCTCCACGGCCTGTTTGATCTGTCGACTGGCTCCGTGGGGACTGCATCCGAGTGCGTTAGCAGCGATCCTGCGCCTGAAGTCCTGATGGTCGACGGCCCTCACAGCCCGCCCGGGTTCCGTCGCGAGGGTGACGGAGACGGGGGCGGTGATCCGTCGCATGTCCATGAGGAGTACCGACCCGAGCCCCTCTCTTCGCAGCAGAGGGAAGAACTTCGTCGCCGCAACATGGATGCACTCCATACGCCCGTCGTTGGAGAAACCCCCGAGGCTCGGGCCTTGGAGGAGGTGCGCCTAGCCAACTTGGCTGAGCGCACTCGACTGGATAACCTTTAGCGCGCTCTCGACGAGCACGCCCAGGAGCGGATCCATGAATCCAGTCGACGACAGCTTTTCCCGCCTCCAGCTAAGGTATACCGCACTCCGATTCAGAATCTCACAGCTGCGGCCCGAATAGCAGAGTCGATCCAACCTTCCCTGCCGGAAGCTGGCAGAGGGCTGATGCAGATCCGGGCCCTGCTCAGGGCAACAGGAGAGCATAATACAACAGTATCTCAGTCGCGGAATAGGATTCATGGCATTGCAGAGGACACGGTTCAGTGAGCTCACAACCCGAGATCGCCTCCGCGGCGTGAAGGCCGTGGGCAGTATGATCATCCACTCGACTGTGACAATCGTCGTCGAGGACCCACGCCTCCTCCGAGGAGCGCGTCATATGTGCCTCGACGGAACGATGATAGGCGCCGTCACAGTGGTGAGCGCAGGAATTCAGTCGACCCAAGAGAACCGGGCTTTGATGCGAGGTCTATCCTCGTTCAAGGCCTGGTCGACCAGAACAGGGCCCACAGGGAAGACCCTGGCAGAGATCGTCCAAGTGGCAGCCGAGTGCATGTTTCTGGTCCCGAGTGTTTTAGCAGGGCCATCAGGGCAGTAATGATACCTCCCAACTTCAGGCTGGCATCCGGAGTCAGTAAGTTCACCGGTGAATCCAAGCCTGAAACTTGGCTTGAAGATTACCGAGTGGCTGTGCAGATCGGAGGCGGTAACGACGAGATAGCAATGAAGCATCTCCCACTCATGTTGGAAGGGTCGGCCCGAGCATGGCTGACTCGGTGGGCTCCGGGCAGTATTCACAGTTGGGAAGAGCTATCCCGAGTGTTCGTGAGAACTTTCGAGGGCACGTGCAAGCGACCTGGAGGATTGCCTGAGCTGCAGCACTGCGTGCCGAAGCCGAATGAGACTTTGAGGGAATTCATCCAGAGATGGTCCACTTTGCATCACATCGTCGAGAATGTTTCAGAGCATCAAGCTGTGTGCGCCTTCAAGGAAGGCGTCAAATACAAGGAGTTGGTCTTGAAATTCGGTCGAACTGGAGATATGACTCTGGCCCAAATGATGGATATAGCCACCCGGTACACTAACGGAGAAGAAGAGGATCGACTCCGTAGCGGGAAGAGCAAACCAGTCGGCCAAGAGACCGGTGGGGGTAACTCCACTCGGAAGCAGAAGCGCAAGGTTGAGCCAGCGGCGCCCGGAGAGATTGCGGCAGTGAATCAAGGAAAGTTTAAGGGAAAACCTAAGGGGCCCTGGCCCCCTAAGAAGGTGAAGGATAAGGAAGGGAATGATGTGCTGGATTTGCCGTGCCACATCCACATGAAGAAAGATGAGGAAGGTAATCTGATTTACCCGAAGCATACCACCCGGCAGTGTCGACTCCTCATCTAGCACTTCCGAGAGAAACAACCCAATGAGAAGGAGAAGGAGTCAGATCAAGGTGAAGATGATGAGGAAGACGATGGTTATCCCAAAGTCAATTCCACTCTGATGATATTTGCTGACGTTGAAAGCAAGAGTCGATTGAAGGTCATCAACAGGGAGGTGAACATGGTCGCTCCGGCGGCGACGACCACCTACCTTAGATGGTCTCAGATAGCCATTATGTTCAACTAGTCTGATCACCCTGCTCGCGTGGCCACCCCTGGGAGGCAAGCTCTGGTGGTCGACCCCGTGGTTGGAGGCACTCGACTGACCAAAGTACTAATGGACGGTGGTAGTGGTCTGAACATCCTCTACGCTGAGACCTTGAAAAGGATGGGCATTCCGTTGTCCAAGCTTAGCGAGAGTAATATGAGTTTCCATGGTGTTATTCCTAGGAAGAAAGCCGAATCACTCGGCCAGATCGCCCTTGACGTGGTTTTCGGTGACTCAAAGCATTACCGTAAGGAGAAGTTGACATTTGAAGTCGTGGATTTCCAGAGTGCCTATCATGCCATTTTGGGTAGGCCAACCTATGCACGCTTTATGGCTCGACCATGTTATGTGTACCTCAAACTGAAGATGCCTGGCCCCAAAGGCGTGATCACTGTTACAGCAATCGACAGAAGGCTGAGGAGTGTTTCGAGAAAGGCTCCAAGATCGCCGATGAACAAATGGCAGCAGTTGAATTCCAAGAATATCAGAAGAACGCAGATCCGAGTGATTTGCTCAGAGCCAAGAAGCCTGCCACAGATTCTGCATTCCAATCAACCGGTGAGACGAAGCCAGTTCATATTCATCCGACAGATCCCAATGCTGCGCCGACTCATATTTCAACGACGCTCGACAGCAAATAGGAAGAAGCGCTCGTTTAGTTCCTCCGTGAGAACTGGGACATCTTGGCATGGAAACCTTCTGACATGCCAGGTGTGCCCAGGGGACTGGCCGATCACCGTTTGCATGTCGACCCCAAAGAGAAACCCGTCAAGGAGCACCTTCTGCGGTCCGCCGTGCAGAAGAGGAAAGCAATTGGCGAAGAAGTGGCTCGACTATTGGCATCAGAGTTCATCCGTGAAATCTACCACTCTGAGTGGTTAGCCAATGTAGTCATGGTTCCTAAGAAGGACAATTCACTTCGTATGTGCATTGATTTCAAGCATATCAATCGGGCCTGCCCGAAAGATCACTTTCCTCTCCCTTGCATCGATCAGATTGTTGACTCGACTGCGGGGTGTGAGCGCTTGTCTTTCTTAGATGCGTATTCCGGATACCATCAGATCCGACTGTATGGTCCCGATGAAATAAAAACAGCCTCCATTACCCCATTTGGGTGCTTTTGCTATGTCACCATGCCTTTTGGTTTGAAAAATGCCGGAGCCACATTCATGAGAATGATTCAGAAGTGCCTGCTCACTCAAATCAGTCGGAATGTGGAGGCATACATGGATGACATTGTGGTCAAGTCTCGCAAAGGTTCTGACCTATTGACTGACCTTGCAGAAACCTTTGCCAATCTAAGGAGGTACGATATCAAGCTTCATCCGTCAAAATGCACGTTCGGAGTTCCAGGAGGAAAGTTACTCGGTTTTCTCGTTTCCGAACGAGGGATCGACGCCAATCCAGAAAAAGTTGATACCATCCTCCGAATGAAACGCCCCGTGCGAGTGCATGACGTTCAGAAGCTGACTGGTTTTCTGGCCGCCCTGAGTCGATTCATTTCTCGTCTCAGTGAAAAGGCCCTGCCTGTTTACCGATTGATGAAGAAGTCTGATAAGTTCGAGTGGACTGATGAAGCTGAAGCAGCGTTTGCAGAGCTCAAAACCCTGCTTTCCACCCAGCCGGTGCTCGCTGCGCCAATCAGCAAAGAGCCTTTATTGCTCTATATCGCAGGCACTGGACAAGTTGTCAGCACAGTACTGACGGTCGAGCGAGAAGAAGAAGGAAAAGCTTACAAAGTTCAACGCCCAGTCTATTATCTCTCTGAAGTTTTGACTCCATCCAAGCAACGATACCCACATTATCAGAAGCTTGTCTATGGAATTTACATGACCATGAAGAAGGTGGCGCATTATTTCTCTGACCACTCCATTACAGTCGTCAGCGACGCGCCACTATCTGAAATTCTGAATAACAGAGACGCAACTGGTCGAGTGGCAAAGTGGGCAATTGAACTCCTTCCATTAGATATCAAGTTCGAGGCAAAGAAGGCCATCAAGTCCCAAGCAATTGCAGATTTCCTTCCCGAGTGGATTGAGCAGCAATTGCTGACTCAAGTTCACTCGGAGCATTGGACTATGTTCTTTGATAGCCCCAAGATGCTGAATGGTTCAGGTGATGGAGTAGTTTTGGTATCCCCCCGTGGAGACAGGCTTAGTTATGTTCTCCAGATTCATTTTGATTCTTCCAATAACGAAGCCGAATATGAAGCACTTCTATACGGGTTGTGTATGGCCATTTCACTCGGCATCCGTCGCCTTATGGTCTACGGCGACTCGAATTTGATGGTTAACCAAGTGATGAAAGAATGGGATGTCAGGAGCCCAGCCATGACAGGTTATTGCAATGTAGTGAGAAAGCTGGAGAAGAGGTTTGAAGGTTTGGAGCTCCACCATATACCCCGACTGAAAAATCAAGCTGCATATGAGTTAGCCAAGATAGGCTCAAAAAGGGAAGCTATTCCCCGAAATGTGTTTCTGGAACATATCCATTCACCTTCGGTTCAGGAAGATCCTTTCACCGAAGAGTCACCGCAGCCCAAGAGTGCCATGGATCCGACTGAAGTTGAAGTCCCAGCCGTGGTCGACTTAATCATGGAGATTTTGGTCATCACCCCCGACTGGACAGTGCCATACATTGCATACATTCTTAGGAAGGAACTTCCAGAGGATGAAGAAGAGGCTCGACAGAACGTCCGACGATCTAAAGGACAGTTGTTCAGAGAGAGTGTAACCGGAGCCTGCCAGAAATGCATCACGCCCGAAGAAGGCCGAATGATCCTTAACGATATCCACTCGGGGACCTGTGGTCACCATGCGTCCTCTCGGACCATCGTAGCCAAAGCATACCGAGCCGGATTTTATTGGCCGCACGCTAACGAGATGGCGAAGGAAATAGTGGACAAGTGTGAAGGTTGTCAGTTTTATTCCAACATGTCCCACAAACTTGCATCAGCTCTGAAGACTATTCCTCTCGTCTGGCCTTTCGTTGTTTGGGGTCTGGACATGGTTGGACCTCTGAGGACAGGCAGGAGTGGATTTACACATGTGCTGGTAGCAGTCGACAAGTTTACCAAATGGATCGAAGCCAAGCCCGTCAAGAGTCTTGAAGCAAGCATAGCCGTGAGTTTCATCAGAGAACTTATATTCAGATATGGCGTCCCACACAGCATCATCACGGATAATGGCTCGAACTTCGATTCTGAAGAGTTCAAAGCTTTTTGCGCCTCCCAAGGTACGAGGGTCGATTATGCTTCAGTCGCCCATCCCCAGTCGAATGGACAGGCGGAACGAGCGAATGGATTGATCCTCAACGGGTTGAAGCCTCGGTTAATGCGTGACCTCAAGCACGCGGCAGGGGCTTGGGTCGATGAACTCCCATCAGTGCTTTGGGGGCTGAGGACAACCCCCAATCGGTCGGCTGGACGGACTCCATTCTTTCTAGTCTACGGAGCCGAAGCCGTCTTGCCGAGCGATTTGCTCCACAACGCTCCCCGAGTCGAACTCTTCTCAGAAGAAGAAGCAGAGCAAGCTCGACAAGATGCAGTCAACCTCTTGGAGGAGGAAAGAGAGATCGCCTTGATCCGGTCGACCATTTACCAGCAAGACTTGCGTCGTTTCCATGCCAAGAACATAGGGTACTGACGAGGATACAGACCCGTTTCCATTTTCACTTTGCATCTTTATACCGAAAATACCAAAAATATTATCTCTATCAGATCTCACTCTTGTAAGTGACCGTGAAGGGATTAACAACCCCTAATCGCGTTGGTTTTGAGTAGCTATCATTTTGTGCAGGTACGAGGGACTTGCACGTGGCCTCCTACTGGATTGATACCTTGGTTCTCAAAAACTGAGGGAAATACTTACGCTACTGTGCTGCATCATCCTCTCCTCTTCGGGGAAAACCAACGCAAGCTCAAGACGTAGCAAGAAGGATTTCTGGCGCCGTTGCCGGGGAGTCTACGCAAAAGTCAACATACCAAGTACCCATCACAATCTCTATCTCTCGCATTATATTATTTGCCATTTGCCTCTCGTTTTCCTCTCCCCCACTTCACCCTTGCCGTTTTATTCGCCCTCTCTTTTTGTTTGCCTTGATGTCTTACTTGGCTCGTTTGGTTGAAATAGTTGAGTATTTATTCCTGAACAAAGAAGCCAATATCTATGGATCCTCATCCGCTTGCCAATCTTTTTAAGAGATCGAATTATGATGAACCAATTCCTAGTGATTTGGATGCACTAGATTATCTTTATAAGGTTTTGCCTGAAATCCGTGAAGTGACTCACGATAGATCTTTGAATAAAAAGCATGATTGCAATGATTTTATTATAAATTATTTTGATGTCAATTGTGCTAATAAGATGCAAAACCCTAAGCTTGGGGATGCTAGTTTTGCTATGTCTACTACTTGTTGCAATGATCATGATTGGGGTGATTCTTCTTATGATCTTGAAAACTTTTTTAAGCCCCATGATGAATATGAGATTGATAATATTGTTTTCAATAATATTGAAAGTGGGTTCAGAAGAGTGTCAACTTTAGATCCCACATATTTGGAGAATGTTCAATCTTATGAAGTTTTTTATAAAAGTGGGTTTGGAAAGGTCATGACTTTAGTTAATGATAATCCCACTATTTTGGAAGAGTATCAACTTTGCATGCATGTGGATCGTGTTGAGAATATACTTTGTGATAGCTATTTTGTTGAATTTGCCTATGATCCTACATGTAATTATTATGAGAGAGGAAAATATGGTTATAGAAATTTTCATGTTACTAAATTACCTCTCGTTATGTTGAGATTGTTATTGTTCCTTTCCGCTTCCTTGCATATGCTAGTTTTTGCTTGCTACGATAATTTGTTTGCCTATAATATGCCTATGCATAGGAAGTATGTTAGACTTAAGTGTGCTTGTCACATGTTTTATGATGCTCTCTTTGTGCCTCAATTCTTATCTTTCTTGTGAGCATCATTGAATCTCAATGCCTAGCTAAAAAGGCTTTAAAGAAAAGCACTTGTTGGGAGACAACCCAATATTTTTCCTTGCTGCTTAGTAATAAATAATCCATCTAGCCTCTGTTTAGATGTGATTTTATCTTTTAATTAGTGTTTGTGCCAAGCTAGACCTATTGGATCTTCTTGGATCATAGTTATTTGATTTTGCTGTAATTTCCAGAAACTTTGCGCTTAGTGCCCGAATTGTTAAAAATCACCAGAACGTGATAAAATACTGATTCCAATTGCTGCTGATCAATAAACAAATTGTACAGGTGGTCTAATTTTGGTAGAAGTTTTTGAGTTCCGGAAGTTTGCGTTAGTTACAGATTACTACAGACTGTTCTGTTTTTGACAGATTCTGTTTTGCGTGTGTTGTTTGCTTATTTTGATGAATCTATGGCTAGTAAAATAGTTTATAATCCATAGAGAAGTTGGAATACAGTAGGTTTAACACCAATGTAAATAAATAATGAGTTCATTACAGTACCTTAAAGTAGTCTTTTGTTTTCTTTCTCTAACGGAGCTCACGAGATTTCTATTGAGTTTTGTGTTGTGAAGTTTTCAAGTTTTGGGTGAATTCTTTTGATGGATTATGGAACAAGGAGTGGCAAGAGTCTAAGCTTGGGGATGCCCATGGAACCCCCAAGATAATCCAAGGAGACCAAAAAGTCAAAGCTTGGGGATGCCCCGGAAGGCATCCCCTCTTTCGTCCACTTCCATCGGTAATTTACTTGGAGCTATATTTTTATTCACCACATGATAAGTGTTTTGCTTGGAGCGTCTTGTATTATTTGTGTCTTTGCTTGTTAGTTTACCACAATCATCCTTGCTGTACACACATTTTGAGAGAGCCATACATGAATTGGAATTTGATAGAATGCTCATAGTACTTCACTTATATTTTTTGAGTTTGATAGTTATGCTCATAGTGCTTCACTTATATCTTTTGAGCGTGATAATTTTTGCTCTAGTGCTTCACTTAGATCTTTTAGAGCACGGTGGTGGATTTGTTTTAAATAAACTATTGATCTCTCATTCTTCAGTTAGATTATTTTGAGAGTCGTTAATAGCATGGTAATTTGCTTAAAGTTAATATACTTGGTATTCAAGATATGTGGAACTTTCTTTTGAGTGCGTTGAATACTAAGATAAGTTTGATGCTTGATAATTGTTTTGAGATATGGAGGTGATAATATCAAAGTCGTGCTAGTTGAGTAGTTGTGAATTTTAGAAATGCTTGTGTTGAAGTTAGCAAATCCCGTAGCATGCACGTATGGTTAAAGTTGTGAAACAAATTTGGAACATGAAGTGTACCTGGCTTGTGCATCCTTATGAGTGGCGGTTGGGGACGAGCGATGGTCTTTTCCTACTAATCTATCCCCCTAGGAGCATGCGCGTAGTACTTGATTTTTGATGACTTCTAAATTTTTGCAATAAGTATATGAGTTCTTTTGACTAATGTTGAGTCCACGGATTATACGCACTTTTACCTTTCCGCCTTTGCTAGCCTCTTCGGTACCGTGCATTGCCCTTTCTCACCTTGAGAGTTGGTGCAAACTTCGCCGGTGCATCCAAACCCCGTGATATGATACGCTCTTTCACACATAAACCTCCTTATATCTGCCTCAAAACAGCCACCATACCTACCTATTATGGCATTTCCATAGCCATTCCGAGATATATTGCCATGCAACTTTCCACCATTCCGTTCATCATCATCATGACATACATTACTTTTGTCATATTGCCATTGCATGATCATGTAGTTGACATCGTATTTGTGGCAAAGCCACCATGCATTATTTTTCATACATGTCACTCTTTATTCATTGCACCATCCCGGTACACCGCCGGAGGCATTCATATAGAGTCATACCTTGTTCTAGTTTCGAGTTGTAATCCTTATGTTGTAATCAATAGAAGTGTGATGATCATCATTATTAGAGCATTGCCCAAATAAAAAAATAGAAAGGCCAAAAAAAAAAGAAAGGCCCAAAAAAATAAAAAAAATAAAATGGGCAATGCTACTATCTCTTTTTCCACACTTGTGCTTCAAAGTAGCACCTTATTCTTCATGTAGTGAGTCTCATATATTGTGCTTCAAAGTAGCACCTTATTCTTCATGTAGTGAGTCTCATATATTGTGCTTCATAGTAGCACCATGTTTTTCATATAGTGAGTCTCATAAGTTGTCTTTTTCATACTAGTGGGAATTTTTCATTATAGAACTTGGCTTGTATATTCCTATGATGGGCTTCCTCAAAATGCCCTAGGTCTTCATCAGCAAGCAAGTTGGATGCACACCCACTAGTTTTCTTTTGTTGAGCATTCATAGCTCTAGTGCATCCGTTGCATGGCAATCCCTACTCCTCATGTTGACATCAATTGATGGGCATCTCCATAGCCCGTTGATTATCCTCGTCAATGTGAGACTTTCTCCTTTTTTGTCTTCTCCACACAATCCCCATCATCATATTCTATTCCACCCATAGTGCTATATCCATGGCTCACGCTCCTGTATTGCGTGAAGATTGAAAAAGTTTGAGATTATTTAAGTATGAAACAATTGCTTGGCTTGTCATCGGGGGTATAGAAGTTGGGAACATCTTTGTGTGACGAAAATGAAGCATAGCCTAACTATATGATTTTGTAGGGATGAACTTTCTTTTGCCATGCTATTTTGAGAAGACATAATTACTTTGATTAGTATGCTTGAAGTATTATTATTTTTATGTCAATATAAACTTTTGTCTTGAATCTTTCGGATCTGAATATTCATACCATGATTAATAAGATTTACATTGAAATTATGCCAAAGTATCACTCCACATCAAAAATTCTCTTTTTATCATTTACCTACTCGAGGACGAGCAGGAATTAAGCTTGGGGATGCCTGATACGTCTCCAACGTATCTATAATTTTTGATTGCTCCATGCTACTTTATCTATTGTTTTGGACTATAATGGGCTTTATTTTCCACTTTTATATTATTTTTGGGACTAACCTATTAACCGGAGGCCCAATCCAGAATTGCTGTTTTTTGCCTTTTTCAGTATTTAGAAGAAACAGAATATCAAACGGAGTCCAAACGGAATGAAATCTTCGGAAACGTGATTTTCTCATCAGATAAGACCCAGGAGACTTGGACCCTCCATCAAGAAAGCCACGAGGCGGTCACGAGGGTGGAGGGCGCGCCCCCCCTAGGGCGCGCTCCCTGCCTCGTGGGCCCCTCGAAGCTCCACCGACGTACTCCTTCCTCCTATATATACCTACGTACCCTCAAACGATCAGAAGAGGAGCCAAAAACCTAATTCCACCGCCGCAACTTTCTGTATCCACGAGATCCCATCTTGGGGCCTCTTCCGGAGCTCCGCCAGAGGGGGCATCCACTATGGAGGTCTTCTACATCATCATCAAAGCCTCTCCGATGAAGTGTGAGTAGTTTACTTCAGACCTTCGGGTCCATAGCTAGTAGCTAGATGGCTTCTTCTCTCTTTTTGGATCTCAATACAATGTTCTCCCCCTCTCTTGTGGAGATCTATTCGATGTAATCTTCTTTTTGCGGTTTGTTTGTTGAGATCAATGAATTGTGGGTTTATGATCCAGCTTATCTATGAATAATATTTGAATCTTCTCTGAATTATTTTATGTATGATTGAGTTATCTTTGCAAGTCTCTTCGAATTATCCATTTGGTTTGGCCAACTAGATTGGTAGTTCTTGCAATGGGAGAAGTGCTTGGCTTTGGGTTCAATCTTGCGGTGTCCTTACCCAGTGACAGAAAGGGTTGCAAGGCACGTATTGTATTGTTGCCATCGAGGATAACAAGATGGGGTATTTATCATATTGCATGAATTTATTCCTCTACATCATGTCATCTTGCTTAAGGCGTTACTCTGTTTTAACTTAATACTCTAGATGCATGCTGGATAGCGGTCGATGAGTGGAGTAATAGTAGTAGATGCAGAATCGTTTTGATCTACTTGTCACGGACATGATGCCTATATACATGATCATACCTAGATAACCTCATAACTATTCTCAATTCTGTCAATTGCTCAACAGTAATTTGTTCACCCACCGTAGAATACTTATGCTCTTGAGAGAAGCCACTAGTGAAACCTATGGCCCCCGGGTCTATTCTCATCATATCAATCTCCATCACTTTTATACTTGCTTTGTTTTACTTTGCCTTTTACATTTCACTTTGCATCTTTATACCGAAAATACCAAAAATATTATCTCTATCAGATCTCACTCTCGTAAGTGACCGTGAAGGGATTAACAACCCCTAATCATGTTGGTTGTGAGTAGCTATCGTTTTGTGCAGGTACGAGGGACTTGCGCGTGGCCTCCTACTGGATTGATACATTGGTTCTCAAAAACTGAGGGAAATACTTACGCTACTGTGCTGCATCATCCTCTCCTCTTCGGGGAAAACCAACGCAAGCTCAAGACGTAGCAAGAAGGATTTCTGGCGCCGTCGCCGGGGATTCTATGCAAAAGTCAACATACCAACTACCCATCACAATCCCTATCTCTCGCATTACATTATTTGCCATTTGCTTCTTGTTTTCCTCTCCCCCACTTCACCCTTGCCGTTTTATTCGCCCCCTCTTTTCGTTTGCCTTGATGTCTTACTTGGCTCGTTTGGTTGAAATAGTTGAGTATTTATTCCTAAACAAAGAAGCCAATATCTATGGATCCTCATCCACTTGCCAATCTTTTTAAGAGATCCAATTATGATGAACCAATTCCTAGTGATTTGGATGCACTAGATTATCTTTAAAAGGTTTTGCCTGAAATCCGTGAAGTGACTCACGATAGATCTTTGAATGAAAAGCATGATTGCAATGATTTTATTATAAATTATTTTGATGTCAATTGTGCTAATTGGTCAACCAGACGGACGATGACTCGTGGGTTCTTGCTCTTGACATGAGGAACAAGACGCTGAAAGGGGTGGCTGCGCTAAACACTAGAAGATCCTTTTTGTTACTACTACAATACAAAGCAATGCTACCTGTAACTTGTAACTTTCTCTTCCAAATGTCCAAAATTCTTACATCAGTAGACACAGTACGTTGATGATATCAGTCAGAACTGTATATTCTAAATTTTTGCTTAGATGCACCAGAAATTCATGATTCTATTGGTGTAAAGTTACGTACCTAATTTAACTCATGCTACTATTGGTTTGAATCAGGTCCTTATTGCTGGAATTTTTGTCTATTTGGGCCTAGCTCAATAGCAGTTTCAAAAATTCCTAATAAATCCTAGAGGCCCACGCAGCCCATTTGTGCAAGGCAAGAGGTGGAATTAAAGTTTAGTCCCACATTGCTAGTTTAGAGGGAGTTGGACCTCTTTATAGGGGAGGTTCTTTCCCCACTTGTATGAGCATGAGAACAAGAGGGACATCCACGCGCGCTCCTCCTCTGCCACCAGCCACGCCGCGGGTTGCGGGAATGAGCCGATGTCTAAATTTTTGCCACGCACTACGGGTATACGAAAGGTCACTCGGAAGCTGAAACGTTTTTCTGTAGTGGACACAGAATCCGAACGGCGCGCCTCTTCGGCTGCTGCCTGTTCGTTTCGTCTCCCGCGTGCCCTTCAGCTCCCGGCGCAGCCTCTCGCCGGGAATGAGCCGATGTCTAAATTTTTGCCACGCACTACGGTTATACGAAAGGTCACTCGGAAGCTAAAACATTTTTCTGTAGTGGAAACTGAATGCGAACGGCGCGCCTCTTCGGCTGCTGCCTGTTCGTTTCGTCTCCCGCGTTCCCTTCAGCTCCGGGTGCAGCCTCTCGCCTCCTTCTCTTGCGCCTATAAAAGGGAGGTCGCTCCTCTCAGAGAGACGCACCAGAACTACTTCCTCCTCTCGCCACCGGTACCTGAGCACTGCGCTGCTGCTACGATCTTCCCCATCCCGGCTTGCGGCGGGCAATGCAGGTCGGGACAGTAGGCCTCTGAGATTGCACGTTGTGAGTCCTGTACGGGAGAAGGGTGATAAGGTTTTTGGGGAGCGCTTTGCGCGACTACTGACTCCACTCCTTCGTCACGGACTCCGACGACGACTTCTTCCCCGACGTCGACAACCTCCTCGATGACATGGCTGGCAAGGACACCGACACCAAGTCCAGTGCTACCGCTACTGCTGCTGTCCCGTACATGTTCTTACTCTTTCTGTTCGAGGTCATGTCACAGATCCTTGTTCTACTGTTTGCCTTACATATGTTAGGCTCTACTTCATATCACTACTAGGGAAAACCCTAGCAGTAGCGCTGGTTTTGTGCTCACTAGTAGCGCGGGTAGGCGCGCTACTAATAAGGCGCTACAGCTATTGCTTAGCAGTAACGTGTGCCCGCATGCGCTACTGCTAGGACGAATAGCTGCAGCGTGTTTTCTCTCCATCGCTACTAGTATTCTTTTTTTTTCATTTTTAGTGTATTTATGCGCCAACGTACAAATATTGGTACAATACCAGTTATGAGGTTTACATCATTATGTCCATAACAGTGTGTCAAATGAAGGTGGATTAGGTTCAAGTGGAGGCAATATGTGGTGCATGTCAAAAGTATACTACTAATCCAAACTTGATCTAGTTTGGACTAGTAGTACTTTCGATGTGCACCACATGTTGCCTCCACTTGAATCTAATCTGCCAGCACAAGATATTTAATCATCATCATGGTCATTACCACCATCAGTATTTATTTAAGCACCACTAACACTAGCTAATAATAATCATCATAGTCATTACCACCAACACTAGCTATTTTATCATCATAGTAATAGTGTAGCACATCATCATCCTCAAACTCATTTCTAGCTAGCTAATCACTCCTGCTGCTCTCTCTTAGGTAAAATAACATAAAACATGGGTAGCTCTCCTCCTTGATCAAGTTGGAGCATGCAGATGAACCTGTCTCCTAATCATGGGTAGCGCCTCTGTTTGCCGCCCCCTAGTACTTCTCTGCGCTCCCCTATCACATATTTGGTCCAGTCTTGCACTATTAAGCATCTGGAGTTGAAGCGACGCTTGATGTGCCTGGTCTTCTTGTGAAACATGGGCTCCTTGGCAAGTGCAATAGCTTCAGTGTTGTCACAGAAGAGTTTGATCGGCCCCGACGCATTGGGTATGACTCCTAGGTCGGTGATGAACTCCTTCACCCAAATTGCTTCATGCGCTGCCTCCGAGGCTGCCATGTACTCCGCTTCACATGTAGAACCCGCCACGACGCTCTGCTTGCAGCTGCACCAGCTTACTGCTCCACCATTGAACATATACACGTATCCGGTTTGTGACTTAGAGTCATCCAGATCTGTGTCGAAGCTAGTGTCGACGTAACCCTTTACGACGAGCTCTTCGTCACCTCCATAAACGAGAAACATGTCCTTAGTCCTTTTCAGGTACTTCAGGATATTCTTGACCGCTGTCCAGTGTTCCTTGCCGGGATTACTTTGGTACCTTCCTACCAAACTTACGGCAAGGTTTACATCAGGTCTGGTACACAGCATGGCATACGTAATAGACCCTATGGTTGAGGCATAGGGGATGACACTCATCTCTTCTATATCTTCTACCGTGGTCGGACATTGAGCCGAGCTCAATTTCACACCTTGCAACACAGGCAAGAACCCCTTCTTAGACTGATCCATATTGAACTTCTTCAATATTTTATCAAGGTATGTGCTTTGTGAAAGACCTATGAGGCGTCTCGATCTATCTCTATAGATCTTGATGCCTAATATATAAGCAGCTTCTCCAAGGTCCTTCATTAAAAAACTCTTATTCAAGTAGGCCTTAATGCTGTTTGGTACACCCAAAGCACTCCTACGGTATCCGAAAGTTACACGATCTCATGGTCTAAGGAAAAGATACTTGACATTGGAAAAGCTCTAGCAAACGAACTACACGATCTTGTGCTATGCTTAGGATTGGGTCTTGTCCAACACATCATTCTCCTAATGATGTGATCCCATTATCAATGACATCCAATGTCCATAGTCAGGAAACCATGACTATCTGTTGATCAACGAGCTAGTCAATTAGAGGCTCACTAGGGACATGTTGTGGTCTATGTATTCACACGTGTATTACGATTTCCGGATAATACGATTATAGCATGAATAAAAGACAATTATCATGAACAAGAAAATATAATAATAATCCTTTTATTATTACCTCTAGGGCATATTTCCAACAGCTATCATGGAGATGCTTTCGTCTGCAGAATTCATACAAGTGTTGGTGACACTTTGGGCTATTTGGTTTGTAAGAAGGCAGGCCATCCATGATAGTATCTTTCAGAGTCCCATGTCTACCCATACCTTCATCATGCGGTACATTCTGGAGTTGCAGAATTGTAAACCTAAGCAAAAGGCACGGGTAGGAGGGCTTGTTCCCCGAACGGGCTGGATCCCCCCGGAGCCGGGGGTGGTCTAAGTGCATCTAGTGCCCCTTAGTGATTTTGATGTATTGAAGACTTATAGGTTAAGGGACTAATGTGTTTATGAGTGTACACAGGTCTATAAGTCTATGAGGAGTTTGATATTTACAGAGAAAGTCGACCCCTAAAAATGAAGTTCTTCGACTGAAGACTTTGGATTTCTGAAGACTTTCTGAAGACTTTGAAAGTGAAGAAATTGGTGTGACCTTGAAGACTTGGTATTCATTTGAGGAGCATGAAGCGTGAAGACTTTTGTTTTCGTAGTTTCATTTTCTCTTTCTTGAGTCATAGGAAACACCGTACTGTTAAAGGGGGTCGAGGAAATACTAAGGAAAAATTTCCATGTGATGGTCAACTCAAAATCCTACACCTACCAATCCCTTCGAGTGAAGCCATTGAAAATCGCATACAGTTCAGTCAATTTCTTCAGTGACAGAGACGAAGTTCTTCTGGTCGCTGAGGAATTTGTTCTGACCGAGGAGTTAGGAATTCGCCAGTGCGGAATGCCTACACAGTGAGGAACATGATAGCCCTGAGGAATTTGTACCTCAAATTTCCGACCGTTGTTGTGCTACGCGCCAGCTGTCCCAAAATATCTTATCCACCTAACGGTCATATCATTGAAGGGCATTTATGTCTTATCATGTCGGGCTGCTCCCTAGGCTATAAATAGCCGCCCCCTAAAACTACTAGCTGGTTGGCTGCTCCGAGAGAAACTGACACTTGTCATTTGAGAGCATCCCATCCTCCGAGGACTTTGAGCGAAAATCATCAAGTGAGGAAAAACCCAAACCCAAACACCTACAAACCCAAAGTGATTGAGTATCACTGAAGAGATTGATCCTGCGTGGATCCAACGCTTGTTACCTTTGAAGACCGTGCTTCTTCCAGACGGTTAGGCGTCATGGTCTAGAGCATCCAAGAGGAAATTGTGGATCGCTGAGTGACCGAGTTTGTGAAGGTTCGGAAGTCACCTGAAGACTTACCAAGAGTGATTGGGCGAGGTCTGTGTGACCTTAGCTCAAGGAGAATACAGTGAGGATTAAGTGTCCTGGACTGCGTGTTCAGGACTGGGTGTCTGGGACTATGTGTCCTCAGGTTTAAATACCTAGCCGCCCTAACCAGACGTACAACTAAGACGGCAGTTGGAACTGGTCTACCAAATCATTGTCTTCACCAAGCCAACTGGCTCTATTTCCTCAACTCTTTCATTTCCTCATTACTGTGTTGTGTGCTTGCCATATCTGTGTTTGAAGACTTTGACTGAAGACTTTCTCAATTTCCTTAGTTCTATTTCTTCAGTCTGTTTATCTTCATCCTGTGTTATCCTGTGATTACGCTTTCTGTACTCTGTGCTTGTCTTCATTTCATCATGATGACCATGCTTGTGTTCTGTTATGTTTACTTTTGAGTACTTATTCCGCTGCAAGTAGTTCTTCGCTAAGGAATTTCCTCACCCACAAATTCCTCAGTGAAGAATTCATAAAAATCGTCTATTCACCCCCCCTCTAGTCGATATAACGCACTTTCAATTGGTATCAGAGCAAGGTACTCCCTTGTTCTGTGTGATTTTGGTTTAACCGCCTGGAGTTTTAGTTATGTCGACCACAGGAATGAAGACTCTGTCATGCCCCATCTTTGACGGTCACGAGTATCCCAAGTGGAAGGCCATGATGAAGAAGCGCCTCATGGCGATGAACATCGAGCTGTGGACCGTCACTGAGATTGGTCTTACCGATCTGTGCAAGATGGCGGAAGCTGATGACATTCGCAAGTACACTCTTCTCGACCTCACGGCGAAGGACGTCATCTGCTCCTGTCTGTCTCAAAATCAGTTCAGGAACGTCATGCATCTCGATCATGCGAAGCTTATCTGGGACCGTCTCTCTGAGGTCTATGAAGGTCATCGAACCCGTCATGATCCTTGGTTTGAGGACTTCAAGGAATCTCTCAAAGCGATGACATTCGAACCAGAATCATCATCCTCTTCATCATGCCTTATGGCAAAAAGTGCTGAGGTAACTGAATGCTACCTATCCGAGTCAAGTGATGATGAATCTGGTGCTGAATTTGGACCCAGCTATGTCAAACTTGCTTCCCTTGCCACTAAACAACAAAGAACTTTAGAAAAAGTTCAATACATGCTAAATAAGAGCGATGATATGTTGGGTGAAGAAATGGATCAGTCAAAAGCTTTGGCTGAAAGTCTTCAGAGACTTCATACTAAGTATGATACCCTTCAAGATCAACATAACACTCTCTTATTTGATCATGAGAAGCTTTCTTATGAATTTCTTCAAAGAAAGCATGATCTTGAGAAGCTAAGAGTGAGTTATGAAGATCTTCAGAAGGAGCGCGGTTCATTACTTGCTCAACAAATCAACGCTGCTCAGGAAGAATTTGTTCCTCCATGTTTGAAATGCATTGAACGTGAATCTGCTAATTCTTCACTTGAATGTTGAAATGCTTCTACTGTTACAAATTCTTCACCTGCCTCTGCTATCACTAATTCCTCATCTGAGGACATTGCTAGTATCACTGACGATGCAGGGCTGAAGGAATTGTACATGACAGGCATGTACAAAAGCCTCAAAGGGCATCAGACCCTTTGTGATGTGCTTAAAAAGCAGATCCTCAACAGGAACCCTAGGAAAGAGGGTATTGCTTTTGAGAGGAAACTCAATGCTGATGGTACATATTGGAAGCCTAAGCAGTACCCCAAAACCTCATGGGTTGCTGCAAATGGACCTCCAGTTGATCCATCTAATTTATCTGGCTTTACATGTGAATCTTCTCATTCTTCTGATGAGTCATTTGACTCCAACTATAAACTGTTCAAAAATCAGAATGGTGAAGTATTTGCTAGATATGTTGGCACTAACTGCAGGAACGGTTCCCCTATGAAGAAAATCCGGGTTCCCAAAAGGTGCCTTGAAAGTCTTCAGGTGAATGTCCTCATGACACCACCTGCGAAGAATAGGAACCCCAGATCAAATTCTTCATATGGACCAAATTCTTCATATGGATCCAAGTCCTCATACGGACCAAATTCCTCATGTGGATCAAATTCCTCAAAAGGATCAAAGTCCTCATATGATTATCATCGTGCTAACAACTCTGTTTCGCAGGGAAGAGCTAAGGGCTACGAATATGAGCATTATTCTTCTAATCATTATGTTCATAAGTCCTCAAAGAATTTCTCTGCTTATTCATATGCTTACCCTAACTCCTCTTATGTTAAACAAAATGGATTGGCTTCTCTGCCACCATTCTCATATGGAGCTCGCAGAGTGATGAACTCTTTGCCACCCCTTCAGATGTGGGTGGTGAAGAAAAATAACTAATCTCTTCTGCAGGGTCAGGTCTCCAGACGTGCGTGAACGTCTGAAGAATTTGCTGGACTGTCTGAAATGAACTGCCTGAAAGGACGCAAGCTAATCATGAAGAAATGAACTCTCATTTCTCACGTCCTCATACTGCTATATCTGTCTTACTGCTTGATGAAATTGATCTAATGAATTGATGTCATATTCTTCACTAATGAAGTATATGAGTTCGTAAGCTGCACTAATTCATTTGCAGGATGATCAGCCCAAAGCCACTGAGTGGGTCCTCGATAGTGGATGTACAAATCACATGACTGGTGATAAGAATCTATTGATGGATGCTCCCTTATCACCATCGCATCTGAAGCATATCATCTTCACTGACAAAGGCAAAAGTCAGGTATTGGGTCTAGGTAAGGTTGCGATCACAAAGGATCGACACATGGACAAAGTCATGCTTGTCGAGTCCTTAGGATACAACCTTATGTCTGTTTCAATGCTTTGTGATCTTGATATGGTTGTTGTCTTTGGCAAGTATCGTTGTGTTGTGGTTATGGAACCTGATAATTCCAAAGTCTTCGAAGGCTTTCGGAGAGGAGACTTGTATATTGTTGATTTCTCTACAGGTTCGCAACCAGCCGTGTGCCTACTTGCAAAAGCTTCAGAAGGCTGGCTATGGCATCGACGACTTGGTCATGCAGGCATGAGGAATTTGCACACGCTTGAAAAGAAGAATCATGTCATTGGCATTGAGAATGTCAAATTCCTCAAGGATCACTTATGCAGAGCCTGTGAAGCTGGAAAGATGACCAAGGCCAAGCATCCAGCGAAGACTATCATGACCACCACTCGACCATTTAAATTGCTTCATATGGATCTCTACGGTCCTAATCATTACTCAGCAGTCACTAATGATGCATCTCTATATGGCCTTGTTATTGTTGATGATTACTCTCGTTACACATGGGTACACCTTGTTACTTACAAACATGAAGTGAAGGAAGTCTTCAAATGATTTTCCTCGAGGGCTTCAACCAACTTTGATGTGAAGATCAAGCACATCAGAAGTGACAATGGAACTGAGTTCAAGAACTCTGGTCTCGCTGACTATCTTGATGAACTTGGTATTACTCATGAGTTATCTGCTCCTTATACTCCTCAGCAGAATGGCGTTGTGGAGCGCAAGAACAGAACTCTTGTTGAGATGGCTCGCACTATGCTTGATGAGTACAAGACGCCTTGTCACTTCAGGATTGAGGCAATTTATACTGCGTGCCACATCATCAACAGGGTATATCTTCACAAATTCTTCAAGAAGACTGCCTATGAACTCCTCACTGACAAGAAACCCAATGTAAGTTATTTCAAAGTCTTCGGTGCTAAATACTGGATTAGAGATCCTCATCACAATGCTAAATTTGCACCAAAAGCACATGAAGGTTTTATGCTTGGTTACGGAAAGGACTCGCACACACTACAAAAAGATACACTTCCGTGATGATACGTGTTTGTCACAGTAGGTCACGTTTTTTGTCATGCATGTACATCCATGACAAATTTATACCTGTGCTGTCGTAGAAGTGTTCCATGACATTACGAAAATTATCATCATGGAAGTGTCCACTTCCATGACGATAAATCGCGTGTCACAGAAGTGCTTTCCTCAAGGGTGACCGACACGTGGCATCCACCATAACGGAACACCGTTAAGCTATCGGGGTAGGGTTTTGGATCCGATAACCCGTTAACAGCCCCGACCAATGGGGATTTTCCACGTGTAAAATCATCATTTGCTGGAGGAAACACGTGTCGGCTCACCGCTGGGACAGATGTCATCCACTCATTGGACAGAAGGCGCCTATGATACGTCGACACGTGGCACGGCCCAATAGAGGCCCATTGCTGTGAAAAGGCCGGCCCGTTTGACTTGGTCAAAAGGTGGCGGGCCGGCCCATGGAAAGCCTGTTAACGGCCTGTTCGCATATAGCCCATTTCCAGCCTGCTAACCCAAAGCCCATTACGCCCTCTTCGAATTAGGCCCAGTAGCGTCTTCTGGGCCATCTTCCAGCCCGTTTTCACTTCTGGCCCATGTATGGCCCATGACGTTTTTCGGCCCATATGAGGCCCTATGTAACTCTTGGCCTATTAACGGCCCGTGGTGAAACTAGCCCGTAATGAATAGTGTATCACTTTACACCCATTAATGGCCCGTGGTGAAACTGGCCCGTATAGGACAGTGTATCACTTTATACCCATTAACGGCCCGTTATTCCGTTGGGCCGTTTCCAGCCCATGTTATCTTTCGGCCTTCTCAGAGCCCATTTATTCTTGGGCTCATTTCCAGCATTCGTTTACTTACGGCTCGTTACTGTCATTTTCTGCTTGTGGGCCAAATTCAGCCCGTGGTTACAGTCGGCCCATTTGTGGTCCGTTAATACATTGGGCCGTTTTCATAGCGTCATCAAATATGGCCTATTAACGATGGCCCGTTATGGTCGGCCCATGAACAGACGATTCCAACTCTAGCCCATTTACGGCCAGAATGCTGTCTGTTTGGCCCATGTTTGGCCAATCGATCATACGGCCCGTATAAGGCCCATTGATGATACGGCCCGTAGAAGGCCCATTATTTCTATGGCCCGTAGAAGGCCCATTGTTTCTACGGCCCGTAGAAGGCCCACTGTTTCTACGGCCCGTAGAAGGCCCACTGTTTCTACGGCCCGTAGAAGGCGCACTGTTTCTACGGCCCGTAGAAGGCCCAATGTTTCTACGGCCCATAGGCCCAGTGTCACTACTGTGGCGTTTATTGTGGCCTAGTTTTAAAAAATAGGTTATTGCAGCCACTAGCAAACCGCAGAAAAAGAACTGCACTGACTACAAGCAAACAAATAAACAAGACAACAAGGAAATAAATAAGCAAGCAACTTACACTAGGCTATCACGGCTATTACACATATTACATCCACTGGGCACCAAAGTTCGCCACCAGTGCAAATATAGGGAACACAGCAGCATATAAACGCCGCAGCAAAACAACTCCATAACTGAAACCACTTCAGAAGAGCTCAAGAAACAATATCCTGGGTACCCATAATGCTGGCAAGATGCTTAGCAAGCTTATTAACTTTCTCTTGTTTGGCGCTTAAGTCCTCCAGCGCTTGATGCTGCACCATAAAGTATGCATCTGAATTCTGCAGGGACTTCCTCAGTCCTTCGGCTTCCTGTCGCATAACATCTGATCGATGTCTTTCAACTTGAAGTTGAGACTCAAGAAGCCGAACTGATTCAGGCAACGAGTTCGAAGAGCTGGTGCCAGCAGTGGTAGCCAGTAACTCGAACACTACATCAAGACAAGACTTTGGGGTTGTCTCAGTGTCTTCAATATAGTTTTTATCAGCTTTCTTGGAGACCAACAGGGATGTCTCACTATCTTGGACCTTATCTGCATTACTTCCTTTACCATTGCGTAACAGGGTACTCTTCTCCAATATTTTATCCGCGTTCTAAAAGAGAAACAAACAAACACATCTCAGGTTTACAATGTAGTATATGAAACTCATTTTGGTAAAACAGTTCAGTAGTAAGGTGGACAGGATAACAACATGAAACAAACATATATCTATGTAGTATGGTCACTGTATGGTCTATATCATTCTAGTTTATGTTGCCAAATCAAGATAGATACAGTTCGAATCATATCTATTTAAGACAAAGCAGCATAGACAGAATATAAGTGTGGGAAACTACACAGCAATAACAACACTTGTAATGTGCATGGCATGAGAACATAACTGTTTATTCAATTGAAACTGAAATCAACATAGAGCAAGTTAAAACAGCAAACAGCCAAACAGGTTGAAGAAATAGGTTTAAAACATACCTGTTGCGCCATTGGAGTTTCCATTGCATCTTTCAAATTTGAAATTGGTTGGTATCAGTAAATACAGTGATGCAAGAGCAAAGTAGTATGAACCATAGCTACGGAACCTGACCTGAGAACAATTCTTCTTCTGCTTTAAACGTTGACTTCGGGTTCGGAGTGGTGGTCCTCGTGATTTGGGCACTGCAGTTGCCTTACTAACTGCTCGTGTTTGGGTGCTCTGTGGTGGAGACGGTGCTGTGTTAACGGGAACTGGGTGTCTTCTGCTGGGGTTGGGGTTAGAAGGGTTGTAGCTGGTTCTCTGTCCAACTGGGTAGGGTACAATCTTCATGAGTGTGGGTTATGTGTGGTGGGGCTGGTTCTTGGGTAAGTACAACCGTGGTTCTATCTGCATCAACAGGTAGCACGATCTTTCCCGAAGACCGTATTTTTACTCCCACAGATACTGCCATCACTCCCTCCAATTGAAATGGCTGATAAACAAGAAAAGTAATTGAATGTACAAACATTGTAAGATAGACATGTGTAATGGATAGTAGGGAAGAAAACAGGCATGAAATAATTCACATTTATGTTGTCTAAGCAAACAGAATAGTAGGACATAATTTCACATATATGATGGCTAATTAAACAGGATAGCATGACACAATTTCACATGTATGATGGCTAACTAAACAGGATAGAATGACATACTTCAAAATATGATGACTGTGTAAACAGGATGACATGATATAACTATATGATGTGTCTATTAAAGTGGTTGGCATGCCATAAATCACAAACATGCCGTCGATGGAAACATGATGGCATGATATAATTCACGGATAGAATGACATAATTTAAAATATGATGACTATGTAAACAGGATGAGATGATATAACTATATTATGTCTTTAGAAAATGGGTTGGCATGCCATAATTCAGATACATGTTGTCTATGTAAACATCATGGCATGACATAATTCAAATATATGATTTATATACTAAGGAAGTGAGCAGAGGGCAATCACATCTATGATGGGTCAACTAAGGAGATGACATTCAATATTGTGTATATGATGTAAAAACTAAGCATTGCAATACAACATATGCATTATATGAGTAATATAACCCTGCCAAGTTTGAGCATACACCTTAGGGGGATAATAGGACTGGTCATCTGCCTCTGAATCCTCCTCTGAAGAGCTATCTGTAACCAGCAAGATATCTTCTTCAGCAGGTAGCATTGTCTGCTCTGAAGACCTTGTTTTCACTCCAGATTTCTCCATCACCAATTCAAATGGCTGATGCACAGGAAGAGCAGTTGAATATACAAACATTGTCGACAAAAGCAATGAGCAATACGAAAAAAAAGGACGACATGATATAATTCACATATATGACGCTTGCCTAAACAACATGGCATTGCATAATTCACATACATAATGCCTTGCAACAAGATAACATTGCATAATTCACATATATAATGTCTTGCAACAAGATGGCATTGCATAATTCACATATATGGTAATTAGACACTAAACAGGTGGCATTCACACAAAGCATGTCTAAACTAAGCAAATGACATAGCAATGCAAGATACCATACGCACGATATGAGCAACATAACCCTGCCAAGTTAGGGCATGCACCTCGGGGGGGGGGATATGACTGGTCATCTGTCTCTGAATCCTCCTCTGAGGAGCTATCGGTAACCAGCAAGACATGCGCTTCGTCAGATAGCATTGTCTGCTCTGAAGACCTTGTTTCCACTCCAGATTTTTCCATGATCGTGCCGAATGGCTGATGCACAGGAAGAGTAATTGAATGTACTAAAATTGTTGACAAATTTAACACGTAATAAAAAAATGATGGCATGATATAATTCACATATAAGATGACTGGCTAACCAGGGTGGCATTGCAAAATTCACATATATGATGCCTGGCTAGACAAGATGGCATTGCATGATTCACATATACGGTAAAGAAACTAAACAGATGGCATTGACACAAAGCATGTCTAAACTAAGAAGATGACATCTTTAATGTATACAGTAAGCAATGCAAGGCACCATATGCATGATATTACCAACATCAGCATGCCAAGTTAGAGCGAAGACCTCATGGGGTAAATAGGAGTGGTCTTCTCCTTCTGAATCCCCCTCAGAACAGTTATCTTCCTCTTGATTACGATCCGAAATGGGTGGAGGGGGGGCTGCCTTTGCGCCCACCATGGAACGACGTCTGCATGAAATTTTATTGCCACGCAAGGCTCGCCTCTTTTGCTCTACATGATCAGTTCCATTGTGTACAATAACTGGAATGCATAGGAATAAAACATAGTGAGATTATGTAAGGAGTGCATGCACAAATCCAGAGTGATGGTAGCAAACTGTGGATAGATCCAAAACCAATGATAGCAGGAAGATAATAGCTTTAGTTAAAAAATACAGATAATGGCTCCTTTAATGTTTGTTTGCACCCAACATGAAACTCATAGTAGACACCGGAGATTAACCAGATAGTAGACAGATAGTATTGATTGCTGCCCCAATATGTACCCCACAACCATTTAAAAACTCAAGTTTCAGCATTAGCTTGGACCTGACTCGGAGTCTAATAGGTGAACACAACGATAATGTAGCATGTCATCATATTAAGCGACGCATAACGTAAGCAGACACGGAAGAGTGCGACCTCTCTTGCGGACCCGTGTAGTCCTCAAGGTCATCTGCTCAGTTGATGATAGTAATGCAGTTGTCGTGGCTGCCGCGGCGGGGAAGAAGATCTGAGGCGGCGAAAGACAGTCTGGAGAGCGGATCCCTGCTGTGGTGAACCCTTCCGTCGTTGGAGCAGCTGAGCTGGGGTGGAACACAACGCCGCAGGAGCAGGACAAACCACACAAGGTTTTCTTTGACACATATCTGTAACAGAAGTAATTGAGTAAGGGCTTGTTTGAATTTGAGGATTCTAACAATGCAGGGATAGGAAATCGACAGGAATAGGACAGGAATGCACGTGCAAAACAGAGAATTTAAAAACACAGGATTTCTGCCAATCTGGGTGTTTGATTCACAACAATTGGAGGATCACATGATGCAAAAAAGCATGGTGAGATTAAGTCAAACCACAACAAAATGTACGGTTATAATGCTATTATGCTACTATCTCTTAGTCTTGTGCTTGATGAATAGGAATATGAAAAGGAGGAGAAGTGGAAATTAGAATTCCTACGGTTTTTCTTTCAAGGAGACACTAAAGGAACAAATCCTATAGTTTTCCTATGCTCCATTCCTTTGCACCAAATTCATGAAAAGTAGTACCATAGGAAACTTTCCAATCCCTATGTTTTTCATTCACTTTTCCTTTCAAGCACTGGTGATTCTAGTAGGCAGGCTTGAGCAAGGAAAATCCTACACTAAAAAAATGTTTTTGTGCTACTTCTATTACTTTGGACCCAGGCCACTGCCATACTAGCTCAACTCCCAGGACCATCGACAAATGCACAGCTCAAACGCGCAGAGATAAATAATGATGGCGTTCAAGAGAGTCCATAACGGATAGCTAAGTTGCCTGGTACCTCACTGCTTGTCATATAGTAGGATAAAATAATCGTATTTCCCGTTACTACGAGTGCTCAGTGGACAATATATATAACATGTAGAGTAAAAAAGAGATGCAACAAGTGTACAACCTCTTTGGCGAAGCCATGTCGATCTCAGCGTGATTGGGTTGGCCGGTGAGGATGCTCCGGCTGACTTTGCTATCGGAGGAGGGGAAGAAGATCTTAGGCGTCTGGAGATGGAGCCCGAGGTATTGCTCCGCTGTGATGGAGGGTTTCGTCATTGGAGTAGCTCTAGTGAGTTGGACGACGCCGAGGCTGAAGCAGGACAAGAGAGACAACGAACAACGTTAACCTGAGTGGAATTCTAATAGCATCTCCAATACATGACGTAAAATACATAACCACAAAGTGCTAGATGTAAAATACATCAGCTGCTCATCTCTGAACTTAACTGTCGAAACTGAACTTAACTGTCGAAACTGAACTTAACTGTCGAAACTGAATTTTGCTATCGAAACTGAATTTTGCTGTCGAAACTGAACACACTAGCAAGGTGAGGCTACACGTCGGTCGACTGACTTTTTCATCTCTGGTCAGTCGATTTTGCAGCTGTTGGATATGAAATCAAGGGCATCTGGTTCATCTTCAACCTCCACCCCCCCTGAGCCACCAGCCACCACTAGCCAAACAGCAGCCCCCCCGCCGCCCGCGGCCGGCGGTGCGCTGCCCCGCCCGCCCCGAAAACACTCCCCACCACCGGTCCGCCGCCGCCCCGGCCATCCCTCTAGGCCCCCCCGTGCCGAGCTTTTTCTCCGGCGATCCTCACGCCACCGCCCCGCCACCGCTGGTGACCACCGCCCCCATCCT
>NC_041389.1:536318928-536340142 GCF_002162155.2 Triticum dicoccoides
AGTCGACTGAAGTGTAGCTAAATCGGAGCAGCATCGCAAGCAAGAGCAAGAGCGAGAGCAGCAGCAAGAGCAAGAGCAATAGCAAGAGCAGACAAGGCAGGGGACCGAGAGCAAGAGCAGAGCAGCAGCGCGAGCGAGAGCTAAAGCAGCAGCAGCTCCTACTGATGTGGACGTCGCCACCGAGGGAGCGATGCCATGGAGGAAGTGGCCGGCGACGCCGCCGTGGATGGAGCCGCGCCGTGTCGGCTCGGGACCGAGCGCCGGCAGCACCATGAGATCAAATCAAGAAGAAAATGCGGCGATTAGTGTACAACCTCTTTGGTGGCGCCGATTAGTCTGCAGCTTCATCCGAGGAAACGGTGATGATGATGCTCTTCCGGTGGTGTAGGTGAAGACGGCGGTGTGGGAATGGAGGTGGCGCGAAAGGCGAGGGGAACATCGGGGCAGCTCCTTGGAGGTGGAGGACGGGGTGGCTGAACCGGCGGGACGATGAGATCGACGACGGATCCTCATCCGGTACGGTGGATGAGTGATACGTCCATTTTGCATCATGCTTTTATATCGATATTTATCGCATTATGGGCTGTTATTTCACGTTATGTCACAATACTTATGGCTATTCTCTCTTATTTTACAGGGTTTACATGAAGAGGGAGAATGCCGACAGCTGGAATTCTGGGCTGGAAAAGGAGCAAATATTGAAGGCCTATTCTGCGCAACTCCAAAAGTCCTGAAACTCCACGGAATACCTTAAAATAAATAAGGAAAAATCGTCGCCAAAGATGAAGGCCAGGGGGCCCACACCCTGCTCACGAGGATGCGGGGCGCGCCCCCCTACCTCGTGGGCCCCCTGGTGGCTCTCTGATGCCCATCTTCTCCTATATGAAGTCTTTCGCCAAG
This sequence comes from Triticum dicoccoides, assembly GCF_002162155.2. Lineage (NCBI taxonomy): Eukaryota > Viridiplantae > Streptophyta > Magnoliopsida > Poales > Poaceae > Triticum > Triticum dicoccoides. The sequence continues at coordinate 536,319,829 of NC_041389.1, forward strand.
AAAAAAATAGGAAGCAACCTTTCGGGACGAGACTCCGCCGCCACGAGGCGGAACCTTGGCAGAACCAATCTAGGGCTCCGGCAGAGCTGTTCTGCCGGGGACACTTCCCTCCGGGAGGGGGAAATCATCGTCATCATCATCACCAACGCTCCTCTCATCGGGAGAGGGCAATCTCCATCAACATCTTCATCAGCACCATCTCATCTCCAAACCCTAGTTCATCTCTTGTATCCAATTCTTGTCTCCAAGTCCGGGATTGGTGCTAGTAGGTTGCTAGTAGTGTTGATTACTCCTTGTAGTTGATGCTAGTTGGTTTATTTGGTGGAAGATCATATGTTCAGATCCTTCATGCATATTATTACCCCTCTGATTATGAACATGAATATGCTTTGTGAGTAGTTACATTTGTTCCCGAGGACAAGGGAGAAGTCTCGCTATTAGTAGTCACGTGATTTTGGTATTCGTTCGATATTTTGATGAGATGTATGTTGTCTAGCCTCTAGTGGTGTTATGTGAACGTCGACTACATAAAACTTCACCATTATTTAGGCCTAGAGGAAGGCATTGGGAAGTAATAAGTAGATGATGGGTTGCTAGAGTGACAAAAGCTTAAACTCTAGTTTATGCGTTGCTTCATAAGGGGCTGATTTGGATCCATATGTTTCATGCTATGGTTAGGTTTACCTTAATACTTTTGTTGTAGTTGCGGATGCTTGCGATAGAGGTTAATCATAAGTGGGATGCTTGTTCAAGTAAGAACAGCACCCAAGTACCGGTCCACCCACATATCAAATTATCAAAGTACCGAACGCGAATCATATGAGCGTGATGAAAACTAGCTTGACGATATTCCCATGTGTCCTCGGGAGCGCTTTTCCTATTATAAGAGTTTGTCCAGGCTTGTCCTTTTCTACAAAAGGGATTGGCCCACCTTGCTGCACTTTATTTATTCTTGTTACTTGTTGCTCGTTACAATTTATCTTATCACAGAACTATCTGTTACCACTTATTTCAGTACTTGCGGAGAATACCTTGCTGAAAACCGCTTATCATTTCCTTCTGCTCCTCGTTGGGTTCGACACTCTTACTTATCGAAAGGACTACGATTGATCCCCTATACTTGTGGGTCATCAAGACTCTTTTCTGGCGCCGTTGCCGGGGAGCGTAGCGCCTTTGGTAGGTTGAATTTGGTAAGGAAAAATTTATATAGTGTGCTGAAATTTTCCGTCACTTGTTACTATGGAAAGTAATTCTCTGAGGGGCTTGTTCGGGGTATCTTCACCCCGTCCAGTAGAGCAAAGAGTTGCTCCTCAACCTACTGAACCTATTGAAAATGAAACTCCTTTTGAAATTCCTTCGGGTATGATGGTAAAACTGCTAGCTAACACTTTTACAGGAGATGGAACAAAGCATCCTGATGAACATCTACTCTATGTGGATGAGGTTTGTGGATTATTTAAGCTTGCAGGTATACCCGATGATGTTGTTAAGAAGAAGGTCTTCCCTTTATCTTTGAAGGAAGACGCATTGACATGGTATAGGCTATGTGATGATACGAGATCATGGAACTATAAAAGATTGAAACTGGAATTTCATCAAAAATATTACCCTATGCATCTTGTTCATCGTGATCGCAATTATATATATAATTTTTGGCCTCGTGAAGGAGAAAGCATCGCTCAAGCTTGGGGGAGGCTTAAGTCAATGTTATATTCATGCCCCAATCATGAGCTCCCAAGAGAAATCATTATACAAAGTTTTTATGCTCGGCTTTCTGATAAAAATCGCACCATGCTCGATACTTCTTGTGCTGGCTCTTTTATGACGAAGACTACTGAATTCAAATGGAATTTATTGGATAGAATTAAACGCAACTCTGAAGATTGGGACCTCGACGAAGGTAAGGAGTCAGGTATGACACCTAAGTTTGATTGTGTTAAATCTTTTATGGATACCGATATTTTCCGTAAGTTTAGCACTAAATATGGACTTGACTCTGAGATAGTAGCTTCTTTCTGTGAATCTTTTGCTACTTATGTTGATCTCCCCAAGGAGAAGTGGTTTAAATATCATCCTCCCATAGAAGTAAAAGTAGCTGCACCTATTAAAGTTGAAGAAAAGACTGTCACTTATAATGATACTATTGTTCCTACTTCTTATGTTGAGAAACCACCTTTCCCCGTTAGAGTAAAGGATCATGCTAAAGCTTCAACTGTTGTTCGTAAAAGCAATATTAGAACTTATACACCTCCTGAGCAAGTCAAAGTAGAACCTAATATTGCTATTGTAAAAGATCTCTTCTCTGATAATATTGATGGGCATGTTATTCAATTATGTGGTGAATCTGCCAGAATTGCTAAACCGTGTGCTAAAGATAAACATAGACCTGTGGTAGGCGTGCCTGTTGTTTCTATTAAAATAGGAGATCATTGTTATCATGGCTTATGTGATATGGGTGCTAGTGCTAGTGTGATACCCATTGATTTATATAAAGAAATTATGCATGATATTGCACCTATTGAGTTAGAAGATATGGATGTTACAATTAAACTTGCCAATAGAGATACTATATCTGCAATGGGAATTGTTAGAGATGTTGAAGTCTTGTGTGGGAAAACTAAATATCTTGCTGATTTTCTTGGTCTTGGTTCTCCACAAGATAGCTTTTGTTCCATTATATTTGGTAGACCCTTCTTGAATACTGTTAATGCTAAGATAGACTGCGAAAAGAATGTTGTTACTATTGGCTTGGATGATATGATTCATGAGTTTAATTTCTCTAAACTTAGTAAACAACACCGTGAAGAAGAATTGCCTAGTAAGGATGAAATTATTGGTCTTGCTTCTATTGCCATACCTCCTAGTGATCCTTTAGAACACTATTTGCTAGACCATGAAAATGATATGTTCATGAATCAAAGAAGGGAAATAGATGAAGTATTCTTTAAACAGGAACCTATTCTGACACACAATTTACCTGTTGAAATCCTAGGGGATGCTCCTCCACCCAAGGGTGATCCCGTGTTTGAGCTTAAACCATTGCCTGATAATCTTAAATATGCTTATCTTGATGAAAAGAAAATATATCCTATTATTATTAGTGCTAACCTTTCAGAGCATGAAGAAGAAAGATTATTGAAAACTCTGAAGAAGCACCGTGCCGCTATTGGATATATTCTTGATGATCTTAAGGGCATTAGTCCCACTCTATGCCAACATAAAATAAATTTGGAAGCGGATGCCAAACCGGTTCGTGATCCTCAACGACGTTTGAATCCTAAAATGAAAGAAGTGGCAAGAAAAGAAATACTCAAGCTTCTGGAGGCAGGTATAATTTATCCCGTTGCTGATAGTCAGTGGGTAAGTCCTGTCCATTGTGTCCCTAATAAGGGATGTATTACTGTTGTGCCTAATGATAAAAATGAGTTGACCCCTCAAAGAATTATCATAGGTTATAGGATGGTAATTGATTTCCGCAAATTAAATAAAGCTACTAAGAAAGATCATTACCCCTTACCTTTTATTGATCAAATGCTAGAAAGATTATGCAAACATACACATTATTGCTTTCTAGATGGTTATTCTGGTTTCTCTCAAATACCTGTGTCGGCTAAAGATCAATCAAAGACTACTTTTACATGCCCTTTTGGTACTTTTGCTTATAGACGTATGCCTTTTGGTCTATGTAATGCACCTACTACCTTTCAAAGATGCATGATGGCTATATTCTCTGACTTTTGTGAAAAAATTTGTGAGGTTTTCATGGATGATTTTTCCGTCTATGGTTCCTCTTTTGGTGATTGCTTGAGCAATCTTGATCGAGTTTTGCAGAGATGTGAAGAAACTAATCTTGTCTTGAATTGGGAAAAGTGCCACTTTATGGTTAATGAAGGCATTGTCTTGGGGCACAAAGTTTCTGAAAGAGGTATTGAAGTTGATAAAGCCAAGGTTGATGCTATTGAAAATATGCCATGTCCCAAGGACATCAAAGGTATAAGAAGTTACCTTGGTCACGCCGGATTTTATAGGAGGTTCATTAAGGACTTCTCAAAAATTTCTCGGCCTCTGACTAATTTATTACAAAAAGATGTACCATTTGTCTTTGATGATGATTGTGTAGAAGCATTTGAAATACTTAAGAAAGCATTAGTCTCTGCACCTATTATTCAGCCACCTGATTGGAATTTACCCTTTGAGATTATGTGTGATGCTAGTGATTATGTTGTAGGTGTTGTTCTAGGGCAAAGAGTTGATAAGAAATTAAACGTTATCCATTATGCTAGTAAGACTGTAGACAATGCTCAAAGAAATTATGCTACTACCGAAAAGGAACTTTTAGCAGTTGTATTTGCTTGTGATAAATTCAGACCATATATTGTTGATTCTAAAGTAACTATTCACACTGATCATGCTGCTATTAAATATCTTATGGAAAAGAAAGATGCAAAGCCTAAACTTATTAGATGGGTTCTCTTGCTACAAGAATTTGATTTGCATATTGTTGATAGAAAAGGAGCTGAGAACCCCGTTGCCGATAACTTATCTAGGTTAGAGGATGTTCTTGATGACCCACTACCTATTGATGATAGCTTTCCTGATGAACAATTAAATGTCATAAGCACTTCTCGTAGCACTCCATGGTATGCTGATTATGCTAATTATATTGTTGCTAAATTTATACCACCTAGCGTCACTTACCAGCAAAAGAAAAAGTTTTTCTATGATTTGCGACATTACTTTTGGGATGACCCACATCTTTATAAAGAAGGAGTAGATGGTCTTATTAGACGTTGTGTACCTGAGCATGAGCAGGAATAGATCCTACGCAAGTGTCACTCCGAAGCTTATGGAGGACAGCACGCTGGAGATAGAACCGCACATAAGGTATTGCAATCCGGATTTTATTGGCCCACTCTCTTCAAAGATGCCCGTAAGTTTGTTTTGTCTTGCGATGAATGTCAAAGAATAGGTAATATTAGTAGACGTCAAGAAATGCCTATGAATTATTCACTTGTTATTGAACCATTTGATGTTTGGGGCTTTGATTATATGGGACCTTTTCCTGCCTCTAATGGATATACACATATTTTGGTTGTTGTTGATTACGTTACTAAGTGGGTAGAAGCTATTCCAACTAGTAGTGCTGATCATAACACTTCTATTAAAATGCTTAAGGAAGTTATTTTTCTGAGGTTTGGAGTCCCTAGATATTTAATGACTGATGGTGATTCACACTTTATTCATGGTGCTTTCCGTAAAATGCTTGCTAAATATGATGTTAATCATATAATTGCATCTCCTTATCACCCACAGTCTAGCCGTCAAGTAGAATTGAGTAATAGAGAGCTCAAATTAATTTTGCAAAAGACTGTTAATAGGTCTAGGAAGAATTGGTCCATGAAACTTGATGATGCATTATGGGCATATAGAACTGCATATAAAAATCCTATGGGTATGTCTCCATATAAAATGGTTTATGGAAAAGCATGTCACTTACCTCTCGAACTAGAACATAAGGCATATTGGGCTATTAAAGAGCTCAACTATGATTTCAAACTTGCCGGTGAGAAAAGGTTATTTGACATTAGCTCACTTGATGAATGGAGAACCCAAGCTTATGAAAATGCTAAGTTGTTTAAAGAAAAGGTTAAAAGATGGCATGACAAAAGGATACAAAAGCGTGAGTTTAATGTAGGTGATTATGTATTGCTATACAACTCTCGTTTAAGATTTTTTGCAGGAGAACTTCTCTCTAAATGGGAAGGTCCTTAAGTTATCGAGGAGGTTTATCGTTCCGGTGCCATAAAAATCAACAACTTCGAAGGCACAAATCCGAAGGTGGTAAACGGTCAAAGGATCAAACACTATATCTCAAGTAATCCTATAAATGTTGAAACCAATATTATTGAAACCATAACCCCGGAGGAATACATAAGGGACACTCTCCCGACCGTTTCAGACTCCGAAAAGGAATAAGTATGTGGTATGGTAAGTAAACCGACTCCAAAACAATTTTTAAGGCAATATTTCTCAGTTTTGGAATATTTAGAAAAATAGAAAAATAAGTGGCAGTCCGGGAAGGACACGAGGGTGGTGGGCGTGCCCCCTACCTCGTGAGCTCCTCGTGCGCCCTCCGGACTCCGTTTTCTTGCACAATACGTATTTTGGTCGGCAAAACTTCATTATATATTCTCCCGAAGGTTTTGGCTCCTGTATCACGCAAATATCCTCTGTTTTCGTTTTGAGTTGTTCCATTGCAGATTAGATCAACATGTCTTCCTAGGATTCGGAAGGAGAAAGCTATGTGGATGATTACTTAGAAAATCCCAAGGTCTATGGAGACGTGGAACACGACGGTTGGACCACGGAGGAAGAAGAGGACTATGAACCCAAGGGGAAGGAGGGGACGAGCTCAGATGAAGATGAAGCCCCCTTACCTAAACCTGGGGATATGCACGTGGAGTTCAAGAAGTCAATTCTCCCTGATAGGGTAAAGAAACCCAAGTTCGAGTTTATCCCTTTTTGTCTCTTGCGGGAAAATAAGCAGGACCTCTGCAAAAAGATATTAACCCTGGAGTGGGAGATTGATGATCTGAGGGACCAAAATGCCATTCTCAAGCGCAAATTAAGGAAGAAGTCTAAGCCCGCATCATCGACAACACTTCCACCTTCTTCATCAGCAAAGGAGACATAATCACATGAGTATCGGCACTCCCCTTGGCAACTGCCAAGCTTGGGGGAGGTGCCCCGGTATCGTATCACCATCATAACTCCTATCTTTACCATTTTTCTTAGTTCGATCCTATTAGTAGTATCTTGATTTAGTAGAATAAAGTTTATGGCATGATCTAGTTTTGAGATTTTGCTTTATGATCCCTCTATGTAATCGAGTCCGTGAGCTATATAATAAAGATTAGTGTTGAGTCAAGGGCTTGATTATTCTGCCATGATCTTGGGTGAATAGAAGAAAAGAATAAAAAGAAACAAAGAGTTCATATTGATCTTGTTGAGAGTAATGACTTCACATAGAAAGAGTATGATGATTAAAAGTTGTTGGGAGTTGGAAAATATAGCCTTGATCATCGTTGCAATTAATAGGAAATAATAAGGAAAGAGAGGTTTCACATATAGATATATTATCATTGACATCTTTTATGATTGGGAACACTCCTTAAAATATGACATGCTAAAGAGTTGAGGTTGGACAAGGAAGACAACATAATGAGTTATGTTTTCTTACATCTGAGATAAAGTATGTTGTCATGGATCCTCTAACGTGTTGAGCTTGCCTTTCCCCCTCATGCTAGCCACATTCTCAGCACCAAGTAGAGATACTACTTGTGCTCCCAAATACCCTTAAACCAGTTTTGCCATGAGAGTCCACCATATCTACCTACAGATTGAGTAAGATCCTTCAAGTAAGTTGTCATCGGTGCAAGCAATAAAAATTGCTCTCTAAATATGCATGACTTATTAGTGCAGAGAAATAAGCTTTGTACGAACTTGTTGTGGAAGTAATAAAAGCGACGGACTGCATAATAAAGGTCCACATGCAAGGGGCAATATAAAGTGACGTTCTTTTGCATTAAGATTTTGTGCATCAACCCTAAACGCGCATGACAACCTCTGCTTCCCTTTGCGAAGGGCCTATCTTTTATTATTACCTTCTACCTTATGCAAGAGTCACGGTGATCTTCACCTTTCCTTTTTCATTTTATCCTTTGGCAAGCCCAGCATGTTGGAAAGAACCTGATATATATATATATATATATATATATATATATATATATATATATATATATATATATATATATATATATATATATATATCTAATTGGATGTAATGGAGCATAAATTGTTATTGTTGACATTACCCTTGAGGTAAAAGGTCGTGGGGCAAAACTATAAGCTCCTATCTTTCTCTGTGTCCGATTAAAACTCCATAACCACAAGTATTGCATGAGTGTTAGCAATTATGAAGGACTAAGTGATAGTTGAATATGTGGACTTGCTTTTAAGCTCTGACATAGACTCTTTCCGATGTTATGATAAATTGCAATTGCTTCAATGGCTGAGGTTATAATTTGTTGGAGCTCAATAAGGTTTCTGATTCATACCTTTGCTTGTGAAAAGATCATCACTTGAACATAAGTAATCATATGACAAAATCTATATATGTTGTTGTTATGAAAATAATCATGATGCCTTCATGTCCGTATTTTATTTTTATCGACGCCTCTACCTCTAAACATGAGGACATATTTATTGTTATCGGCTTTTCGCTTGAGGACAAGCGAGGTCTAAGCTTGGGGGAGTTGATACGTCCATTTTGCATCATGCTTTTATATCGATATTTATCGCATTATGGGCGGTTATTTCACGTTATGTCACAATACTTATGGCTATTCTCTCTTATTTTACAGGGTTTACATGAAGAGGGAGAATGCCGGCAGCTGGAATTCTGGGCTGGAAAAGGAGCAAATATTGAAGGCCTATTCTGCGCAACTCCAAAAGTCCTGATACTCCACGGAATACCTTAAAATAAATAAATAAAAATCGTCGCCAAAGATGAAGGCCAGGGGGCCCACACCCTGCTCACGAGGGTGGGGGGCGCGCCCCCTACCTCGTGGGCCCCCTGGTGGCTCTCCGATGCCCATCTTCTCCTATATGAAGTCTTTCGTCAAGAAAAAAATAGGAAGCAACCTTTCGGGACAAGACTCCGCCGCCATGAGGCGGAACCTTGGCGGAACCAATCTAGGGCTCCGGCAGAGCTGTTCTGCCGGGGACACTTCCCTCCGGGAGGGGGAAATCATCGTCATCATCATCACCAACGCTCCTCTCATCAGGAGAGGGCAATCTCCATCAACATCTTCATCAGCACCATCTCATCCCCAAACCCTAGTTCATCTCTTGTATCCAATTCTTGTCTCCAAGTCCGGGATTGGTGCTAGTAGGTTGCTAGTAGTGTTGATTACTCCTTGTAGTTGATGCTAGTTGGTTTATTTGGTGGAAGATCATATGTTCAGATCCTTCATGCATATTATTACCCCTCTGATTCTGAACATGAATATGCTTTGTGAGTAGTTACGTTTGTTCCTGAGGACAAGGGAGAAGTCTCGCTATTAGTAGTCATGTGAATTTGGTATTCGTTCGATATTTTGATGAGATGTATGTTGTCTAGCCTCTAGTGGTGTTATGTGAACGTCGACTACATAACACTTCACCATTATTTGGGCCTAGAGGAAGGCATTGGGAAGTAATAAGTAGATGATGGGTTGCTAGAGTGACAAAAGCTTAAACCCTAGTTTATGCGTTGCTTCATAAGGGGCTGATTTGGATCCATATGTTTCATGCTATGGTTAGGTTTACCTTAATACTTTTGCTGTAGTAGTTGAGGATGCTTGCAATAGAGGTTAATCATAAGTGGGATGCTTGTTCAAGTAAGAACAGCACCCAAGTTCCGGTCCACCCACATAGCAAATTATCAAAGTATCGAACGCAAATCATATGAGCGTGATGAAAACTAGCTTGACGATATTCCCATGTGTCCTCGGGAGCGCTTTTCCTATTATAAGAGTTTGTCCAGGCTTGTCCGTTGCTACAAAAGGGATTGGGCCACCTTTCTGCACTTTATTTATTCTTGTTACTTGTTGCTCATTACAATTTATCTTATCACAAAACTATCTGTTACCACTTATTTCAGTACTTGCAGAGAATAACTTGCTGAAAACCGCTTATCATTTCCTTCGGCTCCTCATTGGGTTCGACACTCTTACTTATCGAAAGGACTACGATAGATCCCCTATACTTGTGGGTCATCAATGAGGGACGTCGAGGTGTTGCTGTGGACAACGTCGTCGGGGAAGAGGCTCCCGCTGGGTGGCGGACGGAGCAGGGTGTGGGTTTTGTCGCGGGTTTTCGCGGCCTCGGTGTACGAATGGGTGGGCAGATGGGATGGCAGTGGGGAACCATGGCTTAGAGACGCGCTTGTCTGAAATGTGGGGTAAGTTACGAAAGTACCCCCCCCCCCACCGATTTGAGGTGGTTCTTTCGGTTCAGGGGTACCACGGGCATTTCGAGTGTCGGGATTTCACAGGAGGTGGGAGTTTTCGCGCGTGTTGTAATTTCGAAATAGCAAGGCGTGGGTTGAGATGGAGGGAGTTGTCGGAGCACAGCGAGACAAAGATATATCTTAAATATTTCGGACTAACAAGGCGCGGGTTGAAGAGGCGGGAGTTTCGCAGCACGATAGATAGAGATGTTAGCTTGAATTTTCGGCATAACAAGGCGCGGCTTGAAATTCCGGAAGAACAAGCTTAACGTGTACCAAAAAAAAGACAATTTGCACCTCAACACGCACAACACACACACAAACACCATTTAGACTAGAGTAAGGTACATGTGCATTGCACGCATGAGATTTGGCAAACAAATTATGAATAAATACCACATTATAGCATGCAAACTTTGAGTCATATATGCATGATGTAGATGTTTGTTTAATTCTTATAGTTCATTTCATTCAAAATCATCTAGTTTTTATAAGAAAGCTAATCTATTTTAAGATTCTTGGAATTGTGCGTTGTAAGACATAAAGTAAAAACAAATAATGGCAAATCATGTAGAAAAACATTTGGGCAATTCTGATACAGAAGATTCTAGAACAAATAAGAAGTGCTTGTGTTTTGATGTTTGTGCATTATGCTTAAGTTCAACCATGGAGTCTTCTAGATTATACATGTGGCGAAATCTGGTGGAATCTAGATGATATCCAATGGCCAATAGTGCTCAAATTTGCCATCTTTGGACCATCGGATTCGCCTCATCCAACGACCATCTTTCAAAGTTAAAGTTACCCGCACACAATATAAAAAAATATAAAATAATATATATATATATATATATATATATATATATATAGGGGTATAGATATAGATATGTGATGCGAAGCCGCCCATCATCTCCAATTAGAATAGTGTGTCCATGCACGGATGCGATGTGGCCAAATGATGTCTGCCATCGGTATCTCAAATTCAAATCAGTCTGACCTTGTTCAATGTGTATACATTACAACATGCTCGTTTCCAAACCACACCGTGCAGATCTCCGTTATATTCACGCATGCATGGGTTTCAAACATCAGGATCTCTTATTCAAATATTTGAATTCAACTTTACATTGATTATGACCTCACCTATTCTTTTACACCCACACAGTAGTCTTCTCTTTATAATTGTACCACTAACTTTCTCTCGTGCATGCATGCACACACACTACCAGTCGGCATTATCCATCGCACGCAAGCAATCTTTTTCTTCAGGTCGGTCTCCCATGAAGGCACACACCCACACACATCCCCCTCTCCATCATATCGGGCATTCTTTATCTCTCACGCGTGCATGCGCAACGATCGATGTTCCTCTATGTATGTGTGTATATAGCTAGGTCTTTCATAGTTTTCCACACAAACCGATCAATCGATATATCTAGTGAGGTCTCACCCTCTTTCCCACGTCCACATCGATCAATCTATACCTCTCTATATAGGATTAACATATATAGCTCATACACCCACATTAATTATATATCCAACGTCCCCCTCTCATCATCCATGCCTTCCGCTTCATCTCTCAGACGCGTGCACAATGGCGAAGACAGGGGCAGTAAGGGCCCTGCCCCCCCTAACATCACTATATATCGAGGCTAATATGAATGCGATCATTAGACAATTGCTGCTAAAAAAGGTTTAATTTCATTAATTGACCCTCCTCGTAAAGGATTAGCAATGCTTGCCCCCTAGCTCATTTATTTTTCATGGCTCCGCCACTGCGTGCAACAGCGCACGTGTTCGCCCCCCCCCTCTCTAAATATCGATCTCGCACTTGTGCATTCCTTCATAGTCTCCCTCCACTCGGCCCCTCGCACCATCTTCTAGCCCCCACCGGATTTTGCCACATGTACAATCTAGCAGACTCCATGGTTGAACTTAAGCATAATGCACAAACCTCAAAAAAAAGTGGTTCTCTTTTGTTCTAGAATCTTTCGTATCATAACTGCCCAAACTTTTTTTCTAGTTGAATTGCCATTATTTGTTTTTACTTTATGCTTTACAACGCACAATTCCATGAATCATAAAATAGATTAAGGGCTTCTTTGATTCAAAGGATTCTCAAAGGAATTTTGGAGGATTCTAATCATTAGGAATTTTTCCTATCTTGGTTGTTTGATTCGTAGGATTGTAAACCATAGGAATTTTTCCATATGATTCATTTGCACTAGATTTCATAGGAAACATCCCATCCACTCAAACCTCTTTGAAAGAATTCTGCGTTTTCTCCATGCACAATCAAACACTCATACAATCCTATAGGATTCAAGACGACATTCCACTATAATCCCATGCTTTTCCTATTCCCGCGTTCTTAGCTTTTTTTATAAAAACTAAGAGGGTGCTTGGGTCCAAGGGACTTATTTTAGTCTGACTAAAAATAGTCTCTTTAAGAGACTAAAGTTCCAAGCACCCCTGACTAAAGAGGGGCTAAAACTAGTCTTGAGACTAAAATTTTTTAGTCAGGGGTACCCCTACTAAAATGTGGATTAGTCCTCTCTCTCCTCATTTAACTCCTCTCCTTTAACATGGGCGAGTTCTAGATTGGAGGGTTTGGAGGATAATAAATGCTCATTAACTTGATTTTAGTCTCCTTAGTATTTGGATCCAAGCATGGATGAGGCTAGCATGTTTTAGTCTCACTACTTTTAGTCATGGGACTAAAACGTATCCAAGCACCCTCTAATTGATTTTGAATGAGATGAACTATAAGAATTAAACGAAGGGCTACATCAGGCATATATGACTCAGAGCTTACATGCTATAGTGTGGTATTTATTCATAATTTGGTTGCAAAATCTGATGCGTGCAATGCACGTGTACCTTACTAGTACTTCGAGTATGTGCAAAAAACGTAAATTAGAATACCAATGGCATGCTACACTGTGTCTCTCTTACAGTTCATGAAGCCACGTGGCACATGTGGAGGCGTTGTCGCGACCTCCTTGCGTGGATTGATCACAGTGACGTGCTGCTGGTTCCAGAAGAATGTACTTGTCCTCCCTGAGCCATACTGGCGGTACATGCACGAAGCGAAGATGTGCACGCACGCCACGCATGCACTCATTCCCTCGCACGCACACGCGGGTACACGGCTGGACGCAATTTTGTACCAAGATCCACCCCATGTGATAATTTGACGCGTGTAAAGTCGTTCACTTCATTGATGGTCAATTAGTACAGGGCATGCAAATTGAGTGGACGTGAGGGCGGAAGAAAGACATTATTAGTCAACTGCGCGCATGCGAGAATTTAAATCGTGGGTTGCTAAGTAGTACTTCCATTGGTCTCCTTCGTATTTTGTGCCAATTTTTGACAGTAACATAATATTTACGCATTTGAGCAGTGTAGTACTTGAAATTTATGTTCCGCTAAACTCATCGAGAGCCGTTTCGGGCCTCGAAACCAAAACCATCAATTAATCTTTACCTTGTTCCCATCACATTCGAAAGCCTGCTCACACCTACTAGTACGTACCAAACCTGAACGTGTCCCCACAATGCAGGTATTAGTACTAGTGCTAGTACTTAGGTTATAAAAAGGGGAACTACCTAACCGAAAATTACTCTACCTTTCCTCCTCATAAGTGCTTCTTCTTCGTCTGTCGTTGCCATGGCCGGTGAGCAGAGCTCTAGGTCGAGAACTACTCGTAACAAGGGAGCGGCAACCAAGGCTGCGGAAAAAAAAGAGAGGGCTCACTGCCACGCAGAGACCTCGAAAGATCTTTCACGGGCAGGCGATGGCTCCCAGGAGCGCCCTAGGCACGGAGGCGAACATGCCGAGCCGGCGGAGCTGGAGTCGTTAGCCCTCGACGGCATGCCCGATCAGCTCAATAAGCACCTCAATAAGCAGAAGGAGTTCCTCCAAGGCTTGATGGAGTTGCTGAAGGAGAGCCTTGACGACATGCCCGCTGAGCTCAATCAGCAGGGGGAGTTGACCGCCGGCTTGGTGATGCTATTGAAGAAGAGCATTTCCCCGGAGAAGAAGGCGACCAGCGAAATCCTGCGACTTCAGGAGGACAAGGCAAAGCTCTGCCATGAGATCGACCTGTTGAAGGAGAAGAACGCCGGCTGGAAGAAGCTGCATGAGAATAGTAGTTCCTCGATGAAGATGCTGCAGGCCCTCGTCATGGAACAGAAGGAGGAGTTGGCGAAGCTCCGCCTCGAGCACCCGGCTGCTGTCAAGGTACGTAATGCGGCCGTGGAACAGATGATGAAGGCTCGCATCGAGAAATCCCGCGTCATGGACAGAATGAAGAAGATGGCGGAGGAGACGCGCAAGGAGATGGAGGTCGTGGAGGCGATGAAGAAGCAGTTACGACTCCGCGGCGAATTAGATCATTTGGGGTGATAATCGTGCTTCTTCTTTTGCTGCTGTGTTTCATCTTTTGCTTCGGGTGTTTCGCCGCATGTGTCACATTCTCTGCGAGGCATGAATAGTACAATGGTTTTTTTTGCATGAATAGAATAATGCTAACGATGAGATGACTAGCAAATTAGATCATTTTTATCGCCATATGGCACTGGGCTGCCGTGTTTCGTGGTCCTCCATCGCAGTACTACTCCAGTGGAAAACTTGAGTATACCGCACGGTTCTTTGCTCCTCCTTGATCAGGTCGTCTGCGCATTTATACGAGCAGTCAAATCACAAGGCCCCGCCTTCCAGCAGTAATGAGCCGTCAAATCACAAAGGCCCTCGCCTCTCGTGAAATCGACCAAGCTAGACTGCCCCGTCCTCTAGCCTTTTAAAAAATGTATACTTTTGTACAGCAGTAGTATCGATGGATTGCGCCATGGAGCAAAACTTGAAATAAAAAAAGGTGGTACATATAGAGAGCGCTGGTCACCAAATTATGCATATGGTACTATTAAAAAGGCTAGTCACAATAATGGTGTCCAGCACAACCCACCCCTCAAATAAAACTAAGCACCCTGGAATTCTTTGACAAAACTAAGCACCTGAAATTCTTTGACAACTAAACTGCTGGCTATATGATGTTGGCCATATATATTGTACGTATATAATGTGAAGAAACGAGTGGTAGTACTATACCAACTAAAAGATGAAATGTAAGAAATACTAGTATGTACGTACTGAAGAGTTAAAGTAACAAGAAGAAACATAACATAGTTCTGCTGGGGGCTCAGCACAACACACCCCTCAAATTAAATTAAGCACACCTGAAATTAAACTTTGCAACTATCCCGGTAGACATTGCATTAGAACCACCAGGAGCAACAGCACTGCCACCTTACTCGGAGTCCTCGTCCACGTCCTCGACTTCGTCCTTGTCCCTCTTCCTCTTGGCCGATACTTCTTTGCTTGAACCGCCAACTTGGCTGTTGCTCTTCATCCAACCCTTGTAGATATTGAAACAAAGGTAGCCATCCATTGCAGCATAGTGGATGTGGTCTATATCTAGTACATTCCGCTGCCATGCATGACGATGAAACGTGTATGGAGGTTTCTCCAGTTTACCGTACGAAGGATGAACCATGGCTCCTGCCAGGGTCAGCATTGAAGGCTGACGAGAGGACACCAGCCGATTCTTTTGGAGGTCGAAGGTGTTGCCTACAATGAGGCCTATCCGATGCAGGACTTCTTTATCGTTACCAAAGTCTACAGTAACGAATTTGACTAGGTTGCTCTCGAGGAAGTCCTTAAAATCCTGGCACTCAACGTCGGCATGGCATATGTGGTAGACCAAGCATAAGTCATGCACGCAAACCTGGATCACGGCGGGCTTCTTCCTCTCTTCGTCCTTTAGATCCTACTCTCGCCCCAGGACTGTGGTGTACTCAACATCTAGCCTAGCGACCCACTCCTCATCTGAGTCTTCGAACATGCATCTGAAGCGAGAAAGGCATCCTTTCACCGTCGCGGAAGAACGGGTGTAGATGACGTCGAACTCATCGCCGGTGATGGTTCTGACCTTGTACTCACCGCCGATCGGGGAGATTTGGGACGCCATGGATTTGGGAGGAGGGTTAGGATTAGTGGAACTGCCGTAATGTGAATGGACGGGACGACTAGGAGCGAACCACCGTAGTATTAAAGGATGTGCAAGGACGAGTAGGAGCGAACTGCCAGCGTGCGAACGGCAGGGTAGTGGCTTTCCATTCTCCCATGATACGGGCTTTCGAGAGCCCTTGGATCTGAGATCGAACGGTTGCATGGCGTGATTCTAGACCTATTGGTGAATATCCTATCCTGGAGGGTTATTTTGCAAATTTTTAGCAACTTAGCATGCGATTGTTTTATCTCAGATCCAAGGGCTGCCAGCAGCCCGTATCATGGTCGCGCCTACCACGACCGTCACGTCGCTCGCGCGGTCGCGCCCTTGGAGATTTAACACGGTGCGTTAGGCTATCTGATGTTGGCATGTCATACATAGTCATCACTTAGTCACTCATACTACAACAAGGTTGGCTATAAGGTTGTCTATAAGTGTATTTTTTTTACTCCTCTCTATCTATTTCTTCGTACTTTCTCCGTCCCATAATATAAGTACGTTTTTTACACTAGTGTAGTGCCCGTCCGTTGCACAGAAGAGTGAAATGCATTGATCGGGGTGTTGTTTATTTTGACAAAGGATGTGGGGGTCATCTCATGTGTAACAGGTATCGATAGGTTTCTTCGGATATTATTTCATATCTAGAGCTCAGAAACATCCGGGTGAAATAGATAAAAAAGTATCTTTTGCAAACAAAAGCGTTCAACTGTTCAACCTGCATCCAAAACTTGTGAAGAAATAACTCTTATTGTGCTTTGCAGGAAATGGTTCATCATAAGTCTTTCACCAGTACTGTAGTAAAAATTCATACATGGAAGATTCTAGACTAAACCATAAATGGATACACTTTAATTCATGCGATATACTCCAATAGAGCAAGATCATGCATGGAAGTCTCCACATGCTTAGACAACAGATTACATTGAGCGAAGACTAATGATCAACATTTAACTTAGTAATGCATATGTCCAGGTGAACCTCCTTGGAGTCCCCATGCACATTGTTGGGGGTCAAATAATACCATGTGTCTTCCATGTCCACATCGGCGGGAAGGTCCCAGCTCGGCAGAGTCCAAGTCAGCTTGACGTAGCCAGTGTCGCCGTCCACGGACCTCCGAGGGGTAGTAATAGTGAGCACGCACCCGTACATCGGCCTCGTGTCAGTGTTAGCGTCAGCGGCGTCGCCCCTGACGCACACTACAGAGATGTGGCGGCGGCCTGCGCGGGCCTCGCCGGTGGCCACGATCAAGAGGAAGACGCTGCCGTCCTCCTTCGAGACTAGCAGGCGGCGCTGATCCTCCAGCGACTCCGGCACGGTGAATGGGTAGCACGTCTCGTACTTGATGTTCTTCGCCAAGGGCCAGTAGCGACTGCCACATGCCTGCGTCAGGTGATGCACGATGTCCGCCAGCAAGCCCCAAAACGGCACCAGGCACTCATAGCAGTAGACGAAGGGCTCCTTGGAGGCATCGACCAGGCCGTCCATGAAACGGGAGTGGCTGTAGGGGACGTTCCGCCAGTTGAATATATGAGCAAGTTACTATGAGATTTACTACAAAATAAATCATGACGGCTATAACAGGGATTAAACTAATCATGCAAACTAGCATAGTAGATGAACAGATCGAGTCTAGGACACAGAGTAGAAACATGAATTCTACCATGATTTTGAACAGGAAGGACAAAAACACATACGGTGCAATGGGAGCAGCACCATTGGCGTTGAGGTTGTTTCCCATGTCGTTGAGGAAGAGGTTGCCGAGGTCGGGGAAGAAGTCGTCATTGGTGAAGTCGTGGCTGCTAGCAGTCGCGAGAATGCGCTCCCCAAATGTCAACAGCGCCCACCGAATGGAGCGCAGGAGGGAGTGGCTGTAGGGGACGTTGCGGCCGCCGAATGGAGCGCAGGAGTAGCCCACGAAGCAGTAGATGGTGCTCCTCCCTAGTCTCTATTCTTATCTATATCTCTACTACTCTTCTTTGTTTTTTATAATATACTAGTTGTAGTTGTCAAATCGAATAGTACTGCGCCATCCACTGCACGCCAGGCTGAACACGCCTCCTCGCCTCCATTAAACCCGCATGCAAACCGAGAAACCTACTCCAGCCCGCGGGAGGAAATTTGCTGGTTGCCGCGGGAGGGTTATTCTGCAAATTTTCAGCAACTTAGCATGCGACCATTTGATCTCAGATCCAAGGGCTGCCAGCACCCCGTATCATGGTCGCACCTACCACGACCGTCGCGTTGCACGCGCGGTCGCGCCCTTGGAGATTTAACATGGTGTGTTAGGCTATCTGATGTTGGCATGTCATACATAGTCATCACTTAGTCACTCATACTACAACAAGGTTAGCTATAAGGTTGGCTATAAGTGTATATTTTTTTACTCCTCTCTATCTATTTCTTCGTACTCCCTCCGTCCCATAATATAAGAACGTTTTTGACACTAGTGTAGTGCCAAAAACGTTCTTATATAATGGAACACAGGGAGTACTAGTATTTATTGCATTTGCCAAGGAGTGACCTCTTACAATGAAATGGTGTTGCTAAGTTTGCTTCATTTAATTAGCTATAGACTCAAAATTGTCTTTTCACCTAGGTACACGGCTTAGCACCGTTTCTTCCTTGGGTCACCAAACTAGTCTCTCTCTTCTTGATTAACTTGCCACATGAGACTTTATGCCTATGTGGCAAGCTTAAGCACCTGTAGGAGCAAGTAAGTACAATAGTGCGCTTTACATGGCATTTTTGCATATGTGGAGGAAAGAGAGGCAAGGAAAAAGTGGAGAAGTGGGCTCTCATGCAAGAGCCAACCTCTACTACATGGTGGAGCATTGGGAGAGGCACCTGTATGGAGGTGGTCAGGAATCGGGAGACTCACGCCGGTCGTAGCATCGCAGTTAAAATGATAATGGCAAGTCAAATCACGGGGCCCCACCTGTCCAGCAGTAACTCGTTGTCAAATCACATAGCCCTACGTTTGCAGCAGCCTACTCCCTCGTCTTCTCGCGTCTCTGTCGAACCGACTAGGCGGAACTGCCCCGCCGCCTACCGCGCAGGAAAAGCCCCGCCCTCGACTTTTAAATAGTATACAGTATACTAATTTTGTATCCAAGGATTGCGCTCGCGCCATGGAGCAAAGCGTCTAGAAAACGGCGGTACACATGTATGGAGTATACAGCACGCCCGTCGCGTTCGCGTAGAACCCCAGACGGTCGGTCGGTCTGGCACGCTGCTCTCCGAATGGAACGCGTGTCAAATTGCGTTCGCACACACATGTGGGACAACAATTGAGAACCGACCATAGGCACACTCCCCGGCCCCGCAAGTCGGGTGACTTAATAGAAGAGGGAGACGAGCGATAGTACTAGAGATGTGTTGTAGTACTACGTTGGTGCCTGGACGATCCGTGCAAGACACGGAAGATCAGTTCGTCCATGCATGTGACCAGACTCCAGCAGACACGCCTAGATTGGCTATCGTCTACATGTTGTGCAGGTTGTGTTGTACATGGCTGTAGTTGTGGTGAGAAATCTAAAAAAAGGTTTCTTGTCATCTCGCAAAATTAGGTGTCATGTGCTTCGGATCACTGCGAGGGTTAAACAGCGACAACTGAGTTGGGCTAGTCATTGGGGGCACATGCACGAACAGTGACTACTTGGCTACCATCTAGGTCAAGCCGGCTATGTTAATTAGGACATCTATCGACGGACCCCTTTTCTACGAGTTTATCTTTAATTTGAGTTTTGTTCCTCGTCTAGTTTGTCCGTCGGGATTCATGTTGTCTCCTTTGGGCAGTGAGGTTATGATTTCTTGTCATGTGGCATTTTTTTTGTATGTTATAATCCGGCGCTTCAGATAAAAATGACGACAACTGCGCCTCCGGGCCACGTGCATGAAGACTACTAACAGTCATTGACGAGGTCAAGCCGGCTCCGATAGACAAAAGAAAACTAGTACTACTCCACTATATAGGCAGTAGCCTCCGCGCTTGCTTGCTAGTGTTGCTCTCTTCACACTGTCTCGGCCTCTCCAGATCTAAACACGACAGCGGTGACCACACACTCTCTCTCTCTTTCTCTCTCTCTCTCTCTCTCTCTCTCTCTCTCTCTCTGCTCACCACTGGTCACAGATCCAGCCGGATCCTCTCCGCCGGGTCTTCACACTGTCTCGGCCTCTCCAGATCTAAACACGAC
>NC_041389.1:536340390-536350304 GCF_002162155.2 Triticum dicoccoides
CTCTCTCTCTCTGCTCACCGCTGGTCACAGATCCAGCCGGATCCTCTCCGCCGGGGAAGGTGAGAAGGTGCAACGTTCACGCAGTCGTCCTCGGCGATGGCTCTTACCCACTGCTGGGCGCGTCCCGATCAGCCTGCCTTGTTGTTCTCTCCCAAGCACCGCTGGCGAGGGAGGGCCTCCGACCCCTTCTTCCTCGCTGCCATAGTGCGGGCAGATCCGACGTCCCGCCGCCCACCTAGCGACATCCCGGCGACCATCAGGTATAACTTCCTTCGAAACCGGCCTTGCTCTACTTCCCGATCTCCTGACGTCGCTGCACTTGTATCTTTTACTATTTCTCAGGCCCCCTCGTAGATAGGATCGATCGGCTGTTTGAAAACCACCTATTTTTTTACGTTTAAGAGGTAAAACTAGTTCATGCACTTGAATCTAGTACTACTTGGTTCAAACAAGGAAGAAAGGGGGTGGGGGTGGGGGAGGATTTGTTACCTGAATCTAGGACTTGGTCGAAAGAGGAAATAATGGGGGCAAAAAGTGTCAGAGACTGGCTATCCAACTGGTCTCTAGGTCTAATAGGGAAATAAAGGGAAACGCAGTACAAACTCAATATAAACCCGATCTATTGGTTGAAAAAGGAAAGAAAGTGGGGACTGGGGGACAAGTCAACAGAGTAAGTACCGCACTAGATTTGCTAGCCTCACACATTATAAGGTGGCTATACCGAACAAAAATGGGACCAACCCAGATATCCTGTTCTGATGTTTGTTGCCCCGAGCCACTCTTAAGTAATGCCGCTGGTAAAATGTAGCAGTTGCACTGTTAAAAGTAAGGACACGTTAAACCAATGTTGTTTTCAATGTAATGCCTCCAGTAATATGAATCAATGGCACTTCTTTACATGTCCTGCTAAAATTTCCCATTAAGATAAGTTGGTTCTTTTCATTAGAAATGCAACTGTCCTGGTCCGCCTACTCTCCCGTGCCCAAAGTAATGTCATATTTAATGGTTGTCATAGTTAATCCTAATGCCCACACTAATATCTAGCAATGCCACTGCTTTAGAAATTGCTACTGTCCTTGTAGGATTGCCATTCAGATAAGAACATGCTTCTTTTCATTTGAGGCATGTTTCATCACTTGTTAGTCACCCTCCTTTCCACCTTTTTTGTGCAAACAGAGATATACAATTCACGCTCGATCTTAGTTGAACTGCACAAATGATATCCAAAATATAGTTGACCATTCCAGGAGCTTCACAACCAACCTTGATGTTGCTCAATTTTATTGCAACTAATGAAGAAGAAGCTCAGTGGGTTTCGTTTTCCGATGGAAATGGAACTGGGGCTGGAGCCCTTTTCTTAAAAAAATTTGAAGAAGAAGCTGCTAGCTCACGGGACATTGCTTAATTTTAGGTGAACTGCACCAAAAGGTCCCATGAATTGAATCATCCATGTTGGTGACTGAAAGAGCCAGCTTCAGCATCCCAGTCTAAGCACCCCCGGCCTCCATCCTTGTGACGCACGGTACACCTCGTTTGCCACCTGCTCGACCCTAGTGTCACTGATAAAATGAAGTAATAATACAGTTAAAATAGAGCGAGTGTCATCTCTATCATTTCATTTCGAATGTAGATAAAGAAAGTGCTTCTCCTTGTTAAAGTATGTTTCATCAACTAGTCCCATTGTTAATGTTTAAGCGTTTCTGCAAACTGGGGTGCTTAATTTTAGTTGATATGTACAAAAATAGAGATTTGAATGTCTCAAGGCGCCTCCTTGTACTACCGTTGTACACTGATGTTCATCACTGGCAGAAGGTGTATCTAGGAGACTTGGGACGATGTCCAGTATGAGGTGTACCGTATGAGGCATCGCAGGGCCCATCTCGCCCTCGCAGCATGGCATACTATGATACTATCGCAATATTTTCTTCTATTTATTTTGTGTGTTTCATCAACTAGTGCCACTATAATGTAATCACGCTTTTTCATTATCTGTGCAAACAGGGTTATTCAGCTGCATTTTAGTGGAAATGCACAAATGTACGTATGGAACCGGCATATATGCAGAGTGCGAGGTGTGCCAAGTAAAAATTACCGACACCAACCATGTTGCATGCACGCATTGGCAACCACCACCACTAGTGGGATGTGTGGCGCTCTCTGTGGACGGATCTTTCTCGGCAGCAAATCCTCTAACCAAATACTAGTAGCTTATATTGGCAGTTTTCTAGGGAGTACTCTTTTCTGAAAGAAGCACCAATCTATTTTTCTTTATTTGTACACTGTGTCACAACTTTGACCCAAAGGTCCAGAGCTATTTTAGGGTGATTGGCGTAGTACTCGGAGACTGGTTGTAAGCATGATTTTCATTAGCTGTCACACTGATTGTAAGCATTAGCAGGTGGAAGATTAGGTTATTGTGAAGCTTACCTTAAACCCTACCGCCGCCGTTGAAACAAGCGAGCGTCGAGGGAACCATGGAGAACGGCGGGGAAGCGACGTCGCGCCATCCGGCCTCCTCTTGCGGTGGGAGAACGAATACTCCTGTGGCTCCGGCTGGATCTGCACCCTCACGAATGGCACACCATACTCGATCGATTCGTTATCCTCTGGGTGCTCGACCTTCGACCTGTACGCCCACCACCTCCGCCTGACTGTCGCCTCGGGCGAAACTGTCTGCTCCATCGCCCAGAGGAGATACTCGATGAACTCGGAGGACTGAGGCGTGACCGCCGCCGAGGAGTACATGTACATCACCGCCGTCTCGCTCTTTCGCATACATTGCCATATGGCCTGCACCGTCCTCGAATCTCCCACTCATTGTCAAACCAACTAAGGATCTCCTTCAACCTGGCTAACTTTG
The DNA here is from genome assembly GCF_002162155.2 of Triticum dicoccoides. Lineage (NCBI taxonomy): Eukaryota > Viridiplantae > Streptophyta > Magnoliopsida > Poales > Poaceae > Triticum > Triticum dicoccoides. The sequence continues at coordinate 536,343,251 of NC_041389.1, forward strand.
CCTGGTCGCCACCGGCGATCTGCCTGATTCATTGCTGCATCCTCTCCACAGATGTCCTTCTGAGTGGTCCGGTGCTAGCTTTGGAAGATGGGAGGAGAGACGGTGGTCTTGCAATAGAGAAGAGGGAGAGGCGAGACGGTGGTTTTGGAATGGAGATGATGGAGAGGAGAGGAGGTGGTTTTGCAATGGAGAAGATCAGAAGAGGGAGAGGCGAGACGGTGGTTTTGGAATGGAGATGATGGAGAGGAGAGGAGGTGGTTTTGCAATGGAGAAGATCAGAAGAGGGAGAGGCGATACGGTGGTTTTGGAATGGAGATGATGGAGAGGAGAGGAGGTGGTTTTGCAATGGAGAAGAGGGAGAGGAGCGTGCGACAGCGATTTAGGATTGGGCGAGAGGGCCGGCACGCTGTGACTGGATCAAAATCAAAATCAATTTACCCGTCAATTAAGAAAGCGACCCCACATTAACTAGTCTTCCTTTTATTCTGGGTCATAATTGAACATGATTTTCGCACATAAAATATATGTTATACGTTGCAAAAATAATATAATTTGAAAGTACATTCAGATACGAACCAAACGATACAATTTTTGGTGACATGCATTCACATTTTGCTTGTCAAATACAGTACATGGTCAATCTTTGACCTAAAATACGCAAAACAACAATAAATACTTCCAAGACCAGCGCCGCTCTTCCGCTCTTCTCCTCTTAAACCACCGCCGCTCCTCTCCTGTTCCAATCTAAATCCAGCGCCGCTCCTCTCCTCGTCCATTTCAAAACAACCGCCCCTCCTCTCCTGTTCTAGTCCAAAACCAGTGTCGCTCCTTGCCCTTTCTAATCCAAAACCAGCACTGCTCCTCTCCTCTTCCATTCAAAAACCACCGCCGGCGAGTGAAGGTGCTCTGGAGAAGTAGATCGATGGAGGAGTACAACCGATACGTGAGGATCGCAGACGGCGACCCTGTGAAGCTAGCTAGGATGTTGGATATACAGTCTTGGTTTGACAACAAGGACCAACTAGCGGCGACGGCGACATCCATGGCCAAATATCTGCAACAGAGCGAAAAGGCGGTGATACTCCCGGAGGGAGTCGCGCCGGAGTACATAGAGCTGCTCCTCTGGGCCATGGAGCAAACAGATTCACCGAATCTGATCGTGAGGGAGCGGTGGTGGGAGTATCGATCCCAGATGGAGCATCCACCAGAGATTGAAGGATCGAGCATCTACAGGGTGCCGTTTGTGAGGGTGTCCTGCCAGAGCGAGCCGGTGGAGTCTTTGTCGACCGAACCCAACTTCAAGAGGAGAAAAGCAGTTGGCCCGACGACGCTTCCCCGCCATCGTCTCCCTCGCCGTTCACATCGTCTCACGGGGTGGCTGTCTGCCGCCGAGGAATAGGAGGGGGCTGCCCCCCAGCCCAATAGTCGGGCATGTTATGAATTGTCAGGAGGAGCTTAGGGTTGTCAGTATTTGCAGGTTGTGAATTATGTTTTGTGTTGTGTACTTTGAGAGTACTTTCAGATATGAATGTCTTTTGAATTTCAGATTTGCAGTATTGAGCATATGAAGTATTTTATGAATTCTAGAGATCTATTTTTAGCACTTAAAAAATGTAGTTTCATAGGAGTATAAAAGTGCAGACAATGTGATTCTCAGAGAAGAAACTGCAAGTTTCAGTTTCAGATAAGAAACTGCAAGTTCAGTTTCAGATAAGAAACTGCAACTTTTAGAGGCAGAGCATTTATATTAACACGGCCTTTTCAAACAGGGTTAACATCATGTTGGAAGTTTTATTCATGGTCGAAAATGGAACTACCAGCCAGTTAACATCATGCTGATCAACATTCATGCATAGCACATCTTCATATGATGCACAGTCAAAATGCCCACACAACGTCGAGCGTGCAAAACACAGAGAAAACGAGGGACAAAGTTTTGGCAAGTGTTGGACATGGTTTTGGGCTGCCCCATCTAGGCTTTCATTTTTAACATGCGCATCCCACGACGTCGGATGGGAGGTCCATAGGCCGGTTTGTATTTTCTTAGGGCAGTCATGTATCGACCGGCCTATGGACCTCCCATCTGAGGTTTTATTTTTGGCAGCCCAATTTATGTATTTTTTTGAAGAAAACGCAGAGGTCTGTTCTATTTTTCTATATAAGAATAGGAACGCCAGGTCCAACTTATGTTTCCCTTCTAACTATATCTATACCTACTAATAAAGCAAGGTGCGTTTCTTCAATTTTTTCATCCGTTCACCATTAAAAGTTTTTTTTCCTATCCGAGGTGGTACTAAACTTTTTTCGTCGTCTGTTAGCAAAGGAAAAACGATTTTGGCAGAATTACGTGCGCGGGCCGCGTGAGCTATGGCCCAGTAAACTCAGCCCAGTTTTCCCTGCCCACGCAGCAATAAAAATCATATTTCCCGCACAAGGCGACAAATAGTTCAGTTACGCACAGGGCGCCCAAGACTCGGCGGCCAATTTTTGTTTGTGTTCTGTTCTAATTTTTCTTTTTCGGTTTCTTTCTCTTTGTAGTTCCTGTTTTTTTATTATTCCCATTCTATGTCTACTTTTCACTTTTTCTCTCGAAATTTGAAATTTTCAGAAAATGTTTGCACTTTGAACTTTTATTCAAAATTTCGTAAAATGTTACGAATTAAAAAAATGTGTTCCTATTCTAAAAAATGTTTGGATTTCTTTTGTCATGCCGATAATTTTTCATATTTAAAATTTGTAAAATACTCCCATTTTTTTAAAAATGTTCATATTTAAAAAAAGCAAGATTAAAAAAAATCATTTGACAAATGTTCCATATCCGAAAAATATTTTGTTTTAGCGATATGTGCAAAATTTTAAAATAATGTTTGAATTAAACAAACACATTTTCCAAAATTCTTCTGAATTTTCAAAACATATTCCCATTTTCAAAAATTGTTCACAACTTAAAAAATAATCGTATTTTTTTGTAAAGGTTCGTGTTTTAAGAAATTTATGTGAATTTCAGGAAATGTTCTGTTCAAATTTTTTGTTCTATCTTTGTCTTAAAATCTATGGAATTTTCAAAAAAATTATTCGTAAATTGGAAAAAAATTCACGTTGCCAATTATATTCGGTAGTTCATGTTATGAACTCCAAAATTTTGTTCATTTATATAAATGTTTACAATGTTAAATTTTTTGTCATCCCGAATTTTAAAAATTATTCCAATTTTTTGAAAAAATATTTGTGTTTTTACCGAATTTTTTGAAGATTTAAAAATGTTACAAATTTGAAAAATATTCTTCTTTTAGTTATATGTTGAGAAAGTTGAAAATGGTTTTTGCATTAAAAGACATATTTTCTAAATTTCTTGTATATGTTCAAAATATGTTCGCATTTTCCAAAATTGTAAACAAATTAAAAAAATATCGTACTTTATAAAATCTTCTTGCTTTTAAGAAATGTTTGTGAATTTCAACAAATGTTCCGTTCAAAATTTTGTTGGTGGTTTTGAAAATGTACGGAATTTTCAAAAAAATGTTCGTAATTTGGAAAATTGTTCATGTTGTCAAGTATATTTGGCAGTTGATAGTAATCAATTTCTAAAAAGATCAAAAAATAAATAAAAATGTTTTGAAGCGGAGGTTGCATTATATTCTTTAATGTTCACGCTGACCATTAGTTAGCAGGACGTGTTTGTTTGAGTGGCTAGCAACATGTGGTCGGGTCTTTAAGGTTGTGAGTTCGATCACTCCCATCCCGGGCCTTCTCTGCATCTGGCACATCGAGCTAAGTCGGCTTGTTCAGAATAAGGGGCGCCATAAATTATTAATGGTGATAGCTTCCATATGCCAATAAAGAAAGAATATGCAGGTTAATTATAATTGAAGGAAATTGTGGGCACGTGCCAATACAGCAGAATCTATTGGTTTGGCTCTAATTAAAGGGTGCCATGCTGAACTAGAGAATACGGTCATGTGGGAGTCTTGATTTATTTTTATATTGAGCTAGAGGCATGTAATTTTGTTATCCCGTTGCAACGTACGGGCATATGTGCTAGTTATATATATTTAAATTATTTAATATGTTATTATATATTATTTTTATTGTCATCATATATTTAACAGATACTTCCATATGTAAGAAAACAATATCCCACATCTTATTAACTTATAAAAATAATTTCTTAACAAATAAAATCCTGGATTGTTTTCGCACGAAAATCCTACTGATTGTGTACAAAAGCTTGGTAAGATTTAAGGACAAATGTAATAATATCACTTATTATTTAAATATATTTATAACAAAATGCTCAGCCCCTTTTTATTTTTTGATAACATTGTTGGCCCAACCCAACATTATAATTAGAATCAGCCCAGCAAAATCATGTATTTCGAGAAAGTGCAAATGGCCTGTAATTTTTTAGGAAATAAAATAAATGGGCCGCATGGACGCTACATTATTTGTTCACCCAGCCCAGCTAATGGCTGTAATTCAAAAAAAAAGATCAAATTGACTATAAATTCTACCGCGCAAAAAAAAGACTGTAAATTCTGAAAAAATGGGTTGAATACGTGCCACATTTTTGGAGGCTGAAATGTGGGCCAATAGGTCAAAGCCAACGCAAGTCGTTGTCAATTTAGTCAACAAATGATTCTGACATGTTAGCCGTTGGATTTACATCCAACGACTGGCATCCATCTTCAATCTCTCGTCTTCTTCCTCCAGCGCCGTCGGGACCACCTCCCGCCTCCTGCTGCTAGGAGCTCTGCTTAGCACGCTTCGCTATGAAGCGCTATTCCACCGTTGGCCAGGCCATCCCTCCACCCCTCCACACCTCCTGCTCTTCTCCACCGACTGCCGAACCACACCGCACTAGAACCAGTTAACCCTTGTACACCTCTCCGTCTGCGACTCTACTCCCGCATCTTCCCATCTCCGGCTCGTTGCTGTCCGGGGCCTCGCCGTCGTCCACCACCTTGGATGCGCTCGGCGCGGCGTGGTCAACATGGTCAACGAACGACATCATCGGAAGTAGACTGTGCATGGAGAGGCTAACAGCTGGGTCCACGGCTGCACACAAGGAAATGCCTCCTTATTATGCGCAAAATAATGATTCCTCCACCTGACATATGGGACCCACCGGAAGGGCCTCTGTATTTCGTGAAAAAAACATGCCCCCCGCTGACATGTCAGACCCACCAGCTATCTTCGCACGCAAGGAAGTGCCTCCTTATTACGCATAAAAAAATGAATACTCCCCCTGCCAGCTGGAACCCAGCATAGTGGGAGGCTGACTTGTGGGCCTACCAAGTTGACGGGGACGGAGGGCTTTGTCAACTTAGTCAATATGAACGATTCTAGCTCCTGTTACTGTATGATGTTCATCCAACGGTCGTAGTGCTTCTTCAACCTCTGGTCTTCTTGCTCCAGCCGCCCAAACCAGCGCCGGTCGTGCCGCGTGCTCCTGCCTACCGTGGCCGGCTGTGATGCCGCGGAGGCCTCACCGCCCCCTACTACTCCCACCGCTGGCCAGGCCATCCCTCTACTCACCCACACCCCCTGTTATTCCGCGGCGACAGCATCCTCACACCGCAGCTGAACCAGTGAACCCTCGTACTCCTCTTCGCGTGGGCATCCACTACTGCGTCTTCCCCGGCTCCGAGTCGTCCCCTTCCTAGGCCCCGTCGTCGTCCACTGCCGTGGTGCTCTCGGCATGGCGTGGTCAACGTGGTCAAGGAACAACTTCCATCGGATGTGGACTGTACATGGAGAGGCTGACAGCTGGGTCCACAGCCGCAGCAAGGAAGTGCCTCCTTATTACATGCAAAATAATGATTCCTCCACCTGACAGCGGGGACCCATCGGACGGGCCACCGTATTTCGCGAAAAAACGTTTCCCCCTGACTGCTGGGACCCACCAGCTACATCTTCGCACGCTAGGAAGTGCATCCGGGTAAGAAAAAAAGATTCGCCCCCTGACTGCTGGGACCCACCAGCTACATCTTCGCACGCAAGGAAGTGCGTCTGAGCAAAAAAACGATTCACCCCCCTGACTGCTGGGACCTACCAGCTACATCTTTGCACGCAAAGGAAGTGCGTCTGGGCAAAAAAAATTACGATTCGCCCCTGTGACTGCTGGGACCCACCAGCTACATTTTCGCACGCAAGGAAGTGCTTGACAGTCGGGACCCACCTGGTCGAAGCGTATGTAGCGTTGTCATTCTGGTCGCGAATGTGAACGTACATACTGGTCGTTGTAGAGGCGCGCACGTGTCGTAGTAGAGGCGCGCACGTAGCATGTACACGTACGTACAGCGGCCAGGGTGCAAGAAAGAAAATACGGCCACGTACGTACATACGGATAGGGTCTCGAACGCCTACTCGCGCATACGTACGGCAAGGGCTCGTGTACATGGCTGGGTCGGAATGGAGAAACAGCGTCGTCGTCGTGTTCATGGGGAGGCAACGGAATGCCTCGTGTTCATGGGGAGGCAACGGAATGCGTCGTGTTCATCGGGAGGCAACGGAACGCGTGGGAGCCAACCGGCTTGGACGGAACAGGCGATGGAAACGAGGCCTGGCGTACCGCAGAACGGAGGGAACGGCCTTGTGTTCGACCGGCCACGTTCGAAACGGGGTCCTGTTGATCGGGAGGGGTCTGGCGTACCGCAAAACGGAGGAAACGGACCTCCTACGATCGAAACGGGGGTCCTGTTGATCGGGAGGGGTGTGGCGTACCACAAAACGGACGAAATGGACCTCCTACGGTCGAAACGGGGGTCCTGTTGATCGGGAGGGGTGTGGCGTACCGCAAAATGGACGAAACGGACCTCCTACGGTCAAAACAGGGGCCCTGTTCATCGGGAGGGGTATGGCGTACCGCAAAACGGGACTCCACGGGATACTGTTCATCTCCACCGTCGACCTCCTCCAGCCTCCACGGGCTATCGTCGACCTCCTCCAGCCTCCACGGGCTCCTGTTCATCCAACCTCCACCGCGCGCTTCTCCACCGGCTACTGTTCAACCACCCCTCTACGAGCACCCCTCCACCGTCAACTGTTCATCCAG
>NC_041389.1:536350693-536395814 GCF_002162155.2 Triticum dicoccoides
TCCACCGTCTACTGTTCATCCAGCCCTCCACACCATGGGGTCCTCTCCATCCAGAGGCAAACCCCACCGCTCACTGTTCATCCAAACCCCCCCGCAAGGCCACAACGCTCACTGTTCATCCCAGAGGCAGCATCGATCGGCTTCAATTAGCAGCAGTAGCGAAGGAATCGCTCGATCGGGTTCAGTTAACAGCCATCGATCGATCGCTCGGGTTCAGTAACGCGTAGCCTGCAGTGCAATCGCTCGGGTTCAGTTAGAGCCCAATGCCTCGCTCGGGTTTAGTTAGAGCCAACGCCTCGCACACACGCGCGTACGTGTACGAGAGAAACGCGCATCGCTCGGCCCCCGACCTCCCACCGTAACCGGCAACTCCCCAAAACTTTCCTCCCCCTCGCTTCTACCACGGTTTTTTCCGTCATGGACAACCCAAAGAATGTCATGCAGCTGCGTCTCCGGCCCACCCAGGACGAAAAGTCCATTTTCTGTCATGATTTTTTGTCATAGAAGTAGGAGCCCACCACATCTATGATGTTACCGGGTTCTGTCGCAATTATCGTCATAGAAGTGTCATATGTATGACAGAATTTTTTTCGTTCGGCCCAAAATGTCACGGATGTCTCTTTTTTTGTAGTGACACCTACAGAGTCTTCAACAACATTCTTCACAAGGTTGTTGAAACTGTAGATGTGCGGTTCGATGAAACTAACGGCTCGCAAAGAGAGCACCTACCTTCTGTGATAGATGAACCAGCACCTGAGGATTCTACCAAGTTCAAGGCTACTGAGGATGTCATTCCTACCGAAGAATCTGCTGAAGAATTCATTCCAGAACGTGAAGAACGTCGAGCTGATGCACCTGAGGAAAATGCTGAAGAAAATGGTGCTGAAGAAAATGATGATCAAATTCCTCAACGACCACCAGCTCATCCTCGCGTTGCCGAGAAGATCATCAATGACATTAGAGCACCAGGTCCTCTCACACGCTCAAAAGCTTCACATTTATCTAACTTTTGTGGGCACTATGCTTTTGTCTCTATCATAGAGCCCGCTAAGGTAGATGAAGCATTCCTGGAGCTTGAATGGATTCAGGCCATGCAATAAGAATTACATCACTTCGAGCTCAACAACGTCTAGGAACTGGTCAAACGTCTAGATCCTCGCAAGCACAATATCATTGGCACAAAGTGGGTCTACCGCAACAAGCAATATGAAAATGGCCTTGTGGTGAGGAATAAGGCACGGCTTGTAGCTCAAGGCTACACACAGGTTGAAGGAATAGATTTCGATGAAACTTTTGCACCTGTTGCTAGACTTGAGGCTATTCGCATATTACTTGCTTATGCTAACCATCATGATATCACTTTATATCAAATGGATGTGAAAAGTGCATTCCTCAATGGTAAGCTTGAGGAAGAAGTATATGTTGCTCAACCCCCAGGTTTTGAAGATCCAAAGAATCCTGACAAAGTCTTCAGACTCAATAAGGCCCTCTATGGCCTCAAGCAGGCCCCTCGGGCATGGTATGATACTTTGAAGGAATTCCTCATGAAGAAAGGCTTCAAACCCGGTTCACTCGACCCTACTCTTTTCACTAAATCTTATGATGGTGAACTGTTTGTGTGCCAAATATATGTTGATGATATTATCTTTGGATGTACTGACCAACATTATAGTGATGAATTTGCCTATATGATGAGTGAATAATATCAAATGTCTATGATGGGAGAGTTGAAATTGTTCTTAGGTCTTCAAATTCGTCAACAATGCAATGACATATTCATATCTCAGGAGAAATACCTCAAGGATGTACTGAGGAAATTCGGCATGCAAGATTGCAAAGGCGTCAAAATACCTATGCCCACAAATGGCCATCTGTGCACTGATGAAAATGGTATTGACTTCGATCATAAGGTATACCGCTCCATGATTGGTTCTTTATTGTACTTATGTGCATCTAGGCGATATAATGCTTAGTGTTTGCATGTGTGCACGATTTCAGGCTACACCGAAGGAATCACACCATAAGGCTGTGAAGCATATTCTTCGGTGTCTAGCTCACACACCAACACTTGGACTGTGGTACCCCAAGGGCTCGGCTTTTGATCTCATTGGATATTCTGACTCTGACTATGCTGGTGATCGTGTGGAGCGCAAGTCAACATCTGGTACATGTCATTTCCTCGGAAGATCTTTGGTCTGTTGGTCCTCGAAGAAACAGAACTTCGTATCAATGTCTATTGCTGAAGCTGAGTGCATTGCTGCTGGTTCTTGCTGTGCTCAATTGCTATGGATGAAGCAAACTCTCAAGGACTACGGCATCAACGTGAAGAATGTGCCTCTCCTCTGTGACAATGAGAGTGCCATCAAGATTGCTCACAACCCAGTTCAGCACTCGAAGACAAAGCACATTCAGATTCGTCATCATTTTCTTCGTGATCATGTGTTGAAGGGCGATATTTCTATTGAGCATGTGAAGACTGAAGACCAGCTAGCCGATATCTTCACAAAGCCCTTGGATGAGAAGAGATTTAGCAAGTTGCGGTGTGAGCTAAATATCTTAGAATCTTCGAATGTTCTTTGAAAAGGACACTCATCCTAACACTTATGCAAAATTGATGACTTAGATGTGCAACACATGAAGAAACGTTTTTCTTCAATCAATGAAGAATAACACTCTAAGTGTGAAGAAATTAATGAAGAATTTGATTCTCAGAACCCTACGACAATTGTACGCGGTGTCTGAAATCATCATTCTTATACGACGGGTCACGCCACCACCAAAGTTGAAAATCTTCAATTTGAGTTTTTCCTCAGTTGTGAAATTCCTCAGTTCTTCAAATTCTTCAACTTTGCAAAATCTTCACTGTTTTCGTCATTTTTCTTCATTTGACTATATATATATATATATATATATATATATATATATATATATATATATATATATATATATATATATATATATATATCTGTGTGTGTGTGTGTGTGTGTGTGTGTGTGTGAGTTTATGTCCTCTACATCATTCACTTATGGCTAATTCTTCAAGTTGCGTTTTCTGCTAAGTGAATGTGATCGGACCCTTCCCCCTCTATGCTATACTCAACCCAATCTATTCACAAATTCTTCATGTGCGTTCTATTTGAAACTCGTTCAAAATCTTCACTGTGTCCTTGTCAGCTGAAGAACTTGCAAACGGAACTTTTAACTCATCTTATCCAAATTTTCGGTTTTGTCGCTCAAACCGTTCCGCATCCCACGACAGACTTATCTATTCACCCATGATCTAACACGATCTCCACTTTTCAGTACGTGGGTGACACATGTCATGCGAATGAGAAGGGTCAGGGGCACGTTCGTCCAAAATCTTCGGGCGAACAGTTTTTCACCGTGGCTATAAATACCCCCTCTCCCCTTCCTCACTTCCTTTACTCCGCTCGACCTCTCTCTCCCGCTCGAGCTTCTCAAACCCTAGCGCCACCACTACTCCATCATCGCCGGTGAGGAAGAGCTTCAGTGCCTCGACCTCGTCACCGACGTACTCGCGTCGGCCGCGGAAATCTTCACTCCGCTGCCGCCGTAGCCGTCTTCCTCCGCCGAGTTAGGGTGTGGAAGATCTGCACAGACGAACTTCACTTCTCCATCTCACTGTTCATCGTGTTCTTCGTTCAGGGTAATTAAAAGTTACTTTTACTGCCCTCTTTGATTCAAATGATTTCTTCAAAATCCTCAAAAGTGTTTTTCTTCAAATCCTCACACACTTAACACCTCACATGTCATCTATTCTTGATTCTTTTCTCTAAGCATCATTTTTCTTCAAGATTTCTCAATTGTGTGGATCTTCGATCTATACAACTCTGAAACCTAAGACAAAGAACGCTTAGTGAAATTCTTCAAGACTCATCTGGTCAAATTCCTCAAACTTGTTCTTTTTGAAAAACCTTCTGAGAACGCATATGACCTCTCCAAATTCCTCGCAACTATACTCTTCAGAGAAAAGTTGCATACTTCTCCAGAGAATTCGATTGTTCAAATTCCTCAACTAAAGAAAATGGCTGACGGAAAGAAGCCACAGAGAGGAGGAAAGAGGCCTGGAATCGACACTGCCTTTGAGATCCCTGATGATATATACAAAGACTATTGTACTCCTGATGAGGCCAAGTTTGATAAGGAGAACAAAAATTAGCGCAAGGTGTGCATCCAGAGGATAGAAAGGAGATGGGCAAGAGAATGGAGGGAGTACAGGTATGTAACTCCAAAGTACATGAAGAAATTCGCACTCAACCCTCCATGCCCAAGACCTCCATTGGCACCTGGCCAAGAAGCAGGTCCCACTAGCCTCAAGCGCGGTGAGGACTATCTTGATGAATGGGCCAAGCGCCAGGCCAAGTTGGCTAGAGAAGCCAAAGAAGCAGTGAAAAAATTCAATGAAGACTCTGCTGCTGCTGCTGTTGAGGCCTCTGTCAAGCCAAAGAAATCTATGGCAAAGAAGCCTGCACGTAAGCCAAGTGCTTCACCTACAGTGCCCTCAAGGCCAAGTTCCTCAGCAATGGCCTCACGGCCAGAATCTTCAAAGCCCTCAAGGCCAATTCCTCATGCTGCTCCTGCTCCTCCAAAGTCCTCAGCACCTGTGCATCTTGCCACGTGCCAAAGGACAACTGGCATCTCTATTGCCTCAGGAGCCTCTGCAAGTTCCTCAGCTGCACCAAATTCCTCAACAGGACCATCTCTGCTGAAGACAAAGGTCACTGCTGGACGAGGTCCTCGCCCTAGTCCTCAGAAGAAGCAGGTCGCCTTCCAAGTGTCGTCTGAAGAATACGAAGCTGATGATGAAGAACTTGCTGAGATCATCAGAGATAGGCAAGTCAGGGCCGCTAGAGCCAAAGGCACAAATGTGCCACTGCTTTTGGATCCAAGGTTGATCCTCAACTATATTGATCTCTCGCACAAGGACCCAAACACTCCTATGCCTGATTTCAATTTGACTCCTGGCCAAAGTCACATGCTGACCCATTTCATCAAACAAGAAAAATGGAAATATGAGAAGGCCAGGCAGATCAAGAAAGCACAGTATAGGAAAGAGAAGTTTCTGAAGAACAATGTTGTCTCAATGACAACTGATGAACTTGTAAAAATCCAGTCTGAAATCAAATCCCTCAGCGATGACTTCAATGCTTACTATGCTGATTGGCAAGGAGCCAAAGTCAGGTTTGTTAAACTGATTGAGAAGTTCACCTCAAATGTTGCAGCCCCATCGCAACAAGAAATTCCTCAGGCTGAAGCATCTGCCCAGCCGACTGAAGAACATGCCAGCACCGCTGATGATTTTCAGGCTGCTGAAGAAAATGTGAGTTCCAGGGCTGATGACTGCATTCCAGCCGCTGAAGAAATTGCCAGGGCATCCACTAGTGGTGCGCCTGAAGAAAGTGAAGAAGTCAGGGCAACTGCATTAGTTGTGCCTGAAGAAAATCAACCAGATTCCTCTGCTCCACCTGCGCCTACCCCAACTCCAATCCTTCCATCTGCATCAGATGTGAAGAAGACCAAGGCTGCAGAGCGTGCAGCTGTGAAGAAAAGGAAAGCATCAGTCACTTCAGATTATTCAGCTCCGAAGAAGATGAAGCCTTTAACCAGTTCATTTGCAAATCCCATTGATGCTGTTCCGATCTCAACCATGCCATCAAAGGAAATCATACCTTTCGATGAAGAATATGTGATCCCTAGCGGATCTGATGAAGAAAATCCTTCTGCTGCTTTGTCAAAGCAGATGGATGAAGAAATTGAAGTGGATAAGTGTTGGGTAACGTAGCAGAAATTCAAAATTTTCTATGCATCACCAAGATCAATCTATGGAGAGACTAGTAATGAGAGAGAGAGGGAGTGCATCTTCATACCCTTGAAGATCGCTAAGCGGAAGCGTTACAAGAACGCGGTCGGTGGAGTCGTTCACGAAGCGATTCAGATCGCTGCCGAATCCGATCTAAGCACCGAACAACGGTGCCTCCGTGTTCAACACACGTACAGCCCGGGGACATCTCCTCCTTCTTGATCCAGCAAGTGGAGAGGAGAAGTTGAGGGAGAACTCCGACAGCACGACGGCATGGTGGTGATGGAGCTCATGGTTCTCCGGCAGGGCTTCGCCAAGCACTACGGAGGAGGAGGAGGTGTTGGAGGAGGGAGAGGGCTGCGCCAGGGAAGAGGTGCGGCTGCCGTCCCACCCCTCCACTATATATAGGGGCAAGGGGAGAGGAGGAGGCGCCCTAGGGTTTCCCCTAGGGGGCGGCGGCCAAGCAGATTGGATCTCCTTAGGGAAAATCCTAGGGAGACTTGCCCAAGCAGGTGGAGGATTGCCTCCCAAGCCAGGTGGAGGCGCCCCACCTCCCCAAATAACGTGGGAAAGGGTGTGGGGGGCGCACCACCCCTTAGTGGGCTGGTTTGCCCCTTCCCCTTTGGCCCATGAGGCCCTCCAACACTTGCCGGGGCTCCCGAAACACCTTTCGGTCATGCTGGCCATAGCCTAGTACCCCCGGAACACTTCCGGACTCCAATACCCTTCGTCCAATATATCCATCTTCACCGCCGAACCATTCCGGAACTCCTCGTGACATCCGGGATCACATCCGAGACTCCAAACTACCTTCGGTAACCACATACTATTTCCCATAACAACTCTAGCGTTACCGAACCTTAAGTGTGTAGACCCTACGGGTTCGGGAACCATGCAGACATGACCGAGACGTTCTCCCGCTAATAACCAATAGCGGGATCTGGATACCCATGTTGGCTCCCACATGTTCGCAAGATGATCTCATCGGATGAACCACGATGTCGGGGATTCAAGCAATCTCGTATACAATTCCCTTTGTCAATCGGTACTTGCCCGAGATTCGATCGTAGGTATCCCAATACCTCGTTCAATCTTGTTATCGGCAAGTCACTTTACTCATTCCGTAATGCATGATCCCGTGACTAACTACTTAGTCACATTGAGCTCATTATGATGATGCATTACCGAGTGGGCCCAGAGATACCTCTCCGTCATACGGAGTGACAAATCCCAGTCTCGATTCGTGCCAACCCAACAGACACTTTCGGAGATAACTGTAGTGCACCTTTATAGCCACCCAGTTACGTTGTGACGTTTGGTACACCCAAAACATTCCTACGGTATCCGGGAGTTGCACAATCTCATGGTCTAAGAAAATGATACTTGACATTAGAAAATCTTTAGCAAACGAACTACACGATCTTGTGCTATGCTTAGGATTGGGTCTTGTCCATCACATCATTCTCCTAATAATGTGATCCCATTATCAATGACATCCAATGTCCATGGTCAGGAAACCATAACCATCTATTGATCAACGAGCTAGTCAACTAGAGGCTCACCAAGGACATGTTGTGGTCTATGTATTCACACATGTATTATGGTTTCAGATTAATACAATTATAGCATGAACAATAGACAATTATCATGAACAAGGAAATACAATAATAACCATTTTATTATTGCCTCTAGGGCGTATTTCCAACAGTCTCCCACTTGCACTAGAGTCAATAATCTAGTTCACATCACTATGTGATTGTAATGAATTCAACACCCATGGGGTTTGATCATATCTCGCTTGTGAGAGAGGTTATTAGTCCACGGGTCTGAACCTTTCAGATCCGTGTGTGCTTTACAAATATCTATGTCATCTTGTAGATGCAGCTACCACGCTCTATTTGGAGCTATTCCAAATAACTGTTCTACTATACGAATCTAGTTTACTACTCAGAATCATCCAGATTAGTGTCAAAGTTTGCATCGGCGTAACCCTTTACGACAAACTCTTTTACCACCTCCATAATCGAGAAAATTCCTTAGTCCACTAGTTACTAAGGATAACCTTGACCGTTGTCCTGTGATCCATTCCTGGATTGCACTTGTACCCCTTGACTGACTCATGGCAAGGCACACTTTAGGTGCGGTACACAACATAGCATATTGTAGAGCCTACGTCTAAAGCATAGGGGACGACCTTCGTCCTTTCTCTCTATTCTGCCGTGGTCATGTCTTGAGTCTTACTCAACGCTCACACCTTATAACACAGCCAAGAACTCCTTCTTTGCCGATCTATTTTGAACTCCTTTGAAATCTTGTCACGATATGTGTTTGTTTGAAAGTACTATTAAGCGATTTTGATCTATCCTTATAGATCTTGATGCTCAATGTTCAAGTACCTTAATCCAGGTTTTCCATTGAAAAACACTTTTCAAATAACCCTATATGCTTTCCAGAAACTCTACATCATTTCTGATCAACAATATGTCAACAACATATACACATCAGAAATTCTATAGTGCTCCCACTCACTTCTTTGGAAATACAAGTTTCTCATAAACTTTGTATAAACCCAAAATCTTTGATCATCTCATCAAAACGTATATTCCTTCTCCGAGATGCTTACTCCAGTCCTTAGAAGGATTGCTGGAGCTTTGCATACTTGTTAGCATCTTTCAGGATTGACAAGACCTTCTAGTTGTATCACATACAACCTTTCCTCAAGAATATCGTCGAGGAAATAATGTTTTTACATCCTATCTGCAAGATTTCATAAATCATGTAGTAACTGCTAATATAATTCCAACAGACTCTTAGCATCGCTACGAGTGAGAGAGTCTCATCGTAGTCAACTCCTTGAACTTGTCGGAAAACATCTTAATGACAAGTCGAGCTTTCTTAATGGTGATACTTACCATCATTGTCCGTCTTCCTTTTAAAATCCATCTGTACCCAACAGCCATACGACCATCAAGTAGTTCTTCCAAAGTCTACACTTTGTTTTCATACATGGATCCTCTCTCGGATTTTATGGCCTCGAGCCATTTGTCGGAATCCGGGCCCACCATCGCTTCTCCATAGCTCGTAGGTTCATTGTTGTCTAGCAACATGACCTCCAAGACAGGATTACCGCACCAATCTGAAGCAGTACCTGTGTTTGTCGTCCTACGAGGTTTGGTAGTGACTTGATCCGAAGTTTCATGATCACTATCATCAACTTCCACTTCAATTGGTGTAGGTGCCACAGGAACAACTTCATGTGCCCTGCTACACACTGGTTGAAGTGATGGTTCAATAACCTTATCAAGTCTCCACCATCCTCCCACTCAATTCTTTCGAGAGAAACTTTTCCTCGAGAAAGGACCCGTTTAAGAAACAATCACTTTTGCTTCCAGATCTGAAATACGAGCTATACCCAACTGTTTTGGGTGACCTATGAAGATGCATTTATCCGTTCTAGGTTCGAGCTTACTAGGATGAAACTTTTTCACATAAGCATCGCAGTCCCAAACTTTTAAGAAACGATAGCTTAGGTTTCTCTAAACCATAGTTCATACGTTGTCATCTCAACGGAATTACGTGGTGCCCTATTTGAAGTGAATGCGGTTGTCTCTAATGCCTAACCCATAAACGATAGTGGTAATTCGATAAGAGACATCATGGTATGCACCATATCCAATAGGGTGCAGCTATGATGTTCGGACACACCATCACACTATGGTGTTCCAGGCGGTATTAGTTGTGAAACAATTTCCACAATTTCTTAATTGCATACCAAACTCATAACTCAGATACTCATCTCTATGATCATATCATAGAAATTTTATCCTCTTATCACGAGGATCTTCAACTTCACTCTGAAATTGTTGGCGAACGTAGCAGAAATTCAAAAGTTTCCTACGTGTCACCAAGATTTATCTACGGAGAAACCAGGAACGAGGGGATGGAGAGTGCATCTACATACCCTTGTAGATTGCTAAGCGGAAGCGTTCAAGAGAACGGGGTTGAAGGAGTCGTACTCGTCGTGATCCAAATCACCGGAGATCCTAGTGCCGAACGGACGGCACCACCGCGTTCAACACACGTACAGCCTGATGACGTCTCCCATGCCTTGATCAGCAAGGAGAGAGGGAGAGGTTGAGGAAGACTCCATCCAGCAGCAGCACAACGGCGTGGTGGTGGTGGAGGAGCGTGGCAATCCCGCAGGGCTTCGCCAAGCCCCTGCGGGAGAGGAGGAGGTGTCACGGGAGGGAGGGAGGTGCCAGGGCTTCAGGTGCGGCTGCCCTCCCTCCCCTCCACTATATATAGGGGCAAGGGAGAGGGGGGAGGCGCAGCCTTGGCCCTTCGTCCAAGGAAGGGTGCGGCCAGGGAGGAGTCCATCCTCCCTAAGGCACCTAGGAGGTGCCTTCCCCCTTTAGGACTCTCCCTTTCCCTTATCTCTTGGCACATGGGCCTCTTGGGGGGCGCACCAGCCCACTTGGGGCTGGTCCCCTCCCACACTTGGCCCATGCAGCCCTCCGAGGATGGTGGCCCCACTTGGTGGACCCCCGGGACCCTCCCGGTGGTCCCGGTACATTACCGATAAAACCCGAAACTTTTCCGGTGACCAAAACAGGACTTCCCATATATAATTCTTTACCTCCGGACCATTCCGGAACTCCTTGTGACGTCCGGGATCTCATCCGGGACTCCGAACAACATTCAGTAACCACATACAAACTTCCTTTATAACCCTAGCATCATCGAACCTTAAGTGTGTAGACCCTACGGGTTCGGGAACCATGCAGACATGACCGAGACGTTCTCCGGTCAATAACCAACAGCGGGATCTGGATACCCATGTTGGCTCCCACATGTTCCACGATGATCTCATCAGATGAACCACGATGTCAAGGACTCAATCAATCCCGTATACAATTCCCTTTGTCTAGCGGTATTGTACTTGCCCGAGATTCGATCGTCGGTATCCGATATCTTGTTCAATCTCGTTACCGGCAAGTCTCTTTACTCGTTCCGTAACACATCATCCCGTGATCAACTCCTTGATCACATTGTGCACATTATGATGATGTCCTACCGAGTGGGCCCAGAGATACCTCTCCATCACACGGAGTGACAAATCCCAGTCTCGATTCGTGCCAACCCAACAGACACTTTCGGAGATACCTGTAATGCACCTTTATAGCCACCCAGTTACGTTGTGACGTTTGGTACACCCAAAGCATTCCTACGGTATCCGGGAGTTGCACAATCTCATGGTCTACGGAAATGATACTTGACATTTAGAAAAGCTTTAGCATACGAACTACACGATCTGTGCTAGGCTTAGGATTGGGTCTTGTCCATCACATCATTCTCCTAATGATGTGATCCCATTATCAATGACATCCAATGTCCATGGTCAGGAAACCGTAACCATCTATTGATTAACGAGCTAGTCAACTAGAGGCTTACTAGGGACATGGTGTTGTCTATGTACCCACACATGTATCTGAGTTTCCTATCAATACAATTATAGCATGGATAATAAACGATTATCATGAACAAGGAAATATAATAATAACTAATTTATTATTGCCTCTAGGGCATATTTCCAACAGAAATTACTTGAACCTTTCAATAATTCAGACTTGTGTTTCATCAACTAAATATACTCAGCATCTACTTAAATCATCTGTGAAGTAAGAACATAATGATATCCATTGCGTTCCTCAGCACTCATTGGACTGCATACATCAAAATGCATTACTTCCAACAAGTTGCTTTCTTGTTCCATCTTACTGAAAACGAGGCTTTTCAGTCATCTTGCCCATGTGGTATGATTTGCATGTCTCAAGTGATTCAAAATCAAGTGAGTCCAAATGATCCATCTGCATGGAGTTTCTTCATGCGTACATACTAATAGACATGGTTCGCATGTCTCAAACTTTTCAAAAAACGAGTGAGTCCAAAAGATCCATCAACATGGAGCTTCTTCATGCGTTTTATACCAATATGACTCAAATGGCAGTGCCACAAGTAGGTGGTACTATCATTACTATCTTATATCTTTTGGCATGAACATGTGTATCACTACGATCGAGATTCAATAAACCATTCATTTTAGGTGCAAGACCATTGAAGGTATTATTCAAATAAACAGAGTAACCATTATTCTCCTTAAATGAATAACCGTATTGCGATAGACATAATCCAATCATGTCTATGCTCAACGCAAACACCAAATAACAATTATTTAGGTTTAACACCAATCCCGATGGCCGAGGGAGCATGCAATGTTTGATCACATCAACCTTGGAAATACTTCCAACACATATTGTCACCTCGCCTTTAGCTAGTCTCCGTTTATTCCGTAGCCTTTTATTTCGAGTTACTAACACTTAGCAACTGAACCGGTATCTATTACCATGGTGCTACTAGGAGTACTAGTAAAGTACACATCAATATAATGTATATCCAATATACTCCTATCGACCTTGCCAGCCTTCTCATCTACCAAGTATCTAGGGTAGTTCTGCTTCAGTGACTGTTCCCCTCATTACAGAAGCACTTAGTCTCGGGTTTGGGTTCGACCTTGGGTTTCTTCACTAGAGCAGCAACTGATTTGCCATTTCATGAAGTATCCCTTCTTGCCCTTGCCCTTCTTGAAACTAGTGGTTTCACCAACCATCAACAATTGAAGCTCCTACTTGATTTCTACTTTCGCGGTGTCAAACATCGCGAATTGCTCAAGGATCATCATGTCTGTCCCTGATATGTTATAGTTCATCATGAAGCTCTAATAGCTTGGTGGCAGTGACTATGGAGAACCATCACTATCTCATCTGGAAGATTAACTCCCACTCAATTCAAGTGATTGTAGTACTCAGACAATCTGAGCACATGCTCAACAATTGAGCTTTTCTCCCCTAGTTTGCAGGCTAAGAAACTCGTCGAAGGTCTCATACCTCTTGACGTGGGCACGATCCTGAAATCCCAATTTCAGCCCTTGGAACATCTCATATGTTTCGCGACGTTTCAAAAATGTCTTCGGCGCCACAATTCTAAACCGTTTAACATTACTGAACTATCATGTAGTCATCAAAACGTGTATGTCAGATGTTCGCAACATCCACAGACGACGTTCGAGGTTCAGCACACCGAGCGGTGCATTAAGGACATAAGCCTTCTGCGCAGCAAGAGGACAAGCCTCAGTTTACGGACCCAGTCCGCATAATTGCTACTATCAACTTTCAACTATATTTTCTCTAGGAACATATCTAAATAGTAGAACTAAAATGCGAGCTTACGACATAATTTGCAAAGACCTTTTGACTATGTTCATGATAATTAAGTTCATCTAATCACATTATTTGATGAACTCCCACTCAGATAGACATCCCTCTAGTAATCTTAAGTGATACATGATCCGACTCAACTAGGCCGTGTCCGATCATCACGTGAGACGGACTAGTCATCTTCGGTGAACATCTTCATGTTGATCGTATCTACTATACGACTCATGCTCGACCTTTCGGTCTCTTGTGTTCCGAGGCCATGTCTGTACATGCTAGGCTCGTCAAGTCAACCTAAGTGTTTCGCGTGTGTAAATCTGGCTTACACCCATTGTATGTGAACGTTAGAATCTATCACACCCGATCATCACGTGGTGCTTCGAAATAACAAACTTTTGCAACGGTGCATAGTTAGGGGGAACACTTTCTTGAAATTTTAATGAGAAATATCTTATTTACTACCGTCGTTCTAAGCAAATAAGATGCATAAACATGATAAACATCACATGCAATCAAATAGTGACATGATATGGCCAATATCATTTTGCTCCTTTTGATCTCCATCTTCGGGGCTCCATGATCATCATCGTCACTGGCATGACACCATGATCTCCATCATCATGATCTCCATCATCGTGTCTCCATGAAGTTGTCTCACCAACTTATTACTTCTACTACTATGGCTAACGGTTTAGCAATGAAGTAAAGTAATTACATGGCGTTGTATAATGACACGTAGGTCATACAATAAATAAAGACAACTCCTATGGCTCCTGCCGGTTGTCATAATCATCGACATGCATGTCATGATTCCTATTACAAGAATATGATCAATCTCATACATCACATATATTTCATTCATCACATCCTTCTTGGCCATGTCACATCACACGGCATATGCTGCAAAAACAAGTTAGACATCCTCTAATTGTTGTTGCAAGTTTTTACGTGGTTGCTATAGGTTTCTAGCAAGAACGCTTCTTACCTACGCCAAAACCACAACGTGATATGCCAATTGCTATTTACCCTTCATAAGGACCCTTTTCATCGAATCCGATCCGACTAAAGTGGGAGAGACAGACACCCGCTAGCCACCTTATGCAACAAGTGCATGTCAGTCGGTGGAACCTGTCTCACGTAAGTGTACGTGTAAGGTCGGTCCGGGCCGCTTCATCCCACAATACCGTCGAAACAAGATAGGACTAGTAACGGTAAGCATATTGAACAAAATCAACGCCCACAACAACTTGTGTTCTACTTGTGCATAGAAACTACTCATAGACCTAGCTCATGATGCCACTGTTGGGGAATGTAGAAGAAATTCAAATTTTTCTACGCATCACCAAGATCAATCTATGGAGAGACTAGCAACGAGAGAGAGAGGGAGTGCATCTTCATACCCTTGAAGATCGCTAAGCGAAAGCGTTACAAGAACACAGTCGGTGGAGTCGTTCACGAAGCGATTCAGATCGCGGCCGAATCCAATCTAAGCACCGAACAACAGTGCCTCCGCGTTCAACACACGTACATCCCGGGGACGTCTCCTCCTTCTTGATCCAGCAAGGGGAGAGGAGAAGTTGAGGGAGAACTCCGACAGCACGACGGCATGGTGGTGATGGAGCTCGTGGTTCTCCGGCAGGGCTTCGCCAAGCACTACGGAGGAGGAGGAGGTGTTGGAGGAGGGAGAGGGCTGCGCCAGGGAAGAGGTGTGGCTGCCCTCCCACCCCTCCACTATATATAGGGGCAAGGGGAGAGGGGGAGGCGCCCTAGGGTTTCCCCTAGGGGGCGGCGGCCAAGCAGATTGGATCTCCCTAGGGAAAATCCTAGGGAGACTTGCCCCCCAAGCCAAGCAGGTGGAGGATTGCCTCCCAAGCCAGGTGGAGGCGCCCCACCTCCCCAAATAACGTGGGAAAGGGTGTGGGGGGCGCACCACCCCTTAGTGGGCTGGTTTACCCCTTCCCCTTTGGCCCATGAGGCCCTCCAACACTTGTCGGGGCTCCCGAAACACCTTTCGGTCATGCTGGCCATAGCCTGGTACCCCCGGAACACTTCTGGACTCCAATACCCTTCGTCCAATATATCGATCTTCACCGCCGGACCATTCCGGAACTCCTCGTGACGTCCGGGATCACATCCGGGACTTCGAACTACCTTCGGTAACCACATACTATTTCCCATAACAACTCTAGCGTCACCGAACCTTAAGTGTGTAGACCCTACGGGTTCGGGAACCATGCAGACATGACCGAGACGTTCTCCGGCCAATAACCAATAGCGGGATCTGGATACCCATGTTGGCTCCCACATGTTCCATGATGATCTCATCGGATGAACCACGATGTCGGTGATTCAAGCAATCCCGTATACAATTCCCTTTGTCAATCGGTACGTTACTTGCCCGAGATTCGATCATCGGTATCCCAATACCTCATTCAATCTTGTTACCGGCAAGTCACTTTACTCGTTCCGTAATGCATGATCTCGTGACTAACTAGTTAGTAACATTGAGCTCATTATGATGATGCATTACCGAGTGGGCCCAGAGATACCTCTCCGTCATACGGAGTGACAAATCCCAGTCTCGATTCGTGCCAACCCAACAGGCACTTTCGGAGATACATGTAGTGCACCTTTATAGCCACCCAGTTACATTGTGACGTTTGGTACACCCAAAACATTCCTACGGTATCCGGGAGTTGCACAATCTCATGGTCTAAGAAAATGATACTTGACATTAGATAAGCTTTAGCAAACGAACTACACGATCTTGTGCTATGCTTAGGATTGGGTCTTGTCCATCACATCATTCTCCTAATAATGTGATCCCGTTATCAATGACATCCAATGTCCATGGTCAGGAAACCATAACCATCTAATGATCAACGAGCTAGTCAACTAGAGGCTCACCAGGGACATGTTGTGGTCTATGTATTCACACATGTATTATGGTTTCCAATTAATACAATTATAGCATGAACAATAGACAATTATCATGAACAAGGAAATACAATAATAACCATTTTATTATTGCCTCTAGGGCATATTTCCAACAATAAGATCCCTTCAACACCAATCGTTTCCTCGCCTATGCCTCAGCTCACAGCTGAAGAGGCTGGCGTTGAAGAGATGGAAGATGAAGATGTGGACATTGGATGCACCACTCCATTGATGAATGATGATTTTTGGGAAAGTCAGCATCCCAACTCTCCACTGTTCACACCTTTATAGCAAATTCCTCAGTCCCCTGCACCAACCGTTCAAATGGGCTCTAAAGAAACTCACCCCACTTCATCCGTACGTGAAGAAATTCCAGCCACTAGTGCTGAAGAAATAGCTACTGCTGATCATCTGAAGACTCAGACTGCCACTGAAGAGGAACCAGAAATTCCTCAGCCTGAAGAACCTGAGATTGCAATTCCTGAGGTTTTGATGCAACTCACTGACACTCCTCTGCCCAAGCCAAAGGATCCATTCTCAAGGAAGCAAAAATTCAAGGCTAAAGATTTCTTCGGCGAGCATGTATTCTTCACTGACTACAACCCCTATGACTCTACTCGCATAAGGAAGAGGCGTTTCTGGATGGCCAGCCAGGCTAATTTCTATTCCTCAGTGTTGTTCAACAAAAAATATTCGATCATGCGCACATTCTTCACGTGGATATGGAATCTCTGCTGTGCTTCGAGCCAGTCCTCAGTGTTCTTCACGACGCTGGACTGTTAAATTTCTGCACTGACATCTGTGATTGGAATGAAGAACTCATTCTTCAATTTTATGCAACGCTACACATCACCGTAGATTCTGAAGATGTGAATTCATGGGTGCTGGACTGGATGTCTGTAAACACTCACTACAAGGCACCAGCTACTGAATTGCTTCATGCCTTACCACTCAGTCCTCCCCTTGAAGTTGCTCGTTGCGTCTACAGTGAACCTGAGCTTACAAATCATTACATGCAAGTGCCGATGAAGCCTTTGAAGCCAGGTCAGGCCTCACGAACCAAATTCCTTGTGAAGGAATTACTATATGTGCCTCGGACTGTCTATCGCATTTTGACGAAGACATTGAGTCCAATCAAGGGCCACGACTCGAATGAAGAAGAAGTCGTTGGCATCATGAAGAATCTGCTTTTCAATATCATTCATGGCATTCCTGTCAACTTCCATGATTTCTTCATGAGGACTCTGGACAATATCGCTATGTCACCATTTGAGCTGAAGCCTTATGCACCTTGGATTATGAGATTCATCAGAACAAGGTCTTCACTCAACTATAAAGCTGATACACTGAACCATTGCAGCTATTTGCCTCCGATTGAAGTCCTCAAACAGACATATTCCTCAGCTGATGACAAGGGCAAGGCCACTGCTGTTATAGATGAAGGCATTCGTCCATTGGATGGTCAATTTCGCAAGGCTGCATCCTACTCAACCAATGATGACTCTGCCACCCATGACTCTGCCGCCAACACAGCCAAGCAAAATCCTCAAGCCACAGCACCCAGGGTGATGACTGGTCGTCAGCTTCTCCTCAGTCTTCATCAAAAGGTTGATCGCAATCATAAATGGGTCAAGCGACAGTTTGGTTCAATTCTTCACAACATGACCTCGACCCACAATGCAGTGAATAAAAACCACTACTACCTCCATGAAACCTTCAACCGTACCTAGGTTGTTTTTTCTCATGTCTATAGCGAAGAAGATCTGAAGAAAATGGGTCTCAAGGAAGACTTCGACTGGTCTGCACCTCCACCGAAGAAATTCAAGAAGGTCAAGGTTCCTTCCTTGGTGGCCAGCTCCTATTCTTCATCGCGCGACACCGATGAGCATGAAGACTTGGACGACACTACGGCAGGCCCAACATCAACAAACGACCCCAACAACGCTGGCGCTCCTTCATCAACTTGATATTCTTCAGGGGCGTTAGTCCTCAATTTTGATCCTTTTGGTCATTCCATGACAAAGGGGGAGAAATTTGAGTTAGTCTTCAAGCGGGTCTATTATATGGGCGTTTTTTTGCTAAGTTACAACTCTCATTCTTATGATGACTTTGCTGGATCGAGTTGTAAACTTAAACCCGATGGTGCTCTGATATTATTGATGTGTTATTCTGCATGCTTATTCCTTGTTAATATTATTGCACGCATGCTGAATTTCATCAGTCACCATATTTCGTCATGCATTTCAAATTCTTCACATTATATATCAAATGCGTGTATGAATTACAAGATATAGGGGGAGATCTCCATGATTCAACTCTTCATGTGTGCATTGCTTCAAAAGAAAATTCCTCACTATGCACATCTTCAGGGGGAGTTCTTGTATATCTTGCAATCAAATTCCTTAGTATCAGTATTTACACTTCATATGTTTATCCTCGTTGAAAACTTAACCTATATTGTTATCAATCACCAAAAAGGGGGAGATTGTAAGTGCATCTAGTGCCCCTTAGTGATTTTGGTGTATTGAAGACTTATAGGTTAAGGGACTAATGTGTTTATGAGTGTACACAGGTCTATAAGTCTATGAGGAGTTTGATATTTACAGAGAAAGTCTACCCCTAAAAATGAAGTTCTTCGACTGAAGACTTTGGATTTCTGAAGACTTTCTGAAGACTTTGAAAGTGAAGAAATTGGTGTGACCTTGAAGACTTGGTATTCATTTGAGGAACATGAAGCATGAAGACTTTTGTTTTCATATTTTCATTTTCTCTTTCTTGAGTCATAGGAAACACTGTACTGTTAAAGGGGGTCGAGGAAATACTAAGGAAAAATTTCCATGTGATGCTCAACTCAAAATCCTACACCTACCAATCCCTTCGAGTGAAGCCATTGGAAATCTCATACAGTTCAGTTAATTTCTTTAGTGATAGAGACGAAGTTCTTCTGGTCGCTGAGGAATTTGTTTTGACTGAGGAGTTAGGAATTCTCCAGTGCGGATTGCCTACACAATGAGGAACATGATAGCCCTGAGGAATTTGTACCTCAAATTTCTGACCGTTGCTGTGCTACGCACCAGCTGTCCCAAAATATCTTATCCACCTAACGGTCATATCATTGAAGGGCATTCATGTCTTATCATGTCGGGCTGCTCCCTAGGCTATAAATAGCCGCCCCCTACAACCACTAGCTGGTTGGCTGCTCCGAGAGAAACTGACACTTGTCATTTGAGAGCATCCCATCCTCCGAGGACTTTGAGAGAAAATCATCAAGTGAGGAAAAACCCAAACCCAAACACCTACAAACCCAAAGTGATTGAGCATCACTGAAGAGATTGATCCTGTGTGGATCCGACGCTTGTTACCTTTGAAGACTGTGCTTCTTCCAGATGGTTAGGCGTCATGGTCTAGAGCATCCAAGAGGAAATTGTGGATCGCCGAGTGACTGAGTTTGTGAAGGTTTGGAAGTCACTTGAAGACTTACCACGAGTGATTGGGCGAGGTCTGTCTGACCTTAGCTCAAGGGGAATACGGTGAGAACTAAGTGTCCTAGACTGCGTGTTTAGCACTGGGTGTCCGGGACTGTGTGTCCTCAGGTTTAAATACCTAGCTGTCCGAACCAGACGTACAACTGAGACAGCAGTTGGAACTGGTCTACCAAATCATTTTCTTCACCAAGCTAACTGGTTCTATTTCCTCAACTCTTTCATTTCCTCATTACTGTGTTGTGTTCTTGTCATATCTGTGTTTGAAGACTTTGACTGAAGACTTTCTCAATTTCCTCAGTTCAATTTCTTCAGTCTATTTGTCTTCATCCTGTGTTATCCTGTGATTACGCTTTCTGTACTCTATGCTTGTCTTCATTTCATCATGATGACCATGCTTGTGTTCTGTTATGTTTATTTCTGAGTACTTCTTCCGCTGCAAGTAGTTCTTCGCTAAGGAATTTCCTCACCCACAAATTCCTTAGTGAAGAATTCATAAAAATCGCCTATTCACCCCCCCCTCTAGTCGATATAACGCACTTTCAGGTGGCAAAGATACGGGTAGATGGAGCGGTCTCAAGGAATCAAGGTGAGGGATCCATCAGTGCTATATGCAGGTCGTCAGATGGAGTTTTCCTGGGGGCTTCCTGCATGAAATATAGTGGAATAGCTGAGCCAGCCACTTTGGAGGCCCTTGCATGCCGTGAGGCTCTGGCACTGGCAACGGACTTGCACCTGGAGAGGATTCTCATTGCATCTGATTGTCAAACTGTGGTTCGGAATATTTAGAGTCGGACAGGTGGTTCATATGCTATGGTCATTAAGGAAATTAACGCGAGAGCGGCAATTTTCCAGCAATGTTCTTTCATCTTTGAAAGAATAGATTCAAATGTTGAGGCACATAGCCTCGCTAAACACGCTTTTGGTCTGGATCCGGGGCGCCATTTGTGGTTGTTAGACCCCCCAGACTTGATTTTTATTCCGGTGAACATTATTAATTAGTAAAGCAAGTGTGTTTAGACTCAAAAAAAAACTGCACCTGCGCCGACGAAAAAAATTAAAACAAATACTAGAAAAATTCAAAAAATTCCAAGTAAAATTTGTGTGGTAGACAATTTGATGCGTGAGGCCCACTCCAAATTCCAAGTCATTTGGACATATGAGCAGCTCTCAGCAAAAAAGACAAATTGGGGGTTTGTAAAAATGTTTACTGTTCATGTACTGTTTTGGCCCAATTTGTCTTTTTTGCTGAGAGCTGCTCATATGTCCAAATGACTTGAAATTTGAAACAGGCCTCACGCATCAAATTGTCTACCACACAAATTTTATTTGGAATTTTTTGAATTTGTTTTGAATTTTTTATGAATTTTTTTCTAACCAGGTGCAGATGAGCCTGGGCACCAAAACTCCCTACTCGCTTCTTTGGTTATAACCTACTAAAATAACAATTTCTGTTAAAAAAACATGTGTATGTTAAAATAACGAACCGATTGAATTTTGTTTGGTCAGTCCCAGTAACACAGGAAACTTTGCTAAAAAAATAGTAACACGGGAAACCGAATCTTCCTGTGCGCCGAGAAACCGAATGCTATTCCATCTAGAAAATGGAAAACCAAATGTTATGGCATGACGATGATAATGGGACGCACCATGTACACCATTAACAAAGAAGTTTTTATGACGTATTTCCACACATAGCCTGACTACGCATTTCGGGGTTCCGCGCCAAGGTATGGATGGAGACCGACGCATTGTGCCCAATGTGTACACGGCTAAACTTGTTAAATAAGGAGGAGAATGGCATTTTTTTCTTACTCGTAAAGGTTTAGGACAGGGTGACCCTTTGTCTCATCTCTTGCTTAACTTGATAGTAGATGTCTTCTCTAGAATGTTACTCAAAGGCTCTCAAGCAAGTTTGATTAGGGGGGTTATGTCCTAATTTAGTGAGTAGGGTGGAGGGGGGTCATGTCCCTGCAATATGGAGACACACCCTGCTTTTTTGGAGAATGGCCATTGAATATCTCTTAGACTTAAGTGGATTTTGGCTTGTTTTCAACAAGTTTCTAAAATGAGGATTAATTATCACAAGACTGCTTTGGTGCCTATTAACATGGATACTAGTGAATGAGATGCTTCTGTGGATATATTTTAGTGTGTAGTAGGTGATTTCCCTATCAAGTATCTGGTAATTCCTTTGCATTTTGGAAAGCCTAGTACAGAAGATCTTCAACCTTTAATTGATAAAGATTCTTGCTAAGATTCACTACTACATATCATAGCCTTTAATTGGCAAGATTCTTGGCTGAATTTAGCATGATGATACTTTGTTGTCATCTCTAATGGGAAAAAGGGAGGCCCTAGCACCAGCGATCAACTATTCGAGATTCCTTTAGCTCCTCAAACAAAAAAATGTAGGGATTTTGCATTTCTTCAAATTCACAAATATTTTTCAAATACCGTTCAAATTTCAAATTCATGACCTTTTTCTAAATTTCGAAAAAAAAATTGAAAACCCGAATAATTTTCAAATTCATGAACTTTTTTTACTGGACAATTTTCAAATCTCGTTCATCGTACAAACTTCAAGTCCATAAAGTTTTACACGAACTTGAAAAAAACCGTGAACACTTTTCACTAAACACTTTTCACTAAACAATTTTCAAATCTTGTGAATCTTGTAATTCTACGTGAAGTTTTGCATGAGTTCAAAACCACTCACTCTCTAAATTTTTTTCAAATTCATGAACATTTTCCACTGGACATTTTTAAAATCTCGGTCGCTGAACAATTTCCAGATTCACAAACATGCTTCACTAAACATTTTTTCGAAATATCAAACAATTTTCAAATTCGTGAAATTTTTCCAAATTTACAGACATTTTCAAATCTCATTCACTTGACAAATTTTAAATTCGTGAACAATTTTTAAAAGCATGAAGAAAATTTTAAATTATGAACATTAAAAAAACAAACAAAATTTGTAATTTTGAATAATTTTTTGAGATTTTTCACATTTTTTAAATTTATGAAGATTTTAAAACAAAAAAGAGAAGGAAATAAAAAGGGAAAGGAACATAGGAAAAATGAAAATAATCTAAAATAAATAAATAAAAGGTAAACCAAAAAATGAGTAAAAAGGTTCGGAAATCTTCGAAGATTTCTAAAACTAATCTGCACCTCTCCTAGTGGTTCGACGCATGCTTCGTTACGATTCCTAACTAGATTACTAATGGCGCGCGTTGCTGCCCCTGTCTATTTTGAATGTTTTATGATAGAGAGATATGATTTTTCTGCATGGAGACAAGATAAACTATGGAAAATGCTAAAATAGACTAAAATGATTTGTTTCATGAATGTTTACCTTTTTATGAAAGATACTCCTGTCAATAATAAGTAATAACCTGAATTTGTCTGGATGCTCCTTAAGTTAGTATGAAAATTCTTCATAAAAAAGGTTGTCGCCTTGTCAGGATTAACCACACCAAGAGCCAAAACAGGCCACAAACTCTATAATTTGGGAAGATCTCCGCTGAACATACATGCTTAGGTATCCATGGTAGGGAGCAACATAGTGTGCCAATGGCAATCATAATAAGGGCTGCATTTAGATCATTATCAGGTAGGAGCATTATTGGGACCTGTTCCCACACAAGAACTACCATGTTGGCGCACGTTGCTACACCTGACATTTTTTGGGTAAAATGGTAGAATTTTCTCTAACTATATGAAGTCATAATGCGGTAAAGTTAAATTCGTATAGACTGACTTGAAAAGCTTAACTAAAGGTCAATTTGAATTTGCAGCAGGGCTATGCAATGCCATATGTCATGGACATGCACACAAATTTAATCTTTACATGAACCCTTAATCATACAATGAGGCTTCAACGATTGAGGGCACCCAACTTAATTTATGGATAGACAAAAACTATTTTTTTGAATGGGTACAAAAAACAAACCATCGTCTGATTCTATTTTCTTACTATTAATTTGGCTCAACTAATTTGTGAATCAGGCTTCAACTGAGTATACTGAAGAAGTGATTTCATAAATGCTACATGTATATTAATTCAAACAACAATGTTTAAAAGGACAAGATTTAATAGAGAACACATTTATGCTATAAATTTTTCTTTTGTGCTTTCTAAGAGGGTTAACTAATTCCAGTATAGTCATGAACTATGTGACGGAACTTCAAAACATGTATGTCGGAAAGCACCTAGAGCTTGGAATCAAAACAAGGATAGGAGACGTGCTTCCTGAAGTCTCGGGAGATTATGGTTGATGAGTACATGAGCCGCAATCCCACTTAGCTTGTCGAAGATATGCACCTTGAATTCCTTGGATCTGACCATCATTAGAACACAATGATGGGAAAGCACTACAGAAAATGTAGTAGCAGTTTTGGTGCTCTCACTCACTGAAAGTTGTGTGATTTTGTATTTATTTTTCTATATAAGCCCAAACGACAAAAAATATATGAAAGAATGGCAAGAGCTGCAAGTGCATGAGCTTAGCAATGCACACAGTCATGATGTTGCCACTATAATTTGAAAGAGGAGCTTCAAATTTTCCATAGTGCGCCAACATTTAGGCTGAACCAAACCATCAAAGGAAGGCTATACAGAGATAAAACATGTGGATTTCATTGGAAATATATTCCGCAAAATAGCAATTGTTTTTATTGTCAGGATGGGCAAGCCCGCCATCAAAGGAAGCACATCACCATACTAACAATATATTTAACAATATATAGATCCTAGTAGTGGCTGCTGGACGGCACAAAGCATTCCATTATCCGGCGATACTGAAATAATCTTCTTCGTCACATTTCTAGTAGCATTTAGAAGTGCCCCCGGGACCTGACTGCATTTGGAAAAGGTCAAATCTTTCATGATAAGCTGAAGCCAATATTTAAATTGGAAGGTTATGCTGGAATCAAAACAAATCACATACGCGTTGGACCAAGGTAGCAGTAGCACCCAAGATGCCTCCACAAAGACGAGGCGCAGAACATACAGCAGGTCAGACAATTTTATGTGTAACCAATTGAAGATCCAAGTCAAATCACTGGCATCAACTTGGTTGCATATTTCAATCTCTCACCAAATGGTGTGAACAAAAAGAGAGAACTCATTCTTGCTATGAAGCATTTGAAAATAGCAAATTCAGGATATATAAGGCACTGTCTTGCTCCTGCTACTTAACGTGACATAGAATGCATAAGAAGAAATGGATGCTTGTGCTATGAAAGATTCAGAAGTACCACTAAATATATAGAAAAAAATAAAACATGAAAAAGCAAGTCGTATTGTACAACTCTGTTGTATACTGGAAATTAATTTATAAGTGTGATTACTATTGTTTCTGCAGATGTAGTGGAGGATGATGGCAAAGGGCCTAAAGGGCAGGAGCAGCGTTGATCTTGGCCTTGAAGATGATGATGTGACTGATGTTGCTTGTGGGAGTAATAATATGTCTTACAACACAATGAAGTTTCTTGTAAAAACATACACAACGAATTGCAAGCAGGCTCTAACCATGATACTGGCAGCATTTCAGAGGAGGACCATCAGAACTTTGAGGCACACGGGGTCATCATCGACAGCCAGGACTTGCATGCCGACTGGGAGCTGTCCCTCTCCCTCTCCATCAAACCCTTCTTGGCCTCTATCATCATGGCGTTCAAAAGCATCCCAATTTACACTAATTCAGAGCAACTGAATAATTAAGAGCAAGAAGAGTCAAGCGCTCCACACCAAAACCACCTGAACACAACCTAAATTACTCAAGGACGAAGAGAAAATCAGGGGCAAAAAATGCAGGTGGGTTTGGATTTCAGCGCACCGTTGGAGAAGACTCATCCACCACGCAAGCAAGTCGATATGCTCGAAGCGGAGTATTCCTGGCCGGAGGAGTCATGCTGGTCACCATCTCCTCCTTCCCCTCCTAAGCCCTCGCTCATCCTTTTCTGCCATCTCCCCCATGTGCACAAATCCTGACTTATATGAATCAAGAGGAGGCACCTATTTGTTCACAAATCCGAGACGGAGCACCATTCATACCTCTAGCGCGAGATGAATGGATCATGGAAGATCTTGTTGACGACATGGTGAATTGCCCGCAAAGGTGAAGACGATGTTAACTGGTTCAAGGGGTGTCTCAACTCCCTGTGACGTGTTCAGCGACTCGACCCGACTGTCCTCGCATTTTTGATAGCCTCTCTCTCTTGCGGTGATGATAGCAGTGGTGAGATTGGGAGAGGAGGGGTTAAGACGTAGGGTACAGCCGTACAGGGAGGGGAGGGGAGGGGAGAGGACGGGGGCATATCTGTACCGTTCTTTGGGGATCGTATGTTAAGTCTACCAGCAAAGGAGGGGCCTCCAATTTTGTGCCAGGAATAGCGGCCCACACCACCAGAGAAAGAAGAACATCGGACGTCCAAGAATGATCCGGATGAGCGATTTGACGGCCAAAATCAGTGATGGCCTGAGACAGCTCCTAGGGTGCACAGTTATAATGTTTTTAAATGGGTTGGCTCATGTTCCTATGCTAGTGGGCGATTGGAGTTTTAATGCTCACAATGAGTGATACATGTCATTACTGGTGAACAAAGACTGAAAGAATGCCAGGCGGTTGGGCCTTGCCATCCAGGCATCTCTAATTGGGCCGGGAGGGCCTGTACTCAACATGTGGGGTGGGATGAATTCGGCTTCTTTGATTAACTAGCTAAAATACCGAACTGACCGAATTTTTTTGGTGAGTAACACAGGAAACCGAATTTTCCTGTACACCGAAAAAAATTGAATTTAACATATGGAATACACCATGTACCATGACAGCTAAGCAGTTTCTATGGTGTATTTCACACAACAGCCTTCTTGCTAGTTTCGGGATTCAACACCGATGTATGGGTGTAGATCGACGATGCATTATGCCCAATGTGTGCACGGCTAAATGAGGATGGAGCTCAATTGTTTGCAAGTTTTGATATGGACTTCATATGCAATATGGACGCCAACTGCTTGCTAGGTGCCTCAGACCTAAAGATTTCTTGCCACTTGCTTTTGAGCTCTAGGATAGGTCTGAAGGTCATGTTGATGAGTGTTGATTTTTTTATTAGAAATATGCCATGAAGAAAATAATAAATATATTATTCTAGTTTCATGTTCACTATTAAGTTTATATTTCTTTTCTATAATTGCATTGATTCTTGAATATGAATTCGAAGCAAAGCTCAATTGCATGTACGAAAACATAAACACCAATATGATCCCTAGTCACGCCCCTAAGACTAGCTCACACATTAATGATGGTCATGTTTTCCTGATCATGTGCATTTGATGTAGGGAAAGCCCTAGGTGGGCTAATCTTTCCACAGTTGAAGATGGATCAAGAGGAATAAGAAGAAAACAAGGAAAAGAAACACTCAAACAAAATCTGATCACACATGCACTCCTTCCACAAAAAATCACGCTAGGTAACAAGATCCACAATCAACTAGGAAACAAATAGCTAGGGCAGTTCTTCCCAAATCCACATGTGGAGATGACGGCTTGATGATATGATGCATCCTTCTCCCTTAGGAGCTCTTGAAGACCTATGATGAGATCCTTCTCCTAGATTGAGGTCTTGAGATCTAGAGAGATCCTTCTCCAAGATGGAGGTCTTGTTCCTCGAGGAGGAGGTACAAGGAGCAAAACTCTCTCAATATCCT
The DNA here is from genome assembly GCF_002162155.2 of Triticum dicoccoides. Classification (NCBI taxonomy): domain Eukaryota; kingdom Viridiplantae; phylum Streptophyta; class Magnoliopsida; order Poales; family Poaceae; genus Triticum; species Triticum dicoccoides. Next base: position 536,377,920 of record NC_041389.1, read on the forward strand.
TTAGTATACTTTGCTAACCCTACAGAGGAGGAAGGGGACGACTATTTATAGTGACAGGGTGAGAGAGGGGGATACATGGTTACTTGGGAATGAACTGCTCGCGGGCAGGGCCTAGATGTATGGATGGCCACTTGGACCAAACTTCTCTCCTTAACCCTACTCCTCTCCCGTCCTAGCTTGGCCTTGCTCCCTTGCTTCTACATGGTCATTTCCTTGGTAACTAAGTATGCACAAGGTCTTCGCTTGAGGTAGTAGCCATGTCTCATATGAAGTTAAGGGTAGTTCAAAGAGGAGCGGGTTAACCTCCTTTTCGATGGCGCGTGCATGTGCTCTAGTCATTGGTCCACTTAACACTTCAGGTGTTGGTGTAGAATCCATGGGGATGTTCGTGGGGTGCTCTGCACCATCTTCCTTCCCCCCGTGGGGTATCCACTCTCGGATTGTGAACTTCATCACCATGGTAAGGTGCCAAGTCGATGACACTGAAATTGTCGCTCAGCGAGTACTTGTCACGAGGGATGTCGATCTTGTAGGCGTTGTTATTGACCCTTTATAGAACCTTGAAGGGGCCATCAGTTTGGGTAGAAGCTTGGACTTTGCATTCTTCCGGAAAGCGATCCTTTCGAAGGTGTAGCCACACAATATCTCCGGGGTTGAACACCATGGGTCTCTTTTTGGTGTTGATCTCGCATGCCTTTGCACTTGATGCTCGGTGGTGAGTATTGTGTCTTCGTGCTTCTTCTTCATGTAGTTGGCTCGAGCACTTGAAAATCCATTGTTGGTGCACTCTTGTAGAGGAAGCGGAAGGATATCCAAGCCATAGACCACTTCTAAGGGAGACTTCATCATTGTCAAATGTCTTGCACAATTGCAGGCGTAATCGGTAATGGGTAAGCACTCTTCCCACTCCCTGATGTTTTTTTAATGAGCACGCGAAGTAGGATAGATAGTATGTGATTGACCACCTTCGTTTGGCCATCAGTTTGAGGATGATACACCAGTGAGAACAAGAGCTTGATTCCTACCTTGGCGCAAAGAGTCTTCCGAAATTAGCTCTAGTATTGAACATCGCGGTTTTAAATGGTTGTCTTGGGCACTCCATGTAGACACAAGATTTACCTACAAAATAAAGTTGCAACATGTCAAGCATCATCAGTCTTGTGGCATGGAAAGTGTGTCATCTTAGAGAATCTATCAACAACTATGAATATCGAGTCTTTTTTATTTGTAGTCCTAGGCAAACCAAATATGAAAGGGAAAATTTTGTTTTTGCCATTCTAGATTTTGCCAATTTTCCTTATGCCATTCTAGATTTTGACATTTCCCTTTTGCCACTCTTAGCTTTTGATGATTATCACAATTGCCATTCCGTGGCAAAAGCAAAATAATTTTATTTCATTTTTGCCACTCTTAGCTTTTGAAATCTATCACAAATGCCACTCTGAAAATTTTGCTTTTGCCACGGGAATGGCAATTGTGATAATTGTCAAAAACTAAGAGTGGCAAAAGTGAAATGTCAAAATCTAGAGTGGCATAAGAAAAATTGGCAAAATCTAGACTGGCAAAAACAAAATTTTCCCATGAAAGCAATATAAAATACATGCTTATGTCGTCCCAAGGTGCACATGAAAAGGCGATGCCATGTAAAGACCATGGGATTGAGCTTTGAGCTTATCTTTGCGGCATGTATTGTATCGGTTGACGGAGTGTTCAACATCTCGAAACACCCTTGGCCAAATGTACTTGTGGGCAAGCGTCACATAAGTCTTGTCACACGCAAAGTGTCTCACGAGTCTGCCAACATGTGATTCTTGCAAAAGTAGTAAACGTAAAGAACTCTCGGGAACATAAAGCTTGTTAGCACGCATTAGATAACCGTCTTTCATGTAATATTGTTCCCAACAAGTTCCATTTTGACAATTAACAAAAGAAGGCGCAAAGAAAGCATCATGCTCATACAAATCTTTAATATGATCAAAGCCAACAACATAGAGTTCAAGTTGGGTGATTAACATGCATTTGCGAGAAAGAGCATTTTCTATGACATTTTCTTTACCCTTCTTGTATAAGATGACATAAGGAAAAGACTCGATATATTCACTCCATTTCGGATGACGACTATTTAACTTACGTTGACCCTTGAATAACTTCTGCATCTTGATTGTAACCCTGTAGTTATGGAATAAAATTCCCATTTCTCCACAAAAAAAGAGAGGATCCTTTTTTTGTGAACCGATGATTGAATTGAACCTTACGTATTTCAAGTACAATAGATGGGCAATAATTGGATAGTAATAATTTTGGGAAAGTAATAATTACGAGACAATGGATGGTAATAGTTACAAGCTTAATGATAATGATAACATTGAGCGTGCTAGACATGTTAAGTGCTAAAAGTCGAGGAAATATAGGTCGTTAAATCAACAAGATGTGTTGGATGTCTGCACTTACTCCTTTTGTAACACTAAAAATAATTGACATTTAAGGGAGAATGATCATTTTTTGTTTGGTGCCAAAAGCCGGGATGCTAAAATTTAACAAAGGCCAAATATTGGCTAGTGATTGGTTACCAATTTTTTTGGCAACATTTCATTTTTTTTCCAAATTTTGCCAATATGAGATGTTAGCATCAAACCAATTAGCCTAACTAATTGTATAGTTATAATTTCGGAACTGTAGTCATTGGAAAGTAATAACTACATGGCAATCATAATTGAATATTAATAATTGCAACATTATTTTTGAAAAGAAAGCCTACCGGCACTTTTATTTATGTCGTGGCAGAGTTACATCATGAAAGTACAAGAGGTAATAAGAATTCAGGAGTAACATCCACCCAAACATAGCTAGTTTTAGAATCATAACAAGTCCTAGACAATAAATGTGCCAGCCCATTCGCTTCCCTGGAACAAAAACTGAACAATATTGATGTAACACCATGAGCCAAGTGAAAGCAGTCCGCAAGTAATGCTGAGCATGATGGACATGTTTTGCACGCAACGGTTGAGGAAATATAGACAATTGGATAGATGGCGGCTGAACGGGTGAGATTTGTTGTATCTAAGCAACTCGCTCTATCACATTAATAGATAGAGATAGAGATATAGAGATAGCGAGTAGAGATGGATATAGAGATAGAGATGCGAGGACCGGTGAAGAATTCAGCCAATATACAACCAAGGCATGGGAGGTAAAACACAACACAACAACATGGTTATCACACCTAAAACTAGCGAATCAAGCGGAAACATACCAGTAATATCATTGCCATGAGCGATACAGATGAACATCTCGAACTATCAATTTATTAGCAGCTACTACTCTCTAACCACGTCCACATCCTAGTTCTTACTTATAGCACATGGTACAGTGGCAATAGCGCTTAACCCCCTTGGCGGTGCAGTAGGCCGCCTTGACCCTCATGTCCGGGTTCTGGCTAGCGCACTCCTGCGCGCACAGCCAGTCCATGCATATCAGGGAGAAGAAGTGCTCTTCCTCGCACCTCTCTACGCGGAAAGAAATACATGGATGGATGGATACAGTTAGCAGGAGATCTTTTCCGTGGAAGAGAGATGGAAAAGGGAAGGGCGGGCCAATCGAGTACCTGCTGCAAGAGCGGGGCTTGCTGCTAGCAGGGTGAGCACGACGAGGAAGCAGAGAGCGCTTCTCCCCTCCATAGGTGTGTGTGTGTTTGTTTTGAGAGGACGGAGTCGAATTGAATCTGGAACACAAGATTGATATTGCACTCTGCGAGACACACACAGTATATATAGAAGAGAGTGTATCCTCTGTAACACTATACTCCCTAGTTTTAAAAAGCCCACATTCAATTGAGGTCATGAACGAGATTGAGTCATCTTATTTTGACCGGGTCAACAATTTCTCAAAGCTATCTCATTCAATTCTTTTATACTCCCTCCATTCCTTGATATAAGGTGTATAGATTTTTGAAAAAGAATCCAAAATATAAGGTGTATTGCGTTGCAACACTCGTTTGGATAAATTTTTTTAGGATTTGATTACATTTCCTTATATCATGCAAACTCCTCTATTTTCTCATGTCAATTAGTCAGGTGTAAACTTGCCCAAAACTTGTGAAATTTTGCGTTCACGTACGTTCTTTAATTTTCGTGCCAAAAACTATACACCCTACATTTAGGAACGGAGGGAGTATACTATACACCATGCTTTCTAATTTTTAATGTTTCAGAACTAATTGAGGTCTTCAATGGTTCAACCCAATTTTGATCGGGCCCACGATTTCTCAAGGGCCCTCCCATTCAATTATTTTAATTCTCTATGTTACCGTTTTGAAGCTCTTTCATTTAATCGACGTATTTAATTTTGGGTTTGGTTTACGATTTTGACCGGGCCAACGATTTTTCAAATCAATCAGCAGCAAACGGCCTATAAAAACATATCAATCTCGTGCACCCTCCCACCGCCTAGAGAAAATAGGTGTCACCACATGCTACTGTAGCACCAATATAGTACATGCAGTCACTGACATAGAAATATCTCCATATAAATACACATTGGTTAGCGGATAACACTGAACCACACCACAAAAACCCATCAAATCACCGTATTATAAATACAAACAAAAAACACTCCATCATCTCCCCACCCGTCAAACAACAACAACAACAACAACAACAACAACACACTACCAGGGAAAAGGCTAGCAGCAGCGCAGGTTTTAGGTGTATCAGTAGCGCGGGGAGTGGCGCTACTAATAAGGCGCTACAGCTAACACATAGCAGTAGCGCGTGCTCACCAGCGCTACTGCTACATAAGTATAGCAGCAGCGCACTTAGTGGAAGCTCGCTACTGCTAGTAGCTCTAGCGCGCTTTGCCTGGACGCGCTACTGCTATCGCGGCGCTGCTGCTAACTTTTATACACTCGCTACTGCTAATTTTAGTAGTTTTTTGTTTTTTTCCGGCATATTTGTTTTGTATTTGAACGGGCTTTATAGAAGAATCTTTAGCACATAGAAATGTCATCATGATACACATACAAATGCCTGCGAGACCACAAATGTAATCATAGCATATACATACAAATAGTCTCATCATAATCATCATCCAACACAAAGTGGTATCTCTTGTCATCATCTCGAAAATAGCGATACATGCAAGTCTCGAATACTTGCAACTACAACAACGTCATCCATCTAAACAAAGGTATACGCAAGAAGAGCTATCACTATGAGTGAGAGCGAAACTATGCAGTACATGAGGTGGCGGTTACGAGTCCTCTCTCGCTCTAGCGTGAACCTCAAGTAACTAGCTTCTCCTTCTTGTCTGCTTTTGAAGCCTTTATGGCTGGCGCCCGTGAACCCATTCACTTGCGCCTGACACTCATGCCACTCGTTGTACACCCCCGAAACCTTCCCTTTGTACACGCCATCTCGCCATCAAGAAACTAGGTACCTGTTAGAGATGCATGTTCATGAAGAGGATGTACAATCATATATATATGCAACAAAATATACTAGAGCAACACCGAAAAAGAAAGGGTTAGCAACTAGATGCAACATACAGTACGCAAATTAATTAACTAGAGGTACCATGTCATCGTACGCAAACTAACAAAGTAGTGTTACGCAAGTTCGGCAGGGACCGTGGACATCACAAAGTTTCATCGCTACAAAAAGTATACAAGTTCAACCGACACATATCATCATCATCGGCATCATAAATCACTAGAAGTTCCATCCTTCCATATCATCGAGGATGGACCCTAGCTTCTTGAACGGCGTGAGGTCTAGACGTTGCATGCCTATGTGAGTTCGGACGTTAGCTCGCGATATAGGGCCGTGGTGGAACATCCCCTTCTCATCGATGACTTCTTTCATGATGATCGTCGCAATGTCGCTTTGGATGCGAAAGAAGTCATCTCTAAGTTTATAATCCGCTTCTCCATGAGATTCTAGCCACTTGTGGATATGATCATCATTTTTGCTTCTCATGCGAAGCTTTTGGTGATCCGTGTTGAACTGAATCATGAGATGGACGATGTAGAATCCATCCGTCTTGCTTGGTTTTGGGACATGGATGCAGGAGAAGTTAGTTTTATGCGTGAAACCCATCTTCTTGTTCCTTTGTTTCCTGATCTACACGTGGCCACCTCTAAAGCTGAAGCCTTGGAGAGCATCATCTAGAATATTCATTATGTGGGTGTAGTCTTTTTTCTCGTAGTCTCTGGAAGGGTCAAAATACACGGCGTGGGAGACTTGCGGGTAAAGAACGATAAGGACGGCACGCCCGTTGCTGCGGAGAAAAGACACCTCAAATTATTCCCCATATGAGAGAGAAGGAATGATTGAAATGTACGAAAGGGTTGTCCGGAACTGACTTACTTTGGATGATAAGGCACGAGGACAATTTCCCAGTCCTTATTCTGTACCATGAAGTTTTGGAGGTACTCCCTAGCAGTTTCACGCTCAAAGTTGCCGAGACTCAAGAAAGACTCGTGCATGTAGTACGGATCCGCCACACAGATTTGCGAGACTTCTTCACTCTTCATGACGGAGCTCATATGTAGAGCAAAAAGGCGGACGATTGTAAAATCGAGCCGCCTTGTTAGAAACATCTCAAAGATATGGTCAAACCGTAGGAAGAACACCTCCGCGGGCCGTGTCTCGACGTAGCACTTCCCCTCAGGCACACGAGCCGCGTATGTCGGATATCCTGGATCCTTTGAGGCTAGTAGGCTTTTCTCAGTCGACAGCACATGGTCGTGCAGTCTCCTGAGATCCCCTGATAGTGCCTCCAGCGGTTTCGGCGGTAGCATCGGCTCGCCCGTGAGATGGAACATGACCGCACCTTTCACGGGTACACGCTCTTCAGAATGCATCATCTGGCTGCTATGTGCTCTGGCTTGTTTGGAGGCAGTTATCTTCCCCGATCTCTTCCTCTCCTTTTTCTTGGGCACACCTTCCAGACCCTTCCTTAACCCCTGTCCCAGTGTTCCCGGGCTAAGTACTGTACGACCCTCGCACCCGGCTAGTTGAGCCTGTGTTGAGGCGGCATCTTCAGGCGTGTCCTGTGAGGATTTCATGAAGAGAGACTTTTTGCAATCCCTGCTACGACCCTGCCCGGGCATATCATCCATATCCTCATTAGCAAGCTGATAGCCTGATTCGTCATATGGTTGACTCATCATATCTATGTCACAGTCATACGCGTTTGTATTGAGGAAATCCATAGGGTCGACCTCCGTCTCTGTTGGAAATATGCCCTAGAGGCAATAATAAAAGCATTATTATTATATTTCCTTGTTCATGATAATTGTCTTTATTCATGCTATAATTGTGTTATCCGGAAATCGTAATACATGTGTGAATAACAGACACCGACATGTCCCTAGTGAGCCTCTAGTTGACTAGCTCGTTGATCAACAGATAGTCATGGTTTCCTGACTATGGACACTGGATGTCATTGATAACGAGATCACATCATTGGGAGAATGATGTGATGGACAAGACCCAATCCTAAACATAGCACAAGATCGTATAGTTCGTTTGCTAGAGTTTTCCAATGTCAAGTATCTTTTCCTTAGACCATGAGATCGTGTAACTCCCGGATACCGTAGGAGTGCTTTGGGTATGCCAAACGTCACAACATAACTGGGTGACTATAAAGGTAGACTACGGGTATCTCTGAAAGTGTCTGTTGGGTGACATGGATCAAGACTGGGATTTGTCACTCCGTATGACGGAGAGGTATCACTGGGCCCACTCGGTAATGCATCATCATAATGAGCTCAGAGTGACCAAGTGTCTGGTCACGGGATCATTCATTACGGTACGAGTAAAGTGACTTGCCGGTAACGAGATTGAACGAGGTATTGGGATACCGACGATCGAATCTCGGGCAAGTAACATATCGATAGACAAAGGGAATAGCGTACGGGATTGATTAAATCCTCGACATCGTGGTTCATCCGATGAGATCATCGTGGAGCATGTGGGAGCAAACATGGGTATCCGGATCCCGCTGTTGGTTATTGACCGGAGAGTCGTCTCGGTCATGTCTGCTTGTCTCCCGAACCCGTAGGGTCTACACACTTAAGGTTCGGTGACGCTAGGGTTATGAAGATATGTATATGCAGAAACCCGAATGTTGTTCGGAGTCCCGGATGAGATCCCGGACGTCACGAGGAGTTCCGGAATGGTCCAGAGGTAAAGAATTATATATAGGAAGTGCTATTTCGGGCATCGGGACAAGTTTCGGGGTTATCGGTATTGTACCGGGACCACCGAAAGGGTCCCGGGGGTCCACCGGGTGGGGCCACCTGTCCCAGGGGGGCACATGGGCTGTAGGGGGTGCGCCTTGGCCTAGATGGGCCAAGGGCACCAGCCCCTATAGGCCCATGCACCTAGGGTTTCCACCATGGAAGAGTCCATGTGGTGGAAGGCACCCCTAGGTGCCTTGGGGGGGAGGGAAACCTCCCCTTGGCCGCCGCCCCCCCTAGTAGATGCCATCTACTAGGGACGGCGCCCCCCCTGGCACCCCTATATATAGTGGGGGGAGAGGAGGGATTTAACACCAGCCCCTGGCGCCTCCACCTCCCCCTGTTACGTCTCTCCCTCGTAGTCTCGGCGAAGCCCTGCTGCTGTGACGCCCTGCATCCACCACCACGCCGTCGTGCTGCTGGATCTTCATCAACCTCTCCTTCCCCCTTGCTGGATCAAGAAGGAGGAGATGTCTCCCGTCCCGTACGTGTGTTGAACGCGGAGGTGCCGTCCGTTCGGCGCTGGTCATCGGTGATTTGGATCACGTCGAGTACGACTACATCATCACCGTTCTTTTGAACGCTTCCGTGCGCGATCTACAAAGGTATGTAGATGCATCTAATCACTCGTTGCTAGATGAACTCCTAGATGATCTTGGTGAAACGAGTAGGAAATTTTTTTGTTTTTTGCAACGTTCCCAACAGTGGCATCATGAGCAAGGTCTATGCGTAGTTCTTCTTGCGCGAGTAGAACACAATTTGTTGTGGGCGTAGATTTGTCAACTTTCTTGCCGTTACTAGTCCTTTCTTGCTTCAGCGGTATGTGGGATGAAGCGGCCCGGACCAACCTTACACGTATGCTTACGTGAGACCGGTTCCACCGACTAACATGCACTAGTTGCATAAGGTGGCTGGCGGGTGTCTGTCTCTCCTACTTTAGTTGGAGCGGAATCGATGAACAGGGTCCTTATGAAGGGTAAATAGAAGTTGACAAATCACGTTGTGGCTTTAACGTAGGTAAGAAAACGTTCTTGCTAGAACCCTAATTCAGCCACGTAAAACTTGCAACAACAATTAGAGGACGTCTAACTTGTTTTTGCAGCAAGTGGTTTGTGATTTGATATGGCCAAAGTTGTGATGAATGATGAATGATCTATATGTGATGTATGAGATGTTCATGCTATTGTAATAGGATTCACGACTTGCATGTCGATGAGTATGACAACCGGCAGGAGCCATAGGAGTTGTCTTTATTCTTTTATATGACCTGCGTGTCATCGAGAAACGCCATGTAAATTACTTTACTTTATTGCTAAACGCGTTAGCCATAGTAGTAGAAGTAATAGTTGGCGAGCAACTTCATGGAGACACGATGATGGAGATCATGATGATGGAGATCATGGTGTCAAGCCGGTGACAAGATGATCATGGAGCCCCAAGATGGAGATCAAAGGAGCTATGTGATATTGGCCATATCATGTCACGTTTATTATTTGATTGCATGTGATGTTTATCATGTTTTGCATCTTGTTTACTTAGAACGACAGTAGTAAATAAGGTGATCCCTCATACTAATTTCAAGAAGTGTTCCCCCTAACTGTGCACCGTTGCGACAGTTCGCTGTTTCAAAACACCACGTGATGATCGGGTGTTTTATTCAGACGTTCACATACAACGGGTGTAAGACAGATTTACACATGCAAACACTTAGGTTGACTTGATGAGCCTAGCATGTACAGACATGGCCTCGGAACACGGAAGACCGAAAGGTCGAGCATGAGTCGTATAGAAGATACGATCAACATGAAGATGTTCACCGATGTTGACTAGTCCGTCTCACGTGATGATCGGACACGGTCTAGTTTAACTCGGATCATGTAATACTTAGATGACTAGAGGGATGTCTAATCTAAGTGGGAGTTCATTAATAATTTGATTAGTTGAACTTAATTATCATGAACTTAGTCTAAATATTTTACAATATGTCTTGTAGATTAAATGGCCAACGTAGTCCTCAACTTCAACGCGTTCCTAGAGAAAACCAAGCTGAAAGACGATGGCAGCAACTATACGGACTGGGTCCGGAACCTGAGGATCATCCTCATAGCTGCCAAGAAAGATTATGTCCTACAAGCACCGCTTGGTGACGCACCCGTTCTCCCTGCAGAACAAGATGTTATGAATGCTTGGCAGGCACGTTTTGATGACTACTCCCTCATTCAGTGTGGCATGCTTTACAGCCTAGAGCCGGGGCTCCAAAAGCGTTTTGAGAGACATGGAGCATATGAGATGTTCGAAGAGCTGAAAATGGTTTTCCAAGCTCATGCCCGGGTCGAGAGATATGAAGTCTCCGAAAAATTCTTCAGCTGTAAGATGGAGGAAAACAGTTCTGTTAGTGAGCACATACTCACTATGTCTGGGTTGCATAACCGCTTGACTCAGCTGGGAGTTAATCTCCCGGATGATGCGGTCATGGACAGAATCCTCCAGTCGCTTCCACCAAGCTACAAGAGCTTTGTGATGAACTTCAATATGCAGGGGATGGAAAAGACCATTCCTGAAGTATTTGCTATGCTGAAATCAGCAGAGGTAGAAGTCAGAAAGGAACATCAAGTGTTGATGGTCAATAAAACCACTAAGTTCAAGAAAGGCAAGGGTAAAAAGAACTTCAAGAAGGACGGCAAGGAGGTTGCCGCGCCCGGCAAGCAAGCTGCCGGGAAGAAGCCAAAGAATGGACCCAAGCCCTAGACTGAGTGTTTTTATTGCAAGGGAAGCGGTCACTGGAAGCGGAACTGCCCTAAGTACTTAGCGGATAAGAAGGCCGGCAAAACAAAAGGTATATGTGATATACATGTAATTGATGTGTACCTTACTAGTGCCCGTAGTAGCTCCTGGGTATTTGATACCGGTGCAGTTGCTCACATTTGTAACTCAAAGCAGGGGCTGCAGAATAAGCGGAAACTGGCAAAGGACGAGGTGACGATGCGCGTCGGGAATGGTTCCAAGGTCAATGTGATCGCCGTCGGCACGCTACCTCTGCATCTCCCTTCGGGATTAGTTTTAAACCTTAATAATTGTTATTTAGTTCCAGCTTTGAGCATGAACATTGTATCAGGATCTCGTTTAATTCGAGATGGCTACTCTTTTAAATCTGAGAATAATGGTTGTTCCATTTTTATGAGAGATATGTTTTATGGTCATGCTCCTATGGTGAATGGTTTATTCTTTATGAATCTCGAACGTGATGCTACACATGTTCATAATGTGAGTACCAAAAGAAGTAAGGTTGATAATGATAGTCCCACATACCTGTGGCACTGCCGCCTTGGTCACATAGGTGTCAAACGCATGAAGAAGCTCCATGCTGATGGACTTTTAGAGTCTCTTGATTATGAATCATTTGACACATGCGAACCATGCCTTATGGGTAAAATGACCAAGACTCCGTTCTCAGGAACAATGGAGCGAGCAACCGACTTATTGGAAATCATACATACTGATATGTGCGGTCCAATGAGTGTTGAGTCTCGCGGTGGCTATCGTTATGTTCTCACCCTCACTGATGATTTAAGTAGGTATGGGTATATCTACTTAATGAAACACAAGTCTGAAACCTTTGAAAAGTTCAAGGAATTTCAGAGTGAGGTTGAAAATCAACGTGACAGGAAAATCAAGTTTCTACGATCAGATCGTGGAGGAGAATACTTGAGTCACGAGTTTGGCACACACTTAAGAAAATGTGGAATAGTTTCACAACTCATGCCGCCTGGAACACTTCAGCGTAATGGTGTGTCCGAACGTCGTAATCGCACTCTGTTAGATATGATGCGATCTATGATGTCTCTTACCGATTTACCGCTTTCTTTTTGGGGCTATGCTTTAGAGACTGCCGCATTCACTTTAAATAGGGCTCCGTCGAAATCCGTTGAGACGACACCGTATGAATTGTGGTTTGGGAAGAAACCTAAGCTGTCGTTTCTAAAAGTTTGGGGATGCGATGCTTATGTCAAGAAACTTCAACCTGAAAAGCTCGAACCCAAATCGGAAAAATGTGTCTTCATAGGATACCCAAAAGAAACTATTGGGTACACCTTCTACCTCAGATCCGAAGGCAAGATCTTTGTTGCCAAGAATGGGTCCTTTCTGGAGAAAGAGTTTCTCTCGAAAGAAGTAAGTGGGAGGAAAGTAGAGCTTGATGAAGTATTACCTCTTGAACCGGAAAAAGGCGCAACTCAAGAAAATGTTCCTGAGGTGCCTGCACCGACTAGAGAGGAAGTTAATGACAATGATCAAGATAGTTCTGATCAAGCCCCTACTGAAATTCGAAGGTCCACAAGGACACGTTCCACACCAGAGTTGTACAGCAACCCTGTCTTGGAAATCGTGCTGTTAGACAACGGTGAACCTTCAAACTATGAAGAAGCGATGGCGGGCCCGGATTCCGACAAATGGCTGGAAGCCATGAAATCCGAGATAGGATCCATGTATGAAAACAAAGTATGGACTTTGACTGACTTGCCCGTTGAGCGGCGAGCCATAGAAAATAAATGGATCTTTAAGAAGAAGACAGACGCGGATGGTAATGTGACCATCTATAAAGCTCGGCTTGTCGCTAAGGGTTATCGACAAGTTCAAGGGGTTGACTACGATGAGACTTTCTCGCCGGTAGCGAAGCTGAAGTCCGTCCGAATCATGTTAGCAATTGCCGCATTCTATGATTACGAAATATAGCAAATGGACGTCAAAACGGCATTCCTTAATGGTTTCCTTAAGGAAGAATTGTATATGATACAGCCGGAAGGTTTTGTCGATCCTAAGAATGCTGATAAAGTGTGCAAGCTCCAACGCTCGATTTATGGGCTGGTGCAAGCATCTCGGAGTTGGAACATTCGCTTTGATGAGATGATCAAAGCGTTTGGGTTTACACAGACTTATGGAGAAGCCTGCGTTTACAAGAAAGTGAGTGGGAGCTCTGTAGCATTTCTCATATTATATGTAGATGACATACTTTTGATGGGAAATGATATAGAACTCTTGGACAGCATCAAGGCCTACTTGAATAAAAGTTTTTCAATGAAGGACCTTGGAGAAGCTGCTTATATATTAGGCATCAAAATCTATAGAGATAGATCAAGACGCCTCATAGGTCTTTCACAAAGCACATACCTTGATAAGATATTGAAGAAGTTCAATATGGATCAATCCAAGAAGGGGTTCTTGCCTGTGTTACAAGGTGTGAAATTGAGCTCAGCTCAATGTCCGACCACGGCGGAAGATATAGAAGAGATGAGCGTCATCCCCTATGCCTCAGCCATAGGTTCTATTATGTATGCCATGCTGTGTACCAGACCTGACGTTAACCTTGCCGTCAGTTTGGTAGGAAGGTACCAAAGTAATCCCGGCAAGGAACACTGGACAGCGGTCAAGAATATCCTGAAGTACCTGAAAAGGACTAAGGAAATGTTTCTCGTTTATGGAGGTGACGAAGAGCTTGTCGTAAAGGGTTACGTCGACGCTAGCTTCGACACAGATCTGGATGACTCTAAGTCACAAACCGGATACGTGTATATTTTGAATGGTGGGGCAGTAAGCTGGTGCAGTTGCAAGCAAAGCGTCGTGGCGGGATCTACATGTGAAGCGGAGTACATGGCAGCCTCGGAGGCAGCACATGAAGCAATATGGGTGAAGGAGTTCATCACCGACCTAGGAGTCATACCCAATGCGTCGGGGCCGATCAAGCTCTTTTGTGACAACACTGGAGCTATTGCACTTGCCAAGGAGCCCAGGTTTCACAAGAAGACAAGGCACATCAAGCGTCGCTTCAACTCCATTCGTGAAAATGTTCAAGATGGAGACATAGAGATTTGTAAAGTACATACGGACCTGAATATAGCAGATCCGTTGACTAAACCTCTCCCTAGAGCAAAACATGATCAACACCAGAATTCCATGGGTGTTCGATTCATCACAATGTAACTAGATTATTGACTCTAGTGCAAGTGGGAGACTGTTGGAAATATGCCCTAGAGGCAATAATAAAAGCATTATTATTATATTTCCTTGTTCATGATAATTGTCTTTATTCATGCTATAATTGTGTTATCCGGAAATCGTAATACATGTGTGAATAACAGACACCGACATGTCCCTAGTGAGCCTCTAGTTGACTAGCTCGTTGATCAACATATAGTCATGGTTTCCTGACTATGGACACTGGATGTCATTGATAACGAGATCACATCATTGGGAGAATGATGTGATGGACAAGACCCAATCCTAAACATAGCACAAGATCGTATAGTTCGTTTGCTAGAGTTTTCCAATGTCAAGTATCTTTTCCTTAGACCATGAGATCGTGTAACTCCCGGATACCGTAGGAGTGCTTTGGGTATGCCAAACGTCACAACGTAACTGGGTGACTATAAAGGTAGACTACGGGTATCTCCGAAAGTGTCTGTTGGGTGACATGGATCAAGACTGGGATTTGTCACTCCGTATGACGGAGAGGTATCACTGGGCCCACTCGGTAATGCATCATCATAATGAGCTCAGAGTGACCAAGTGTCTGGTCACGGGATCATGCATTACGGTACGAGTAAAGTGACTTGCTGGTAATGAGATTGAACGAGGTATTGGGATACCGACGATCGAATCTCGGGCAAGTAACATATCGATAGACAAAGGGAATAGCGTACGGGATTGATTAAATCCTCGACATCGTGGTTCATCCGATGAGATCATCGTGGAGCATGTGGGAGCAAACATGGGTATCCAGATCCCGCTGTTGGTTATTGACCGGAGAGTCGTCTCGGTCATGTCTGCTTGTCTCCCGAACCCGTAGGGTCTACACACTTAAGGTTCGGTGACGCTAGGGTTATGAAGATATGTATATGCAGAAACCCGAATGTTGTTCAGAGTCCCGGATGAGATCCCAGACGTCACGAGGAGTTCCGGAATGGTCCGGAGGTAAAGAATTATATATAGGAAGTGCTATTTCGGGCATCGGGACAAGTTTCGGGGTTATCGGTATTGTACCGGGACCACCGGAAGGGTCCCGGTGGTCCACCGGGTGGGGCCACCTGTCCCGGGGGGCCACATGGGCTGTAGGGGGTGCGCCTTGGCCTAGATGGGCCAAGGGCACCAGCCCCTATAGGCCCATGCGCCTAGGGTTTCCACCATGGAAGAGTCCATGTGGTGGAAGGCACCCCTAGGTGCCTTGGGGGGGAGGGAAACCTCCCCTTGGCCGCCGCCCCCCCTAGTAGATGCCATCTACTAGGGCCGGCGCCCCCCCTGGCACCCCTATATATAGTGGGGGGGAGAGGAGGGATTTAACACCAGCCCCTGGCGCCTCCACCTCCCCCCCTTACGTCTCTCCCTCGTAGTCTCGGCGAAGCCCTGCTGCTGTGACGCCCTGCATCCACCACCACGCCGTCGTGCTGCTGGATCTTCATCAACCTCTCCTTCCCCCTTGCTGGATCAAGAAGGAGGAGATGTCTCCCGTCCCGTACGTGTGTTGAACGCGGAGGTGCCGTCCGTTCGGCGCTGGTCATCGGTGATTTGGATCACGTCGAGTACGACTACATCATCACCGTTCTTTTGAACGCTTCCGTGCGCGATCTACAAAGGTATGTAGATGCATCTAATCACTCGTTGCTAGATGAACTCCTAGATGATCTTGGTGAAACGAGTAGGAAATTTTTTTTGTTTTCTGCAACGTTCCCCAACAGTCTCATCATCCATTCTCTGTTCTACAGGACAAATTACATCAGCCAGTACTATTGCACCCCCTTCATCATGTGGTCCGCCGCTCTCACCCGGCACTACAGGAGCTGGTAATTGCGTAGGCGGGGTGGTGGTCTCCGCACATGCTTGTTGATGTGTGGTTATTGGTGTGCTCTCGGCCGGCTCTAGACGAATAAGATTCTTCGGCCATAGCAGCACCCAACCCTTGCAGCTTCCAATCCGCGGCGGGGTCTCGTCATCCGCTCCCACATGCTGTACTGGAGGAGGCAAATCCTCGTGCCCTGATTTCACACTGGTCAAGCTAACCCTGAAGTGCCCAGCGGGGATCGGCTGGTTGTGGAACGTGGGTTGCGAGGGGTCCATTATCATCCCCTTTCCCACGTCCACCTTCTGGCCTTTGATCAAGTAGTCTAATCAATTTCCTCGTGATCTTGTCCGTGTAAAAAACCTTTTTCTCCTTGTCCCACTTGTAGCGGGCCCTGATGAAGTCACGCTCCAAGAAATTGGTGAACTTCGCGAAGGGGTCTGGGAGACCCGCGGATTCACGTTCCGCGTCCTCCTTATCCCATATGAGCCTTTTACCGAGGTAGCCACGGCTTCCGAGGCGATGCTTCCCCATGTTCCTTTGCTGAAGGCTCTTGAATTTCGCAGCCTTAGCCTTGGCTGCCTCGGTAGCGCAAGTGTCCTTGAGATTTTCGAACTCCTCTTCCGTAAGTGTCGGATTTTCCTCCAGAATCTTGGACAGGGGTTCATCAGCCTCAATAGCTCGTTTCACCCTCCCTTTCCAGGAGGCCAAATCATTGCTGAACATGCCCATGGCGTGATTGTTAATCTTTTTCATCTTCGGATCATCCCACGGTTGTTCTATGTTATCATCCCGGTCGGGGAACTTGAATCTCTTGTGCAACTTCGTTAGGAGCAACTGCGTCAAATGATCTTTACTCCTTAAGTCATCGTCGTTGATGCTCGCGCATTCCCGTAGGATGCATCCTACTTGCTTCCCATAGAACTTGCGAGGTTCTTCCGGCTCTAACGGCTCAAACTTGCCAGGTGCCATCTTTGTGATCACAAGTCGTCCAATCCCTAGTTTGTTAGGTTTTCGTATCCTCTGCTTCTTATGCTTCCTCTTTTCGGTAGCGGCATCGGGGCCGTTACCATCCCCGCCGGTATCTTCCCCACCGGTCTCGGCGCCGCCATCGGTGCCGGCGCTGTCGGTGTCGATGTCGGCGTCAGTACCATCATCGAGGCCGACCTGCAAACCTTGCTTAGCAGGCAAATAGTCGAGGTACTCTTGTTCACCCTCATAATCCATCTCGTCTGCATCTTGGTCAGAAGGCCCAGTTTCTTCGTTGTTCGACATGTTTCCTATGATTAAGTGTCCTCATTTATTTCTAAAAGTATGAATAAATGAGAAATGACATAAAAAGGAAATCTATGTGCCAGCACTCGATACGCCAACTATGTAGCACAAATCATGCTCTTATTCACGGAAAATTTCGGCATGACCTTTGCTAAAAAATGGACATATCGAGCGCCTGAAATTCACCGGAACGGAAATGAATCAACATTCCAGCGTAACATAGGCCACTCGGATCATTTTCCAAACATGACATGTCCAAAACATGACATGTCCAAATATCACATGTCCAGTTCAAATTTGCATATAAATTCAGCTAATTTTGAAACCTAGCTAAATTCATAACTAAATAGATAAGCTAATTAACATACTGCCCTAACTAAAACCTAAGTAAATTAACCGAAGAACCCTAGCAGAGAGAGAGGGGGGGTTTACAGAGGGTGCAGGGGCGAGGAGGCAGGCCCGACGACGGCCGAGGTTGGGAGGGGAGGAAGCAGAGGAGGGAGGCGAGGGCCGACGGGTCGGGGGCGAGCGCGCCGGGGTCGGGGCGAGCACC
>NC_041389.1:536396122-536402950 GCF_002162155.2 Triticum dicoccoides
GGCGAGGGCCGGGTCGGGGGCGAGCGCCGGGGTCGGGGTCGGGAGCGAGGGCCGGGTCGGGGGCGAGCGCCGGCGCCGGGGTAGGGGGCGAGCGATGGGGGAAGAGAGAGTGGGGATTTGGGGGGGAAAGGCGGGATGAAGCAGGGAGAGTGAGAATTTTGGGTTAAGTGGACGTAGCAGCAGCGCGTTTGGACAAAACGCGCTGCTACTACCTTCAGTAGCTGTAGCGGTTTATACGAAATGTGCTACTACTACCTTCAGTAGCTGTAGCGGTTTAGACAAAACGCGCTGCTACTACCTTCGCTACTGCCAGTTTTCCTTTTTCTTTTCCTTTATTTTCTCCCACTTTTATTTCCCGAGAGCAGTGAACGAAGGGAGGGCGATATATATTGCATCATTTGACGGTTAAATATGTATGCAAAATAGGAACATATATATTACATCATTGGACCCATGCATAATAATGACAAAGTAGCAGCAGCACACTTTGAGCAACGGCGCTACTGCTAACCGGGATCAAAAAGTGTGCCAATTTGAAATTTAGCAGCAGCGACATCAGAAAAAGCGCGCTACTACTACATCCATAGCAGGAGCGCGGCTCGCGGCACCGCGCTGCTGCTAAATGGAGTTTGGTGGACATCGCCGGTCGATATTTGTAGCAGCGCGGTTTACACCGAGCGCGCTACTGCTAAAAACTTGTCAGTAGCGAGTTTCTCGCACACGCGCTACTACTAATTAGCAGCAGCGCTCCTTTTTGAGCCGCGCTGCTGCTAAGATTTTGTGTATATGCTTTTCCCTAGTAGTGACAACAACAACAACAACAACAACAACAACAACAACAACAACAACAACAACAACAACAACAACAACTCTAAAATATGTCATGGTGTATACAAAAACACCAATAAAATTTTTTCCTGAAACAACTAGGTTGGTGAAAAGTAGCATCAACATGGAGAGTGAAAAACATCAATGCCTCCTTTCGAGGCCGATTACCAATTGCGACACTCTTCCCTCTCATATCCATGAAATCGTCATCATCGTCGGATGAGCCATTCCTGATCATCTTTAAAATGAAATCAGCACATGAAAACACAAATTAGTGGATGGCAAAAGGTCTCCAACACATAAAACAATTCTGTAACCACAATCATATAATGGAAACTGTCCGAACACACATAACTGGACGATGGCAATTCTGCGTTAACAGGTGATTAAATTAAAATAGTGCATGCCAGAAATATGTAGCGCACACAAATGCTCGATGGCAAAAATATAAATTTAGGTAAGTGATGAAAGCACGCCGAAAATTACCGTCACAAACATAAAGAAGCCATGGCAAATCTACATTGCACCACCATATGGGAGAGCATTGGAAAACCTGTGTCACACCCATATTATTCCATGGAAAAACTAAATTAACGATAGAATGAGAGCATGGCAAAAAGGGAGTAAATTCACCAACAACACAACACATGAGACATTGACAATATGCATTAACAAAAGGAAAAAATATAGCATGGCAAATCTCTAAAATAGACATATAGTCCATGGCATAATATGTAACGACAATACCAGGACAACATGGTAAGTTCCTCGAGCACACACAACATGGCATGGCAAAATGTATAGGAACAATATCGGTGGACCATGGGAAAATCCCAATCAGCCACATATGATCATGGTAACTCTAGACCAACCAGATTTGCAGAGCATGGCAATAATCTCTGTCACACACAAACTGGACCATTGGCCAGTCTCTGCTATGCAGAGAAGGAAACGTGACAAAAGATGGGGTAAAATGACCAACAAGAGAACAAAATCAGCTAAAACAACGACCCTGGAACTGTTGGGATCAATATGTCTCAAATAGCTAATTTGGCATTCGCCCTCACTGACGCACATTTGGCTTTAAAAATTGCGCACAGAAGAACAAATTCTTCACAACACTAAAAAGGCAAAAGAAAAAAAAGAGACCCGCCAATGCCCATGGCCCTCTTGCGGTTGTGGCCACGACACTCGCTGCCGCCGCCGCACTCAATCCGACGAGACTACGGGAGCCCTACCCTGACAACACTATCGTGTGCAGGCGGAGCAGCAAACTTTGAGCCCTAGCCCAATGTCGGCAGTTGACCGTGCTTGAATCGTCGGCGAAGACAAAGCTAAAGGGCGGAGAGTAAGAGGGGGAAGAGAAGGAATGAGCGAATGTGGTTAGTGTGGCGAATGGAGGGGAGGAAAAGAGGGGTTAGTGGGATCGGATTGTTCGCTAGACTGGGGTTAGAGCGAACCGTTTACACGCGTTACGTAGTGAGCCTCCCCACACCAATATTTCTAATTTCCTAACACTAGTAAGTGTGCATGTGCAATGCACGTCTAATCATATATCTAATCATTAATCATATGTAAAAACGCATGTCGTTTGGTATAATTAGTACCCCCAACCTGAACATATGCTGCTACAGTATATCCATTTTTAAGTTTGTATATAATTAAGAGCCATTTATATGCCCAAATCTAATATTAGAAACAATATTGATCAGTTTTAGATCTTACATATAAACCTAAATTAAGCAAGCATTATATGCATTCATTGCCAAAGCAACACTGCAAGACTTGATGGATCATGGGCATATGGCTTCGTTGTAAAGAACTGTGGTATCTTCACATACTCCCTCCGCCCTTAAGAGAGTATACTTCCAACTTTGTTAAAGAATCAAATTATCTCAAAGCTTGATCGAGTTTGTGCAAAAATATATCAATGTTTATAAACCAAATAGGTATATGATATATTTTATCAAAAGTCTAATGCTACTAATTTGATGTCAGAAATGTTGGTGTATTATTATATAAATACGGTCAAACATAAAAGAATTTGACTTTCCAACAAAGTAGTCGTATAGAATCAAGATTAAACTTAAACAAAATTAGTATAACTCCCTAACAATCAACAAATTATTTATCACTTGGCATGAGTGGTAAGCTACATCAAAACAAATTATTTCCACGGTGGAACAGTATGGTCCAAAACCTGTCATTTTCGCAAAAAAACAAAATGCAACAAATCTTATAATCTTCCAAAACCGATTTGCTTGGTCTCGAAGCCAAGGATGCTATTGATGATCTCTATATCCCAACAAACACGCACGCACGCACAAAGTCAGGGATTACAACTAATTAATCATGATTCGGTGCTCAGTTAAAAAAAAAAATCATGATTCGGTGCTATATTAAATCGGATCTCACAGCTGTTGTAGATCCATTGCTACGCACGAACAAAGTTGTACTTTCATCGGAGAAAGAAGGCGGACCCAAGAGCTTTGCATGATTAATCCCATGGAGACGAGGTGCGCCGTCTGTCATGGCGACATGGGCCGCGGCCACGCCACCTTCACGGCCGAGTGCTCCCACAGCTTCCACCTCCGCTGCGTCCACCACCAGACCGCCTGCCCGCTCTGCTTCACGCCGTGGCGCGACGTGCCGGGCGTGGCGCCCGCCCAGGACCTGGTCTTCCGCGACGACGAGCCGCTCGAGCCGCAGCCCGCAGCTGCCGCCGCGGAGAAGACGACTGCCAGCGGCGGAGTGATGTCCATCAAGACGCACTGCGAGTACCCCGCCATCGCCAAGGACGCCAGCCGCGACGGCTTCGCGGTGCTCGTGCACGCCAAGGCTCCCGCGCTGGCTCCGGCCGCGGCCAAGGCGGCGCGCGCGCCCCTGGATCTCGTCATGGTGCTCGACGTCAGCGGGAGCATGGGCGGCCGCAAGCTGGCGCTGCTTAAGCAGGCCGTGGGCTTCGTCGTCGACAAGCTCGGCCCCCACGACCGCCTCAGCCTCGTGTCCTTCTCGTGCGACGCCCGCCGCCTCACCCGCCTCACGCGCATGTCCGACGCCGGGAGGGCCTCGACCGAGCGCACCGTCGAGTCCCTGGCCGCGGGTGGCGGGACCAACATCAAGGAGGGCCTTCGCGAGGCCGCCAAGGTGATCGCCGTTACCGGCGTCATCCTGCTCTCCGACGGTCAAGACAACTACACGCTGTCTTCAAGGTTTTACAATCACGACGTGGCCACCGACTACAGCGTGCTCGTGCCACCTTCCCTGATCCGCACGGGCGACGGTTCCTCGCCGCCGATCCACACGTTCGGCTTTGGCACCGACCACGACTCGGCGGCGATGCACACCATCGCGGAGGCCACCGGCGGCACGTTCGCCTTCATGAGAACGAGGCCGTCATCCAGGACTCGTTTGCGCAGTGCATCGGCGGGCTTCTCTCGGTCGCCGCGCAGGAGGCGCGCGTCGCCGTCGAGTGCGTCTGCCCCGGCGTTCGCGTGCGGTCCATCAAGTCGGGGCGCTACAAGAGCCGCGTCGACGCTGACGGGCGCACCGCCGCGGTGGAGGTCGGCGAGCTGTATGCCGACGAGGAAAGGCGCTTCCTGCTGTTCGTGGACGTGCCGAAGGCCGGCGCCACGGACGACGTGACATCGCTGATGAAGGTGAGCTGCACATACCGCGACGTGGGGACCGGGCAGTCGGTGGACGTGGCAGGCGAGGAGGTGGCGGTGAAGAGGCCGGTCGAGGCGCCGGAGGCAGAGCCGGACGTGGAGGTCGAGCGGGAGCGCCTCCGCGTGCAGGCCGCCGAGGACATCGCCGCGGCGCGGGCGGCGGCCGAGCGCGGCGAGAACGCGGAGGCCTCGGAGCTGCTCAGCCGCCGGCGCATGGCGCTGAGGCAGTCGCCGCTGGGCGCGAGCGGCGACGCCGGGTGCGCGGAGCTGGCGGCGGAGCTGGGCGAGCTGAGCGAGCGCGTGGGGGACCGGAGGGAGTACGACCTGTCGGGGCGCGCGTCGTTGCTGTGCGGCATGAGCGCGCACTCGCAGCAGCGCACGTCGGTCAAAGTTGGGAGGGCGAGGTACGCGACTCCCGCCATGCGTAAGATGGTGGACCTGTCGGTGAAGACTCGTGAGCAACAGCAGCAACAGGCACAGGCACAGCCAGCGCCGCCCTCAAGGACGACGATGCCGCCGCCGCCTTCGGCGGCGACGGCGGCTCTCGCTAAGAACCTGGTGAGGAGATACCACCGATTTCTACGTCTCAAGTGAGCACGGGGCGATCAACTGAACTGCTACGAAAATGCTCGCGCGCGACGAGCACGGAAAATAATTAAGACGTGAACTTGCACGGTCTTTTAGATTAAATTTTTTTGTTTCCTTTCTCTTTGCATTCATCAATCTTGTAGGAGTAGGTTTACAGTTTGGTTCTAAAAGTTCCTAGCAGATAATAATAGGCTGGTTTGGCTCACTGTTTTCCCTTTTACATTCGTATGAATTACTACTGTATTTATGGAACGTCGTCTCTCTGTTTGCTGGGATTAATCCTCCCGAACGAAACCAACTCACCGAGAGCCTCAATCAAGAATAATAAAACGACACGGGTCGAGGTGGCAACCCTGGCGGCTAGGGTAACTCTTGGAGTAAAGTCTGAAATAAACCCCAACTTTATAGAGGCCGACACAAATGAACCCTCACCTTTAAATCCCTGAAGTTGGTACCCTGACCTCTTTGATCCTGGTCTATTCTAACCTTATGCATGTTTGGCGCACTGGAAATAGAAACAATTCAAGGCGGGTTCATCCGCTGCTCTCACTGACATTATGGGTCCACAAGTTAGTCCTCCTCTATCCTCTCACTACCGGAATAACCTTATATGCCTACGGCCATATCTATGCCGACGGCTGCCGTAGGCATAGATGGAACTATGCCGACGGCCTGGCGAATACCGTCGGCATAGAAAAGCCGTCGGCATAGCTTCATCTATGCCTACGGCAGCCGTAGGCATAGTAAGGCTGTCGGCATACATCGATCTATGCCTATGGCAGCCGTAGGCATAGTTAGGTCGTCGATATAGATGTGGCCCTGGTGGCTCGGGGACAGACGGCGGGCTAACACCGTCAAATCTATGCCGACGGCCCTGACGGCGGCCGTCGGCATAAATATCATCTGGTTTTTTTCTTAGGAGCTGCCACGTGGCAGAGCTATGCCGACGGCAAAGCCGTAGGCATAGTTATCCATCTATGCCTATAGCAAGGCCGTAGGCATAGCGCCGCCACGTGGCGCCTCCTGGTAGCCCCGAGAACTATGCCTACGGCATGGCCGTAGGCATAGATATCATCTGTTTTTTATTTTAAATTATTTTTATTTTTAGAAGTTAAAATTTGAATAATTTAAATCTAACTTATCTGAACTTAAACATACACAAATTATACATCGACTTGAGGTACAATTTTCCATAGATTATGAATATCCAGATTGTTTTTATTTTTGAGTATGTTAGAAATGTGACCTCGTGTACTTTTGCATATATGTCCTTATACTTTGTTAAAAGCATAAGTAATTGATACTTGGATCGATTTTGACAAATTTTATATGGTTTTTTTATCAGAATCTTAAAAGGATTATGTTGCTATACTATGTTTCAAATTTGAACTAACTTAAATCATGTTTGCTTCAAATTTACATAAAACACCATTTTGTTTTGATTTTTTTGTATATTTTGAGAAAAAACCCTTCGGGGGTAGCAATGCCACCAGAGCATCGTGCCGGGTCTTCATACATGTCCTAAGGTGTGGTGGCACGTATAAAGAGGCAATACGCGGCTCCGGTGTGAGGTCCTCCCCCTCACGGACGGCAATGAAATCGAAGTAATCCCTCTGCGATTTTGGCGTTGCATGAAATAGTTCTGAACACTCGGAGTGTGACCAATTCATGAAATTTTTACACAGTGCAGACACATGTGATATAATAGGTGTGGCAATTTCTTATATTTTTTAAAGATGCAAGA
>NC_041389.1:536403202-536404346 GCF_002162155.2 Triticum dicoccoides
CTTCGCATGTCTACGAGTGTGGCCAGGGGCCTTCGGGGGCTAGCCATGCCACCAAATCTTGCGTTGGCTCCTCTTACATGTCTGGAAGTGTGCTGTCAGGTGCAAACACCCGTCATGCGGCTCCGTAGTGTGACCCCCTTCACGGAAGGCGCTGCCGCCAGCACTTGGACGGGGGAAACAGTCGCGCTGGGTCGACACGAGGGGGATCCGATGGTGGGTTGGGCCCATACCTTGTTCTGAAATGTTCCTATGGGCTGACCTATCTGAAGGACATATGCCCTAGAGGCAATAATAAAGTTATTATTTATTTCCTTATATCATGATAAATGTTTATTATTCATGCTAGAATTGTATTAGCCAGAAACATAATACATGTGTGAATACATAGACAAACAGAGTGTCACTAGTATGCCTCTACTTGACTAGCTCGTTGATCAAAGATGGTTATGTTTCCTAGCCATTGACATGAGTTGTCATTTGATTAACGGGATCACATCATTAGGAGAATGATGTGATTGACATGACCCATTCCGTTAGCTTAGCACACGATCGTTTAGTATGTTGCTATTGCTTTCTTCATGACTTATACATGTTCCTATGACTATGAGATTATGCAACTCCCGTTTATCGGAGGAACACTTGGTGTGCTACCAAACGTCACAACGTAACTGGGTGATCATAAAGGTGCTCTACACGTGTCTCCGAAGGTACTTGTTGGGTTGGCGTATTTCGAGATTAGGATTTGTCACTCCGATTGTCGGAGAGGTATCTCTGGGCCCTCTTGGTAATGCACATCACTTAAAGCCTTGCAAGCATTGCAACTAATGAGATAGTTGCAGGATGGTGTATTACGGAACGAGTAAATAGACTTGCCGGTAACGATATTGAACTAGGTATTGAGATACCGACGATCGAATCTCGGGCAAGTAGCATACCAATGACAAAGGGAACAACGTATGTTGTTATGCGGTTTGGCCGATAAAGATCTTCGTAGAATATGCGGTTTGGCAAGGGCTGGCCGCGCGCCCCTCCCCCCCTAGTCCGAATAAGACAAGGAGAGGGGGGCGGCGTCCCCCCCCCCCTTCCTTCCTTCTCCTCCACTCCTTCCCCCTCCCAAGTCCTAATCCAACTAGGAAAGGGGGGA
>NC_041389.1:536404525-536412040 GCF_002162155.2 Triticum dicoccoides
ATATGGCCGGCGCGCCTCCTCCTCTGGCAGTCCGGTGTAAGTCAAAGGCCTAAATCTCCGGGTCAACGAGGCTAGGGTAAGGCCGGTCGGGGGCCTTCGGGGGTAGCAATGCCACCAAAACTTGCATTGTGTCTTAACATATATATACAAGTGTGATGGAGGGTTGAATAGCCAACAGAGCAACAGGCAGCACACTTCCTTCACAAAACCGAACACGTTCTTTCTCGATAACCAGATACTACCTTGGACATGGTGTAGTTTACAAGCGGCCTCCTGCCAGGCTTCTATGAAATATGCTCAAACTTTTACAAGGGCCATATGACTACACCGTGCCAGGTCCCGAGGATTTCTGGCATCGCATGATTTCCCATGGATTTTAACGGCTAGATCCGGCATGCTGCCGAGGTACATTCACCCTATGGTGGTGGGCCTGCCCCTCCTTTGGTTGCACTAGGCCTACACATACCGCAAAGACATCATATGTGATTTAACAAAACACTTCGGGACATCATCTCAGGTGGTCGCGGTGCAGATCTGCAATTTCCCGCGTTGAAACCCTACGAATGCAGTAAATGTCTCAAATATTGCAGGCGGGCCCAAAAAATGCCATGTACTGGCACGTTTCATGCAATGGCCCCCTTTGAGAGCACGAGAAGTTTCGAGGTCAACGGAGCAACGGGCAACGCACTTCCTTCACAAACCGGACACGTTCTCTCTCGATAGCCAGACACTACCTCGGAGATAGTGCAGTTTACATGCAACCTCCGGGCAAGCTTCTACGAAACGCGCTAAAACTTTCACCGCACCCTACAAGGGCCATATGATGACACCATGCCAGGTCCCGAGGATTTCCGGCATCGTATGATTTTTGGTCGATTTTAACCGCTGGATCCGGCATGCCGTCGAGGTACATTCGCCCCCCGATGGTGGCGCCTACCCCTCCTTTGGTGCCGTCGTTCGATGCTGAGGGACGTCGCACGTGTCTTCGTCGACGGTGACGGAGAAAGCCAAAGAGATGTTTCGTGCGACTGTCCGTAGGTCCCCGTTCGGACTCATAGTCGTCATACCGGACACACCATTCCCTGATCCATTCCCTCCCCACCTCACCTCACCATCTCCTCCTCGCCGCCCTCCTCTCCCGTCACGAATCGTCGATGGTCGGTCCAAGAGGGTAGAAAAAATAGAAGAAAAACAAAAGGGAGAACACAATTGTATGAGCTTGGTTTCTATTGGTGGAAACGTTTGTGCCATGGATCGATGACGTGGCGCATATCCATCCATCTATCCATCTAGCTGTCCACCCCACAACCATCCATCCATCCATCTAGAGAACAGGAGAAAAAAAAAAAGAAAAAAGAGCCCACCCAACCCCTACCTCGCTCTCTCCCCACGAACCTCTCTGTCTCTCATGACTCCTCTCTCCCCCACGAACCCCTCTCCCTCGCCGCCGCCACCACCCACGCCGGCCGGTTCCGGCGAGCTCCGGCGGCGCGCAACACGCCCCCGAGCTCCCCTAGGTCCGCTCCACCTTCCCCTCCGTCCAGAATCGGCGCTCCCGTCGTCCACCGACCCCGTGGCTAGCTAGGGTTTTGACCGCCACCCATAACATCGCCGGGATCAGCCAGATCCGGCGACGGCGAGACCAGAGCTCGACGGATCCGTTACGGGCATGGCGCAGGTACGTCCTTCCCCTCTTTCCTCGCCCGGATCCACCCTCCCCACCTCACCTTCTCCTTTCCTTCCCTTGCTGCAGGTCACCTTGGTGCGGTCTGGACGGCGGCGATGGCAGGAGGGCGTCGTCCTTCCTACTCGAGGAGGCGGAGGACGAGGGGCGCACCTAGCTGGCGGCCCTGTCCTGCTCGAAGAGGCGGGGCTGCCGAGCTCAAGCACGGCCACGACAACCCACCTCGGCAGGTAGCACCTCCATCTCCTCCGCCTCCTTCCTCTGCTCACTACTGTTTTTTATCATTCCCCCACCGGCCAGAGCACAACGTACACACACACACAGAGGAAATCTCTAGTTAGCTTTTTTTTAGTTTGTCCTCTAATTTGTTATTGGCCATAGGCTCGTGACAATCTCTTTTTTTCTTTGTTGATGCTTACGGTCAATTCCATAATTTACCAGTGTATAAGTATATAGCCCCTAGCCGTGTCTACTTCCAGTCCTACTCGGACACACATATTCACATGTATTCTGCACGTACTCGTGGAATCACGTTCGAGGGAACTTTAGCACTACTTTACAGTGTACATGAAGAATCGGTTTACTCCAATTGACAAGTAAAGTACAGTGGCCTGGTTGGATCCTGTGACAAATCCTGTGACAAATTCGCATCCTAGGCTTGACTAGTAGAATGCCCGTGCGTTGCCACGGGCATTTGAAATATTTTATTTAGAGTTATGTATAAACATAATACATGTGAAATTTCACATGTATAGAAAAAAAATAGCAGTAACAATTGGGTAATAATTAAATCCACTTGACTTGAAATGAACTTGGTAAAAAAAATAAGTACATAGAGAGCAATGATCCAACTAATCAATAATTTGTAACAAATTAAATGTCCACTTGATGCACTTAAGGTATTATGGGACATTATCAGAAATCTTGTTTTTAGCTTCATTCGTATGATATTTGAGCAAGTACAATAATAACTTCTTCATCAACTTATAACCATTTTGCAGAAGCAATATATGTAGTTAACACGAATATTTCACATGGAAGTCTAAAAATGTGCAACGGAGGATACTCATCGTGCAAACTGGATGAACCAAATCTTTATTGTTGCACGAGAGCATAAAATTAAAAATAAAATAACCAAACACATCCCTGCAATTGAATATATTAGTATTATCTTGAATATAGTGATAACAATAGTATATGCTTGTACCTTGAAAGTTATGATATTGAAATATATGAATTTACCGATCCGTGCTCGTTGGAATACCAGCCAAAAATATACGTTGCCATCTAGAGATATCAGAATTTCAGCCAGATTGCGCTATTTCGAGTGCATCGCTGAATTCCCTTCCATTTTTTTGCAATTCCTCTAAATGTCTCAAAGTTTTAATCGTCCGGAATGTATACACGACGTGCATGTTTGTCGATGGCGTATAAGATGTATATGGGTCCATGAATGCAATTAGATGATAAATTTACAAGTCGACGTGCATGTTTCTTCACGCTGAACTTTAGATCCCGTCTTGAATCTAACGTCATCGACTTAGTAAATGCATAATGTATATTAATATTGAAAAGAAAATTAATTGCACGTTGATATTAGATAGGATATGTTATTAGTCGCACGCTATAGACGAGCCAGAAATAATATGTATCGCTTGCAACATGTTTTCAGACAAAAGAGGCAACTCTTTAATTTGTGACTGCAACAAACATAATGGAAAACAATTGTGGTGTTGCTTAAAAAATCAAACTAACGCAAAGACTGGAATAACTTCTCCCATTCTATTGTGTTGGTCATTATGGATGACGTGGGTGGTGGGATTGCACTAAGAACATTCACTTATGATACTTAATTTTCTACTCCATCCGTTCGGAAATACTTGTCGGGGAAATGATTGTATCTAATGTATTTTAATTCTAGATACATCCATTTTCATCATTTATGCGACAAGTAATTTCAGACGGATTGAGTACTAAATACCTACAATTATTAAAAAACAACTAAGTAAAATGAAATTCATTCTGAGCAGCAGTAAAAAGATTCAAAATAATGGGCATAACTTGTTAATAGAATAATATACATAGTACATAATCCTCTTCAAGAACTCAGGACAATAATAAACACAGTACAAGAGCCTTAAAAACGTAGAGAATTTCTTATGTGGCTTCTTCTCTTGCAACCTCTTCTTCTCTGCATGGTTCTGCCCTCAACAGTAACTTCATCATCTTTTTAGTTACATAACAAGACGCTTTAGCCACACAAAAAACTCCATCTGATCAAACTATAAAGGGCATGTGGTCAAAAGTATCAAAACAATATGTAGAGGCCTAAAATCTTGGTTGCCTTGCCAGTAGGCACTCACAGTTTAATGTTTAAGCATACATCATTGATCCTAGAAGTCCCATGAGTGAACAGAAGGTTGTTAAGCTGCCAGCAGCATCAGTGTACCAATGAGTGATGAGATTTTTGCATCTATATTCATGCAAGTTTTATTACCTGATTGTGGATCAATGAAAAAAGTAGATGGAAAGAGGAAAGGCAAAAATAGTATCATAGAGACATAAACAAAACATGAAGTCTATAGTAGGAAATCGTATAAGTCCATGTTGGATATAGAGATTTGTTAGCTCGGGGCAACAATCTTCTCATTCTGGTCTACACATTCAAAGGTTGCCGACTTGTTAATTTAAGTTGCTCTTATCAGCCTATGAAGCAAAATCCATAGCTCTAATGAAAACTCAATGCATGGAAAATTAGCATATCCACAGTCGACAATAAGAACTGCGCTCTACCATATCTACAATAGATGAGGAACAATGGCTAACATGTGCAATCCATTGTGGCTGCACAGATGGAGTGGTGGTATGCACAGATGGAGTGGTGGTGCTGACCAGAATGGAGTCTTCCCACAGAGGTTTCTATGGGTAGGACAACCTTCTAGATTTTTTTTTAGAAAAGGAGGATTATCCCCGGCCTCTGCATCTAGGCGATGCATGCAGCCAGTTTATTAATTATTCAAGGACAACCTTCTGGATGGAGTAAACACCAAGTGCTCGAATACCTTGACCGCCTGCCCATCTCCGTTGGATATATCTCCCTTCCCACCGTGGTGCCCCTGCTGCAGGAGAATGGTCATAGCTGCAATAGTGGTGGTGGAGAGGGTCCTTTGGATATACAGGACCCACAAATTTGTTTTTGCTTCGCATACCTGATGCGAAACAACTTGGTGATGCTCCATGAGGGAGACATGAACCCCACAAGAAGTTGTAAACTATCACCATAAAAACTGTTCCAACCTAAAAACCAGATGGCAATATAAGGGTCATTAATTATAAAGATGTAGACATTGATCAGTAGCCGAATGACCATAATTTTTGTTTAAAGAATGTTCAGCAAAGTTGACAATGCATATAATACCCACATCTTAATTGTCAATAAAAACAAAGAGGTAACAAACTCCTATAAATGATAAAATGTCGATAAAACTACAGTGAAGTGTAGTCAAAATGTATTATATCAATATGAAAATATCTACCCACCCCTTTCAGAGAAAGAGGCCACCATGAGTGCTAGCAAAATATGCAACACAGTAGGTGCACATCCAGACAATGGTTCTTTGATCATTGGCAAAAGTAAATCAGAGTTAAGAAAGATCACTCTTTAATTTTATTTATATGCATAGTCCTGACAATCTCGTATGTCTCAACATCACTACCGTCCAGAATGGACCAACAAAATAAAATATTTAACCATCTATTTCATACAATCAGCAGCTGAATAGAAACGAGAGGACAACGATCACCGGCTGCTGGAAGATTTAGGAAAGACATCTTACCAGCCATAGAAAGTTCAGGTTTAGGTTCAGACATGACCTCGGCGACAGTAGCTCCTACTCTATGGCCTCGGCGATGGATTCGGCTCTGGGGCGACCATGACATCGACTCCATGGGCCGCTCCGGCTCTGGAAGAGGCCACAATTGTTGCCCTCGGCGGAGGTCTACTACCTCCTGTGCAAAAGGAGGCTCTATGGCGGTGGGGGTCCACTCCAAATTGTCGGTGCTGTTTAACTGGGATGGTGGCGGTTCCGGGGCCTTGTCGGAGAGGTTTGCCTCATCTCGCCTCCATCCTTACGGGGTACATCCAGTTCCGCTCATGACCACGTGATCATCCTTATATTTTGGCAGGCCTAAGAGTTGTGGTGTAGTATTCAAGTTTCCTATGTCCATATGGAATTGAAGAAATTGAATCAGAGAGCTATAACAATGTAGCTCTTTCACCATTGTACAGAAAAATATAGTTGTTTCACAAATCCAAGCATTTATCTTTTTATGTGCAAGAAGTTAAGCAATTTACAATCAGTAAGCGAATCTAGGTAGCAAATGGATAAACGGTTAGGATCTTGTAAGAAAGAAAAACTACGTCAGTAAAGCTTACACATACACAACTGCATATCTTCTCCTACCTTTCTCCTTATATACAAAAATAATTCGTAACACATCAGACTCCAAAATTTCAGAGATATCTTTAAGATAAACTGATGTTCTTCAGTGCCAATGCTACTTTTGCTTAGCCTAAAACATATTACAGTTACATTCTAAGAACCATAAAATCAAGTTGTGATGGCTTAAATCTAGCAAATGCTTTGGGATTTAATAGAATTGAAGCAGAATCTGATTCTTTGAGTGTTGTTAACAATTGCGAGGGACAAACACAGTGGTGGGATGCAGCAGCAGCAATCTTTGCAGAATGTATTGATACGGCAACATCGATAGGGAAGGTCATCTTTTCACACTGTTTTCGTGATGCTAATTCAGTAGCTCATGAGCTAGCAAAGTTTAGTTTTTGCAATAAATGTAATGAAAATTGGACTGATGAACAGGCGAGTGACCGACGACGGGGCAGCTGACGGCTCCAGTCCGGTGCAGTTCTGGCCATAAGATGGAAAAGGAGGGGAAGGGATCAGCAAATCCAAAGGAATGGGGTGGAAGCGGTAGATTGCTCATGTCTCTGAAAATTTGTAGCATAACAGCAGCTTGAAACCAATCAAAATTTAGTTACAAATTGATATTATGGATTGCATATTTGACAAAGTATTTTGAAGTAATGGTAGTGGCAGCAGCTCGAAATCGAATCCAAGCACCCGCTAAAGTGTCAATGTTTGGGCACATGTCACTCATGAAGATCAAGTGACTTGATGGTTTGTTATATTGAGCGAAAGATCTTCAAAAGTATTGATAGTAAACTTAAGGAAGATTTTCAGAAGGAGGGTAGGGCATTGCCATTACCTAGGTCTTCTAGACGCCATTGAAAACTTCATTATTGGTATGTTTTAGGTTGTTTTTCTATTGAAACATGTCTACATTTTCATTGTATTTGGTTTTTCGTTTGTACTTTGTATTGACTCTTTCAATTTGCATCAAAAAAAAAATCTTTTCCTAAGATTTCGCCACACCTTAATTTTTTTTCGTCCTCCGCCTCTGAGTAGTGACATTCTAAGAACCATAAAATCAAGTTGTGTGTTCACTTTACCTTTGCTACTGTACTGTAGCTTGTTGAGGAAAGAAATAACCCCCCATTGAGACGCATATCTGTAGCTCATATTACTTCCAGTGTCCATTGAAGGATATCAACCATTGGGGTCCAGTGACTGACTATAAGAACTCGGTGACCCTTATTTGCTGAAGAAGGTTCAAGCTCTGCTAGGGCCTGCACACAAAGTAGAAATTAAGGTAAAGCATAAATTGTTAACAGAATACATTTCAGTTCAAACATGCGTCGGCAGTAGACATTTTAGTAATATAAAAACAGTCTATGTGTTTTACCGCTATTC
>NC_041389.1:536412214-536441727 GCF_002162155.2 Triticum dicoccoides
TAAAACACCTGACATATTGCTGATCTAGACATGCTCGTCTTTTGTGGCAGCCTTTGTACCAATATCACAATATGTAATAAACAACTGGAGGAAAAATTGAGATATAAGTGCACCCCACTAAAAAGGACTAACAAGCTAATTTTGGACATAACATAAGGGATGTGTTTCGGCAAAAGACCAGGCTTTGTCCAGTACAACCATTGGCAAATAACAAGAAATGCACACTATGAATTTGCTGCCGCGCTTATGTGTTTCAACAACAGACCAAGCTTTGTCCAGTACACATTAGCAAATAACAAAAAATGCACATTATGCACAGCGCGCAGAATAGCATGAAAAGCTAAGAAGTAGGATAAGGAAAATCAGATAACAAAGTTCAAGACTCGTTATAATTCAGTAGACAAAGTCATACAAGGTGACACACCTGATTAGGACGTAGGTATAGAAAATAACAATACTTGGTGAATAGTGAGATCACTGTAGTTTTTAGCTCTTGGATTGCTCCTGCAGATTATATCAAACTTGAGTGAAATCGAGCTTAAGCAATTAGAACTTAGAAGTGCCTAACTGAACTAACTTCTGACAGAAAAACATCAGAAATTCAGTGATGTAAGTATTCTTATTTGTCATGCAATGACCTAAAAAAAGAATTATGTTCATTTGTACTGAGTTTGAGCATGCTTAAACACATAGAAAGTAAATAGCAAATTATATTGTCCGAAACTGATCTTGCTGGAGAGGATTATATTAGCAGCAACTGCTTAGTTCTAACAAAATATGGTTCGTCTATTTACTTAGATAGTGGTCCACTTATTCACCTCCAATGTTTTGGCGTGATGGTGTTGATTCCCTTTCCACTCTGCTCGTAATCTCAGCAGGGCTTGGAATTTCCAATTTGTTGGTGCTTGAAGGGCAACCATCGGTGTCTCCGTTCAACATGGACACCCTGCCATTACATACAAGTTAATTAAAGCATCTAATTAATTGACAGATTCTTGCTCATGATCGACGAATAACAATCAAACCAAGAACGCATGGCGCTTAATTCTCACTAACTAATAATTCGTGCATATGGAAAAAGTCATGCACACCCTTAAGCTAATAAATTGTCTCAAGTAAGCCCCCCCCCCCTCCTCCCCGCAAGTCCACGTTCTCTACTTCAACATGCCCTCCCACCCATCTCGCTTCTTATCCTAATTCCAACATCATCAGTGGCCACCGTGTTCATCTGATCACTATGTTTAAATTTTTAGATTTTTGTAGTTATTTTTTGAAACAATTTATTCCGTCATTGTCATTTTTTGAAACAAAGACATTTGTTTCTGAGTTGTAATTAGCTACGCATGCTTTTCATGCCTTCCATAAGAAAAGTACACTTTAACTACCCTATTCCAAAAGCATAAGAACAGAGCCCAAAATTTTCCGCAGAGAATAAATAAACACCAATCTATTTCATCTTTTTCTTTTTATTAAACCACTCCCATCAACCTGCAGTTCTATTTGATTGAACCAACTGCACTCTTTTTTTTCATGCAGGTCTCCTCGTATAACTATTAAAAATAAAATATCTTATTGAATACTGAGTAAACTCCTGTTTGATGGAACATTACCTATAACTGACAATATATAAGTATTTTATGTAGCACGACTATATAAAAGAAAAGGCATGAATAACTATAAGGGTGCAGTTTACAGCCTGAAAAAAGTATGCATGAATAACTTTAAAGGTGCTTACAGCCTGAAAAATGTATAACTTTTGGATGTAAAACATGAATCATTTTCTACCTAACTGAAGATGAATCTTCAGATGTACCTACAAAATACAATAGTACAATCTTGTGAGTTGACAAGAACGCACTGCCTAAGGGCAATGAGCGTACATCTAAGCACTGTGGGTGCTCTTACATGCTGCCTACTCGTTTATGATAATCACGATAGGGCCTGCTCTGGGGCAACAACATTGAGCATTAGTATTGTCACGGACATGATACAATCACATGCTAAGGCAACGGAGTTAAGCATTACTACTCGTAAATAGTGTGATATGACAATCATAAGATAACTCCGCTCAATCATTAGCACAAACGCTTTGCACTCACCAGCTACACAGCCGCCTGGTCCGATACGTCAATTGCTGCCGCAAGATGTGCCGCCGCTGGGTGCGCTGACACTCCCGTTGGCTATGGGACGGGAGGAATATCATCGATGCTCCTCCTCCCTGCTCTCCCCGACTGGGCCTCCCAAATCAGCTGCAGCCAATCCCTTCTTCCGGAGCCGTCGCTGGGGCTCACCTTCTGAATCGATG
The DNA here is from genome assembly GCF_002162155.2 of Triticum dicoccoides. NCBI lineage: Eukaryota > Viridiplantae > Streptophyta > Magnoliopsida > Poales > Poaceae > Triticum > Triticum dicoccoides. The sequence goes on from NC_041389.1 coordinate 536,414,520, forward strand.
CGTCAATGCATGGACTGTCAGAGTACGGCAGCAATGGCAGCGCCAAGAAAGATGTCTCAATGCGGATGCTGGGTTGCACGGGAATTCATTGTACCGGTGTGATGGCACTATACCCGTGTCAGGACACATCCCTTGAAGCTGAGTATCGAGGCGGGCGTTTTCGTTGTGGCGCCTTGGACCTCGAGGCAGGCGAGGTTGCAGTTGGCCCTCCGGCCGTCAATCACCGGGTACGGACCCAAGCACGCCCTAATGGCCGCCTCCGCTTCCTGGAACGTAACATGCCAAGCATCCATCCAGGCATAGCATTAACTAACGGGGCTGAATTAAGCAAGAAAATTAACTACAGGAAGACCAATCGATGATGAGGGGAGGAGAGAATTGTTTGGGCGGTACTCACGAATCCGCCGCCCTTGGATCTTCCAGTGCACTTGTCTGCAATGACAACCTTGAGGATCTCGCCGAAGCGCGAAGTGGCCGCACACGTCCTCCTTGCTCCAACTCTTTCACACCAGACCCTGTGGAAAGGGAACCATTCTCTTCGTAGCATGCACGGATGCAAGGGATCGAGAGATGGAGAAGACAAGGAATCGAGTCATCAAGGGATGCAGAAGACTCGAGGGATCAAGGGATGGTTCAAACCTATCAGGCCGGCTCCTCGGCGGCGGCAGTGCGTGAGGCCGCAGAGGTGAGGCCGGCGTTGGCTGTGACGGCGTCGGCCAGGGCCGCCCGGGGCACAGAGGAGTCACCGGAGTCCAAGGGATGAGGTCAAGGTCGGACAAGGAGAGGACGGCGGCGACCACGCTTTGTCTAGTACAACGCGACCACGCCCTTGGGGATCCGCGGCGGTGGTGGCGGCATCCCTGGGGATTCGCGGCGGCGGCGTGCGGCGTCTCTGGTGATTTGCGACGGCGGTGGCGTGCGGCGTCTCTGGTGATTTGCGACGGCGGTGGCGTGCGGCATCCCTGGGATTCGGCAGCGGCTGCCGCAATGGTTGTGGGGAACCCTAGACAAGGGAGGTCGAGAGAGAGGGAGGAGTGGTGGTACGGGGGCAAATTGGGTTTCGTTTCGTGGGAGGGGCCTAGTTGGTTTTGGTTGGTTTTTTTTGAAACCGTGAGGTGGGATAGAGGACGAAAAAAACCCGTTTCTTGTAGGACGAAAATTGACCGGCGGAGACTATCAACTGCTCCATTAGGAGTAGAGATTTCTGGCCGAGCCAGCTTTTACTTCAATTGACTGCATGATCAAAGTATAGATATAGATAGTATATTTGTACTGGTATGATGAACAAGAGCTTCCAGTTAATTACATAATATTGGTGATGTAGTTTTACTTGCTGTGTATGCTTGCTTAGTTGTCCATCGGGCCGCTCTCTTGTATCGCTTGAGTGCGCCAATTAGTTCAGCCAGCCTCTATGATTTATTTTTTAGCTTCTGGAGTGCTTCTATCTATATTTGTGAAAAATTCGACCCAACAAAAAAAATGTTAATCAGTCCGCTCTCTCAAAGTTGAGTTTAGGCTGCTGCATATGAATGATTTTTTTTCTTAGTTTGGGTGCTAGGTACTGATAGAGTTGGTGTATCCATACATAGCACACACTTGCGCATTTTTTTAGTTCTTCTGTTGCGAATGAGAATAACCATCATGGACCTCCTCTGTTTTCAAGCAGCTTGCTTCTCCATGTATGATTTATGCAGCATATACATCTTGCTCCTCTTTTATCAGTAGCAATGGAAGTTGATGAAATTTAAGTGTCGTGTTGTTCTAGAGATGCAGGGAGGGAGGGACGTCCATGGATTGGACTGCAAGGATTGGATGCAAACCAATGCACATGAGGAGGAGATATGCAAGCCAGGCCATGACCTAAAGGTCCCTGCCGTGAACCCCTTCCCCTTCCCGTGTATAATCATGCTCAACAAATACTTGATATGATTTTGGTTGATCTTCAATTCAGCCTAGCTAGCTGTTGTAGTACTTGCTTGTCTCCTTCCAAATGTTGCCCAGTCCGTTGAGTTTCTAATTGCTCTAGGTAGTACTGCTATTTTTTTGCTCTGCGATTTGGTGTGCATGGTTCTAGGCTCCCAGTCTACCGCTTTTGTTGTTGTGATGTCGAGCTCTGTTTTCTTTATTATGACAAGTGCAAAATTAGTAGTGGGAAGTAAACTTTTGTTAACTACTTAACTTGTTGGCTGAACCAATGGAACTATTGTTATATTTGATTTGTTGCTCAACTAGTGCTGCAATGATGGAACCGATGATTGTGCATGATGCATCCATCCATTTTATCGGAGAGGCTGTGTTTTTTTCTTCTTGTGCTAAGATTGATAGCATCACATATCCTATGCTTTTGTTTCTCCAGTAGAGCCTTGTGAGATTGATATGTCTGCCACCGTCCTTGAATGGTTGTGCAATAATAATGGTCCTAGCTAATTACTAGTATGCGCTGCTGCTAAAACAACTTGCTCCTCGTTTGATTTCGAAGATGCTGTTGCTGCTAAAGTCGCAACAACAACAGCCACGCTTTGGTTCCCCAAAATTCAGATGGCACTTGCATCTCTACATACACACACATATGAATATTCACCTCGGTTTGGTTTATTTTGCATGTGTACATTTGCTTTAACTTTCACTGAAACTATCTTGGTGACACTTGCATCAATGGTGTGTTCTGCCCTTGTAGATGTCCTCGGAGAAGATGGCCATTGGAGTGTAGGGGAGGAACAACCTTGTCCTGCTCAAGGAGGAGGAGGAGGACCACCCAAGCTCGACGACGACACGGCAACAGGTAGCACTCGCCTCCCTCCCAAGGTGAAGGTCTGATCCGCCTGTTTAGATGGTCTGCTCTTGTATTATGCATGTGAGGGGAGAAGAAGGCCATTGGACTGAATTATATTTGCATGTGAGGTAGATGCAGAGTATAGATTCACAAAATTCACCACATGAGCGTACTACCTATATCCAAATTCTGGATACCACTTGCATATCCTGTATGTACACATGAAAAAGCACGACGGTTTGCTTTAGTTTGTATGTGTCCAACTGTATTTTACTTTGACTGAAACTATCTATCTTGGTGGCCCTTGCATCTCCTGTGCATACATACATATGAATCAGCACCACACTTTTCTTCAGTTTGTATGTGTCAATTTTTTGGTTGAACTTTGACTGAAACCAACTGAATGGCACCTCAATCTATACATACACATGAATCAACACCACCCTTGGTTCAGTTTTGTATGTGTCCACTTGTTTTTACTGTGACTAAAACCAACTCGATGGCACTTGCATGGTCTGTAAATACATATGAATCAGCACCACACTTTGGTTCAGTTTATATGTGTCGGTTTTTTCGTTTTACTTTGACTGAATATTTATGAGTAAGTATCATTAGTCACAATCAGAGACCAATTTCTTTCTCTTTGGAGCTTGCCTTGAACAACAATTGATGCTTGATAGATACAACTGAAACTGGAGCATCTCTGTCTATATGTATTAGTAGCATTGTTTGGTTCAAGCACCAACATGACAAGTTATCTTCAGCAAAAGCAATATTTTTTTCCTTTTTAGTTAGATGCCCCTGTTCTAGGCGATTTTCTTTTGGTAAATTCAGTATATAGATTACATATTCATCCTCATGTGTAGGATCTTCGGTTTATTATACTGACTGTATGCCACCACATCGTTGCAGCCTCGTCTCCCCCACCACCGCCCCTCGGCCTCCTCTAATGTTGTTGCGGATTCTTAGAATGGAAATGTTATGTACATCAAAAATATTCTCTAGTCTGAGTTTGCAAATCCATGGTTGTTGAATCATGTCTGTATAAGCATTTGTAAATAGCTAGCCTTTTTGGCTAATCTTTTTTTTTGTTCTGGTCAGCAAGTATGCCGACGACAATGCCGTAGGCATAGATGGCTGTTGTGATACCAACAGCTGGCATGTGGCGTGTATGCCTACGGCAAAGCCGTCGGCATAGTTTTGCATGGCTTTGCTGTAGGCATAGTCCACGACAAGGAGCAACCAGGAGCTGCCACGTGGAAGGCTATGCCGACGGCAAAGCCGTAGGCATAGATTTGCCACGTGGCAACTCCTGGTTGGTCGGACTTCGTGACGGCACCGTTAGCTGCCGTCTCGTCCATTTTTCTGCCGACGGTGAAACTATGCCGACGGCTGTACGGAAGCCGTCGGCATAGGCTACTATGCCGACGGCTTTAGTACGCCGACGGTCTGACAAGAATACGCTGACGTGATCTACACTGACGGGGCTATGCCGACGGCAGTCGTAGGCATAGATCTATGCCGACGGCATAGGACGTATGCCGACGGCCCTTGGCCGTAGGCATAGCCCGCGAGTCCGGTAGTGTCTCCTCTCAATTCCCGAGAAGGAGTGGAAAGGCGCCGGAGGGCATCGCGTCGGGGAGTGGGGGTGGGCGAGATACACCCGGATCAGAAGCAAATCTGGAAGATAGGTTTTCAGGGTTGAACCTCCATGGGGAGGAGGAAGAGGAGTTGGATCTGTCGGGAGAGATTGAAGGATTAATAGAAGAAACTCGTTGGATCGCCATCTTTAGGGTTTATACGACCAAACCCTTTAGTCATGTTGCTTTGTATAAGGCGATGAGAAACGCCTGGGCGCCTGTGCAGGGAGTGATCTTCAAGGATAAGAAACCAAACATCTTCCTCGCCCAATTCCTTTGCTTGAGTGACTGGAATCGCGTCATGAATGGTGGCCCATGGCTGTTCCGAAACGCCGCAGTATTTTTGGAAGAATATGATGGACTGTCGAACGTCGAGGAGTATAAGCTCGATCGTATCGCTGTGTGGGCACGCATTATTGGCATACCGGATGGTCTCATGAAGAAAACAGAGATTGCTGAGAAAATAGCTAGAAAAGTGTGAATCCCCCCCTATCAAAGTCATTGTCAATGAGGGACGTATAAATCCAGCAAAATATTTGAGAGCTCGAGTTCACATAATGCTGGATACCCCCATTGCTCGGTTTGTACCACTGGCATTGAAGGAAAGTAAAAGGTACCCTGTTGAATATGAAAAGCTTCATGATTTCTGTGACTTTTGTGGTCTGATTGGACACCTGGTTACTGAGTGTGGGGATGGTCTCCACAAGCCAGAGGATTGCAAGTGGGGGGACTGGCTCCTGGTGAACTATGATGATCCCTCTGGTGGATCCGGAAGTGGCAGGGGTAGGACAAACATGGGAAGTGTTGGGGAACATAGCAATAATTCAAAATTTTCCTACATGTCATCAAGATCAATCTAGGAGATGCTAGCAACAAGAGAGAGGGAGTGCATCTTCATACCCTTGAAGATCGGTAAGCGGAAGCGTTGCAAGAACGCGGTTGGAGGAGTCGTACACGTAGCGATTCAGATCGCGGCCGAATCCGATCTTAGCATCGAACAATGGTGCCTCCACGTTCAACACACGTGCAGCCCGGTGACGTCTCCCGCGCCATGATCCAGCAAGGAGGAGGGAGAGGTTGAGGAAGAGGGCTCCAACAGCAGCACGACGGCGTGGTGGTGATGGAGTGGCAGTTCTCCGGCAGGACTTCGCCAAGCTCTTGCGGAGGTTGAGAGGTGTTGGGGAGGGGAGGGGTTGCGCCTTGGATGTGGTGCTACAGCCCTCCCCTCGCCCCTCTATTTATAGGAAGAAGGGGAAGTGGGCTGGCCCCTCTAGATGGGATCTAGAGGGGGGGCTGATACGTCTCCAACGTATCTATAATTTATGAAGTATTCATGCTATTATATTATCTGTTTTGAATGATTATGGGCTTTATTATCCACTTTTATATTATTTTTGAGACTAACCTATTAACCGGAGGCCCAGCCCAGATTTGCTGTTTTATGCCTATTTCAGTGTTTCGAGGAAAAGGAATATCAGACGGAGTCAAAACGGAACGAAATCAACTGGAGAAGTTATTTTTGGAAGGAAAGCAACCTGATAGACTTGGAGTGCATGTCAGGGGAGTCCCGGGCTGTCCACGAGGGTGGGGGGCACGCCCTACCCCCTGGGCGCGCCCCCCTGCCTCGTGAGCACCCCGGAGGTCCACCGACGTACCCCTTGCAACCATATATACCTACGTACCCTAAAACTTTCAGAACAGAAGATAGATCGGGAGTTTCGCCGCCGCAAGCCTCTGTAGCCACCAAAAACCAATCGGGACCCTGTTCCGGCACCCTGCCGGAGGGGGATCCCATCACCGGAGGCCATCTTCATCATCCCGGCGCTATCCATGACGAGAAGGGAGTAGTTCACCCTCGTGGCTGAGGGTATGTACCGGTAGCTATGTGTTTGATCTCTCTCTCTCTCTCTCTCTCGTGTTCTCTCTCGTGTTCCCTCTATGGCACAATCTTGATGTATCCCGAGCTTTGCTATTGTAGTTGGATCTTATGATGTTTCTCCCCCTCTACTCTCTTGTGATGAATTGAGTTTCCCCTTTTGAAGTTATCTTATTGGATTGAGTCTTTATGAGAACACTTGATGTATGTCTTGCCGTGATTATCTGTGGTGACAATGGGATATCATGTGCCACTTGATGTATGTTTTGGTGACCAACTTGCGGGTTCCACCCATGAACCTATGCCTAGGGGTTGGCACACGTTCTTGACTCTCCGGTAGAAACTTTGGGGCACTCTTTGAAGTACTTTTATGTTGGTTGGATGAATATGAGATTGTGTGATGCATATCGTATAATCATGCCCACGGACACTTGAGGTGACAATGGAGTATCTAGGTGACATTAGGGTTTTGGTTGATTTGTGCCTTAAGGTGTTATTCTAGTACAAACTCTTTTATAGATCGATCCGAATGAATAACTTTGAGGTGGTTTCGTACCCTACCATAATCTCTAAGTTTGTTCTCCGCTATTAGTGGCTTTGGAGTGACTCTTTGTTGCATGTTGAGGGCTTGTCATATGTTCTATCTATGTTATTATTGTTGAGAGAACTTGCACTAGTGAAAGTATGAACCCTAGGCCTTGTTTCCTACCATTGCAATACCGTTTACGCTCACTTTTAGCACTCGCTACCTTGCTGTTTTTATTATTTCAGATTACAAATACCTTTATCCACTATCTATTTTGCACTTGTATCACCATCTCTTCGCCGAACTAGTGCACCTATACAATTTGCCATTATATTGGGTGTGTTGGGGACACAAGAGACACTTCGTTATTTGGTTGCAGGGTTGCTTGAGAGAGACCATCTTCATCCTACGCCTCCTACGGATTGATAAACCTTAGGTCATCCACTTGAGGAAAATTTGCTAGTGTCCTACAAACCTGTGCACTTGCAGGCCCAACAACGTCTACAAGAAAAAGGTTGTGTAGTAGACATCAAGGTCTTTTCTGGCGCCGTTGCCGGGGAGGTTAGCGCTTGAAGGTATATCTTTAGATCTTGCAATTGAATCTTTTTGTTTCTTGTTTTAGCACTAGTTTAGTTTATGAAAGAAAATTACCAAAAAAATGGAATTGAGTTTGTCTCATACGCTTCATCTTTTTAATATATTTCGTGAGTATGATGGAAAGGAAAATTGTGCTCAAGTGCTAGAAGAAGAAATCTATAGAATGTTTGCAACTAAATATTTGAATGATGAGCATGATTGCAATGTTGTTAGTATGAATTCCTTGAATATCCATGGTGGTAATGATGATTGCACTAGTTATGATGAAAATATCCCTTATGAGCATGTCAACTTTTGTGGGGTGCATGTTTGCATGAACACACCAAATAGAGAAGATATTTATTGCAAGAGGCATAAGTACTTAGAAACCAAATTGTTGCAAGAAGAGCTAGATGAATGTGCTGAAAGATTCAATATTTTTCGCGCTCCTTGTGAACTTTGCAATGAACATGGTCATTTAAAGCTCCAATGCTATTTGTTTCATGATCAAGTCGTGTTCAAATATTGTGATAATTTGATTACCCTTGAGCATCATAAAGATCTTAGCCTTCTTTTGGGTTATGAAGAAATGAAACGTTTAACTGAGGGTATTCCAAAATTTAGTCTTGATAAAATTCTTGATTTTGATCTAGAGAAAATTTATATGTATTGTGCGGAGAATTGCATTGAAAATCCTTATATTGCCAATTAACTAAAGAAAAGAAAGCAAATGGAAGATGATGAGAATACTAATGAAAGGGAAGAGGCTTCCCAATCTCCTCCTATTATTTCTTATGATGAATCAGGTAACGAGGAGGAGCTTTCTATTCAACCAATCTCATCAATAAGGAGCTCAAAGAGGAAGGTTAAACCTACACATAATGTGAAGAAGAAAAAGAAAAGAAGGAGCAACAAAGGTAAAAAGGTATCCCTCCCAAATGATGTTGCTCCTACTACTCATTGTGATGATGATTGCTTTACTATTGATGCTATCTATATTTTTAATGAGAGTGATTATGCTTATGATATGAAAAGGCCCAAGCTTGGGGAAGCTATGTTTGATGAGAATGACATATTTGAGAATATATTTGATGAAATTAATGTTTGTCCCAAGCTTGGGGATGCTACGTTTCATGAAAATGATACTTTTAGCATCCCAAGTTTTGATATGCAAAGTTGTTATGATGATAGCATGCCTCCTACGTATGATGATTATATTGATGAAAGTGGGTTCGGAAGAGTGTCAACTTTAGGAAGTAGTGATCCCACTATTTTGGAGGATGTTGAATTTTATTGTAATGAATATGAAAGTGGATTTGGAAGAGTGTCAACTTTATTTAGTGATTCCACTATCTTGGGAGAGGTTTCAATCGATTATGATGAGAACGAAGTTGCTACTTATGATGATTATTGTGATGAAACTTATGCTATAAAAAGTAGTGATGATTATATTTACAAATCTTGTCATGATTATGATTACCCTTTTTCTGAACATTACTCTTTTAATGTGGAAACAATTTTTAGTGTTCAAGTCTCTTATGATACTCCCACTATTTCGAATGAGAAGAATTTTGCTTATGTGGAGAGTAGTAAATTTTATATGCTTGTAGATCATGAAAAGAGTGCTTTAGGTGCTGGTTATATTGTTGAATTCATTCATGATGCTACTCAAAATTATTATGAGGGAGGAACATATGCTTGTAGGAATTGCAATAATGTCAAGTTTCCTCTCTATGTGTTGAAAATTTTAAAGTTATGCTTGTTTTACCTTCCTATGCAAGTTGATTATTGTTCCCATAAGTTGTTTGCTCACAAAATCCCTATGCATAGGAAGTGGGTTAGACTTAAATGTGCTAGTCATATTCTTCATGATGCTCCCTTTATGTTTCAGTTCTTATCTTTTATGTGAGCATCATTGAAATCATCAAGCCTAGCTAGGGGCGTTAAACGATAGCGCTTGTTGGGAGGCAACCCAATTTTATTTTAGTTTCTTGCTTTTTGTTTCTGTTTAGTAATAAATAAATCATCTAGCCTCTGTTTAGATGTGGTTTTGTGTTTTAATTAGTGTTTGTGCCAAGTAGAACCTTTGGGAAGACTTGGGTGAAGTCTTTATGATCATGCTGTAAAAACAGAAACTTTAGCGCTCACGAGATTAGCTAGAACTTTTTACTGGAGAGTGATATTTAGTTGATTCTTTTTGCATATGGTTACTAGACAAATTCTTCAGGTACACCAATTTATTTTAGAATTTTTGTAGTTCCAGAAGTTTGCGTTAGTTACAGATTACTACAGACTGTTCTGTTTTTGACAGATTCTGTTTTTCGTGTGTTGTTTGCTTATTTTGATGAATCTATGGTTAGTAAAATAGTTTATAAACCATAGAGAAGTTGGAATACAGTAGGTTTAACACCATATAAATAAAGAATGAGTTCATTACAGTACCTTGAAGTGGTGTTTTGTTTTCTTTCGCTAACGGAGCTTACGAGTTTTCTGTTGAGTTTTGTGTGGTTGAAGTTTTCAAGTTTTGGGTAAAGATTCAATGGACTATGGAATAAGGAGTGGCAAGAGCCTAAGATTGGGGATGCCCAAGGCACCCCAAGGTAATATTCAAGGACAACCAAGCAACTAAGCTTGGGGATGCCCCGGAAGGCATCCCCTCTTTCGTCTTCGTTCATCGGTAACTTTACTTGGAGCTATATTTTTATTCGCCACATGATATGTGTTTTGCTTGGAGCGTCAATTTCTTTTGTTAGTGTTTGCTTGCTTTTATTTAGAATAATGTTTTGCATCTTTAGTTTCAATAAAAAAGTCAAGGATAGCCTTTGCCATGCTTATTTTGCTACTATACATGTTGCTGTTTGAAAACAGAAAGTTTACCACTGTTGCAAAAATTCCATAGAAAAGTTAGAGCATGGTATTACGTTGAATCTTTTTGCATATTGAGATCTGATAAATTTATTACAGTGGAAATTTTAGTTCATAATTTTTGGGGTCAGGTAAGTATGATGAATCTTGCATTCTTTACAGACTATACTGTTTTGACAGATTGCTGTTATGTTTGCATTGTTTGCATATGTTTGCTTGTTTAATGATTCTATTTGAGGATAGGAGTATTAAATATACAGAGACATTTAGTATTCAATGTTGAATAATAACTTTAGTGATTTGTTACAGTAGAAAATGATAAGGTTTTGCATTGGTTTATACTAACCTATCTCACGAGTTCTTATTGAGTTTGTTGTGAATGAAGCTTTTGATAGAAAGAGAAACCATGATATGAGAGGAATTAAGGAGACACAAAAGTTCAAGCTTGGGGATGCCCAAGGCACCCCAAGATAATATTTCAAGAATTCTCAAGCATCTAAGCTTGGGGATGCCCCGGTAGGCATCCCACCTTTATTCTTCAACAACTATCGGTTAGTATCAGTTGAGCCTATGTTTTTGCTTCTTCACATGAGTTGTGCTATCCTTGCATTGTCATTTTATTTTGTTTTTCTTGCTGCTTGAATACAATACCAAGATCTGAAATTCTTAAATGAGAGAGAGTCTTCACATAGTTGCATAATTATTTAGCTACTCATTGATCTTCACTTGTATCTTTTTGGAGTAGCTTTTCATTTACTCATGTGCTTCATTTATATCGTATGAGTAAATGGTTGAATAAGTTGAATGTCACAAATCTGAAATTATATATGTTTTATTTGCTTATCCCATGGGGAGTAATGACTTCACATCTAAGAAGTAGAGGTTGTAAATTTATTGACAGTTAGCAAGCATTGTATTAGTCATTTGAACAATTCATGAAAGAATATTGAAGGAAGAGAGATTTTACATATAAATATATTATCATAGACATCTTTTATAATTGTGAGCACTCATTAAGTATGACATGCTAAAGAGTTGGTGTTGGACAAGGAAGACAACGTGATGGGTTATGTTTTCTCGCATCTCAGTTAAAGTATATTGTCATGGATCATTCAAACATGTTGAGCTTGCCTTCCTCCCCTTGCTAGCCTAAATATCTGTACTAAGCGGGAATACTGCTTGTGCATCCAATATCCTTAAACCCAGTTTTTGCCATGAGTGTCCACCATACCTACCTATATGCGGCACTTACCTCCCGTTCCAAGTAAATTTGCATGTGCCAAACTCTAAACCTTCAAATTATAATCTGTTTTGTATGCCCGAATTGCTCATGTAGCAACTAGGGGCTGTCAGTGTCTTCCATGCTAGGTGGGTTATTCTCAAGAGGGGTGGACTCCGCTCCTCATTCACGAGAAAGTGGCGGTAACCGGGATGCCCAGTCCCATGATCCAAAAAGATCAAAGCAAATCAAAATAATTAAACAAAACTCCCCCAGGTTTGATGTTAGTTGGAGGCACTCGTTGTTTCGAGCAAGCCATGGATTGATGCTTGTTGGTGGTTGGGGGAGTATAAACTTTTACCATTCTGTTTGGGAACCGCCTACAATGTATGTAGTATGGAAGATATTGGGAACTCTTGGTTGTTATGTTGACAATGAGATCATACCTCTCAAAAATATTTATCTCTATTTCAAGATCAAGCTCTAGCACCTCTGCAAATCCATGCTTCCCTCTGCAAAGGGCCTATCTTTTACTTTATGCAAGAGTCAAGGTGATCTTCACCTTTCCCTTTTTCATTTTATCCTTTGGCAAGCACTTCGTGGTGGGGTGATCCTGATATATATATATATATATATATATATATATATATATATATATATATATATATATATATATATATATCCAATTGGATGTACGTTAGCATGAACTATTATTGTTGACATCACCCAAAGGTGAATACGTTTGGAGGCAACATTACAAGCCCCAATCTTTCTCTGTGTCTGATTAAAACTTCATAACCACAAGTATTGCGTGAGTGTTAGCAATTGTAGAAGACTATATGATAGTTGAGTATGTGGAGTTTGCTATTCCTGAAAATAAGATGAATTGCAATTGTTTTGATGACTAAGAATGAAGTTTGCTAGTTTTCAAGAATGTTTATGGTCTATGCTATAACATGTGAATTGCTTGTTACTAGTTCGTGAAAAGTTTAATGAGATGAACTACTGTTATTACATATTATCATGCTAGAAAAGGTGATTGAAATTATCATTGATCAAACTTGTGCACCTCTAGCATTCACACTTCATAAATTCTTTCTTTATCATTTACCTACTCGAGGACGAGTAGTAATTAAGCTTGGGGATGCTGATACGTCTCCAACGTATCTATAATTTATGAAGCATTCATGCTATTATATTATCTGTTTTGAATGATTATGGGCTTTATTATCCACTTTTATATTATTTTGGGACTAACCTATTAACCGGAGGCCCAGCCCAGATTTGCTGTTTTATGCCTATTTCAGTGTTTCGAGGAAAAGGAATATCAGACGGAGTCAAAACGGAACGAAATCAACTGGAGAAGTTATTTTTGGAAGGAAAGCAACCTGATAGACTTGGAGTGCATGTCAGGGGAGTCCCGGGCTGCCCACAAGGGTGGGGGGCGCGCCCTACCCCCCTGGGCGCGCCCCCCTGCCTCGTGAGCACCCCGGAGGTCCACCGACGTACCCCTTGCACCCATATATACCTACGTACCCTAAAACTTCCAGAACAGAAGATAGATCGGGAGTTCCACCGCCGCAAGCCTCTGTAGCCACCAAAAACCAATCGGGGCCCTGTTCCGGCACCCTGCCGGTGGGGGATCCCATCACCGGAGGCCATCTTCATCATCCCGGCGCTATCCATGACGAGGAGGGAGTAGTTCACCTTGGGGCTGAGGGTATGTACCAGTAGCTATGTGTTTGATCTCTCTCTCTCTCTCTCGCGTTCTCTCTCGTGTTCCCTGTATGGCACGATCTTGATGTATCCCGAGCTTTGCTATTGTAGTTGGATCTTATGATGTTTCCCCCCCCCCTCTACTCTCTTGTGATGAATTGAGTTTCCCCTTTTGAAGTTATCTTATTGGATTGAGTCTTTATGAGAACACTTGATGTATGTCTTGCCGTGATTATCTGTGGTAACAATGGGATATCATGTGCCATTTGATGTATGTTTTGATGACCAACTTGCGGGTTCCACCCATGAACCTATGCATAGGGGTTGGCACACGTTCTTGACTCTCCGGTAGAAACTTTGGGGCACTCTTTGAAGTACTTTTATGTTGGTTGGACGAATCTGAGATTGTGTGATGCATATCGTATAATCATGCCCATGGATACTTGAGGTGACAATGGAGTATGTAGGTGACATTAGGGTTTTGGTTGATTTGTGTCTTAAGGTGTTATTCTAGTACGAACTCTTTTATAGATCGATCCGAACGAATAACTTTGAGGTGGTTTCGTACCCTACCATAATCTCTAAGTTTGTTCTCCGCTATTAGTGGCTTTGGAGTGACTCTTTGTTGCATGTTGAGGGCTTGTCATATGTTCTATCTATGTTATTATTGTTGAGATAACTTGCACTAGTGAAAGTATGAACCCTAGGCCTTGTTTCCTACCATTGCAATACCGTTTACGCTCACTTTTACCACTCACTACCTTGCTGTTTTTATTATTTCATATTACAAATACCTTTATCCACTATCTATTTTGCACTTGTATCACCATCTCTTCGCCGAACTAGTGCACCTATACAATTTTCCATTGTATTGGGTGTGTTGGGGACACAAGAGACACTTTGTTATTTGGTTGCAGGGTTGCTTGAGAGAGACCATCTTCATCCTATGCCTCCTACGGATTGATAAACCTTAGGTCATCCACTTGAGGGAAATTTGCTACTGTCCTACAAACCTGTGCACTTGCAGGCCCAACAACGTCTACAAGAAGAAGGTTGTGTAGTAGACATCAGGGGCGGCGGCCAAGGGGGGCGCCACCTTTAGGGTTCCCCCCAACCCTAGGCGCATGTGCCCTAGGGGGCTTGGTGCCCCAGCCCACTTGGGGCTGGTTCCGTTCCACCTACAGCCCATAAGGCCCTCCGGGGCAGGTGGACCCTTCGGTGGACCCCCGGAACCCCTCCGGTGGTCCCGGTACAATACCGGTATACCCCCGAATATTTCCGGCGACCGTATGATGACTTCCCATATATAAATCTTCACCTCCGGACCATTCCGGAAATCCTTGTGACGTCCAGGATCTCATCCGGGACTCCGAACAACATTCGGTAATCACATACAAATCTTCCTTATCACCCTAGCGTCATCGAACCTTAAGTGTGTAGACCCTACGGGTACGGGAACCATGCAGATATGACCGAGACAACTCTCCGGCCAATAACCAACAGCGGGATCTGGATACCCATATTGGCTCCCACATGTTCCACGATGATCTCATTGGATGAACCACGATGTCGAGGATTCAAGCAATCCTGCATACAATTCCCTTTGTCAATCGGTATGTTACTTGCCCGAGATTCGATCGTCGGTATCCCAATACCTCGTTCAATCTCGTTACCGGCAAGTCAGTTTACTCGTTCCGTAATGCATGATCCCATGACCAACTACTTAGTCACATTGAGCTCATTATGATGATGCATTACCGAATGGGACCAGAGATACCTCTCCGTCATACGGAGTGACAATCCCAGTCTCGATTCGTGCCAACCCAATAGACACTTTCGGAGATACCTGTTGATCAACAGGCTAGTCAACTAGAGGCTCACTAGGGACATGTTGTGGTCTATGTATTCACACATGTATTACGATTTCCAAATAACACAATTATAGCATGAACAATAGACAATTATCATGAACGAGGAAATATAATAATAACCATTTTATTATTGCCTCTAGGGCATATTCCCAACAGTCTCCCACTTGCACTAGAGTCAATAATCTAGTTCACATCACTATGTGATTGCAATGAATCCAACACCCATGGGGTTTGATCATATCTTGCTTGTGAGAGAGGTTATTAATCAACGGGTCTGAACCTTTCAGATCCGTGTGTGCTTTACAAATCTCTATGTCATCTTCTAGATGCAGCTACCACGCGCTACTTGGAGCTGTTCCAAATAACTGCTCTACTATACGAATCCGGTTCACTACTCAGAGTCATCCGGATTAGTGTCAAAGTTTGCATCGGCGTAACCTGATACGTCTTCAACGTATCTATAATTTATGAAGTATTCATGCTACTATTTCATCCATCTATGATGTTTGATAAGCATTTATATGTCATTTTATATGATTTTTGGGACTAACCTATTAACCTAGACCCCAGTGCCAGTTTCTGTTTTCTCCTTGTTTTAGTGTTTTACAGAAAAGGGATACCAAACGGAGTCCAAATGACGTGCCAATTTTTGAGGATTTTTTCTGGACCAAAAGAAGACCACGGAGCATCGAAGTTGGGCCAGAGGAGTCCCGGGCTGCCCACGAGACAGGGGGGCGCGCCACCCCTGGGGGGGGCGCCCTCCTATCTCGTGGACAGCCCGGAGGCCCCCTTGACGTGAAACCAACGCCAAAAATCCTATAAATGCTGAAACCTTCGGGAATTAACCTAGATCGGAAGTTCCGCCGCCGCAAGCCTCTGTAGCCACGAGAAAACAATCTACGCCCTCTCCGGCAGACTGCCGGAGGGGGCCATCATCACCGGTGGCCATGGAGGAGTATCCCGGAGGGGTCTTCATCAACATGAAGGCCAAGGACCAGAGGATGGAGGCCATGGAGGAGGAAGCACAAGGGGGAGAACCTCTCCTTCTCTCTTCCGGTGGCGCCGGAGTGCCATCGGGAGGGGAATCATCGCCATGGTGATCGTCTTCATCAACATCACCATCATCATCATCATCCTCACCTCTTTTACGCGGTCCACTCTCCCGCACCCCGCTGTAATCCCTACTTGAACATGGTGCTTTATGCCACATATTATGATCCAATGATGTGTTGCCATCCTATGATGTTTTGAGTAGATATCTTTTGTCTTTGGGTTGATTGATGATCTAGATTGGTATGAGTTGTATGTTTTACTTTGGTTTTTTCCTATGGTGCCCTCCGTGTCGCGCAAGCATGAGGGGTTCCCACTGTAGGGTTTTGCAATACATGCATGATTCACTTATAGTGGGTTGCGTGAGTGACTGAAACACAAACCCGAGTAAGGGGGTTGTTGCGTATGGGATAAAAGAGGACTTGATGCTTTAATGCTATGGTTGGGTTTTACCTTAATGAATCTTTAGTATTTGCGGATGCTTGCTAGAGTTCCAATTATAAGTGCATATGATCCAAGTAGAGAAAGTATCTTAGCTTATGCCTCTCCCTCATATGAAACTGCAATAGTGATTACCGGTCTTGTTAACAATTGCGTAGGACAATTCCGCACACGGATCCACCATTATTCCACACTCGCTATTTATATTATTTAGTATTATATTCTAACTTTATGATAACAGCACCTACTTTTATATTTTAGCTCTCCGATATCATACAAAGTTATCCTCTTTATAACCACAACACAGTTTTATTTCTTGTTTCTAGTTGGAAGCAAATGTTCGGTGCACGTAGAGTCGTATCAGTGGCAGATAGGGCTTGAGAGAATATTGATCTTACCTTTAGCTCCTTGTGGGTTCAACACTCCATAATTATCACTTCCACCTTTGGGAATTGCTACGATGATTCCCTGCACTTGGGGATTATCAAGCTCTTTTCTGGCGCCGTTGCCGGGGAGCAATAGCGTGGGGTTGATATTCTCGTGTGTGCTTGTTTGCTTTCTTTACCAAGTAGATTTTGTTTTTCCTTTTTGTTTCTGTTTAGTTATGGGTGAAACATACAAAAAAATGAAAAAATAATGAAAATACCAAAAAATATTTACTTGCCTCTCATGCCTAAAAAAGTTTTTCAAAAAGAGAAGTGATTGGAAAGTTATGCATTGAAGAAGTGAGGGTCGACCTTGAGCACTTGTGTTCATGCTCACGGAAACAATGTAGAATTTTTCATGGAAGTTTATCTGTAAATAATTATCCCCTTGTATATATCCATTATATTATAAAAATAATGTGCCAAGCTTTGGTTTTAGTATGATAAGATTGCTTGCTTACTATGTGCAGAACAAAAACAGAAACTTTGGCTGTAGTGCATGAATTTAAATTTTTTACTGGAAAGTCAAATGGGTCTGAAACTTTTTGCAAATTACTTCTGTACAAATTGTTCAAATTTTCAAATTTATTTCATAATTTTAGGAGTTACAGAAGTTTACTAAACTTCCAGATTACTACAGACTATCCTGTTCTTGACAGATTCTGTTTTTCGTGTGTTGTTTGCTTATTTTGATGCATCTATGGCTAGTATGCAGGGTATGAACCATAGAGAAGTTGGAATACAGTAGGTTTAACACCAATATAAACAAAGAATGAGTTAATTATAGTACCTTAAAGTGGTAGTTTGCTTTATTACACTAACGGATCTCACAAGCTTTTGTTTAAGTTTCTGTGAATGAAGTGTTTGAAGAACGAGGAGTTACCGATGTGAGAAGAATAAAGAGAGACAAGAGTTCAAGCTTGGGGATGCCCAAGGCACCCCAAGTAAATATTTCAAAGGATACTCAAGCATCTAAGCTTGGGGATGCCCCGGTTGGCATCCCATCTTTCTTCTTCAACAAATATTGGTATACCTCGGTTTTTGTTTTGTTCACATGATTCGTGTCCTTTGTGTTTTCATTTTTCTTTAAGAATCATGCTAGTATGAGATAGCTCTTCATTGATTTAGAGAATACTTCATGTGCTTCACTTATATCTTTTAAGTATGATCTTATAGAATTGCTCTATGTGCTTCACTTAAATCATTTGAGTATGGTTTTATAGAATGCTTCGTGCGCTTCACTTATATATTTTGAGCTTGGACATTGGTTAGTCCATATTAATTGTAGAATGCTCCATGAACTTCACTTATATATTTTGGAGTATGAATAATACTATAATTTAAAGTGGGTTTCGAAGAGTGTCAACTTTAGGAATTAGTGATCCCACTATCTTGGAGGGTGTTGAATCTTCGTACGATACTTATGAAAGTGGATTTGGAAGAGTGTCAACTTTAGTTAGTATTCCACTATTTCGGAAGAGGTTCCAATTGAGTATGAGAACAAGTTGCTATCTATGATGCTACTGAAAATTATTATGAGGGAGGAATATGTGCTTGTAGGAGTTGCAATAATATCAAGTTCCTCTCTATGTGCTTAAAGTTTTGAAGTTATACTTGTTTTGCCTTCCTATGCTAGTTGACTTTTGTTCCAATAATTTGTGTGCTCACAAAATCCCTAGGCATAAGAAGTGAGTTAGATTTAAACATGCTAGTCATATTCTTCATGATGCTCTCCTATGTTTAAACTCTTTTTTTTATGCGAGCATCATTGAAATCATCATGCCTAGCTAAAAGGCATTAAAGAAAATCGCTTGTTGGGAGACAACCCAATATTCATCCTTACTGTTTTTTGTGTGTCCACATGATTAAGCTACTGTAGTAATCATGTTTTATGCTTTTTGTTTCAATAAAGTGCCAAGTAAGACCTTTGGGAAGACTTGGGTGAAAGTTAATGTGATCTTGCTGTAAAAAACAGAAACTTTGCACTCACGAGATTAGCTGTCATTTTTTACAGAAGAGTGCTTTTGAGTTGATTCTTTTTGAAGAAGATTAATAGACAAATTCCTCACGTCCTTTGATGGAGTCCTGGACTAGGTGTCGCGGTTCTAAGCCTGACAGTAGAGTGGGGGGTAGGTATGGAGAGGCAAGGTCCTAGCTATGGAGAGGTTGTAAACACAAGGGATGTACGAGTTCAGGCCCTTCTTGGAAGAAGTAATAGCCCTACGTCTCGGAGCCCGGAGGCGGTCGAGTGGATTATGAGTATATGAGTTACAAGATGCCGAACCCTTCTGCCTGTGGAGGGGGGTGGCTTATATAGAGTGCGCCAGGACCCCAGCCAGCCCACGTAGGAGAGGGTTTAAGGTGAGTTAAGTCTGGGGCGTTACTGGTAACGCCCCACATAAAGTGCCTTTACTATCATAAAGCCTACTTAATTACAGGCCGTTGCAGTGCAGAGTGCCTCTTGACCTTCTGGTGGTCGAGTGAGTCTTCGTGGTCGAGTCCTTCAAGTCAGTCGAGTGAGTCCTTCGTTGGTCGACTGGAAGGCGACCTCTTCTAAGGGTGTCCTTGGGTAAGGTACTTAGATCAGGTCTATGACCCTACCCTAGGTACATGACCCCATCATTAGCCCCCGAATGGATTGAGGCTTCGAGTGAGGAAGGAGTTGATGTCGTTTCCGATTAACCTTTGCGCTCTGGTCGTGCGTTGTTCTGAACCGAAGAACCTCTTCGTCGACAGTGAGCAACTTGTCTTCAGTCGACTCGATCCATTCTCTTCTTGCGTCGAGTGATCTTTCGGACTTCGACGATCTCCGAGCGACGGATCGCGGGAAACCCCGTGTCTGACAGACTGATCTGCTGTTCGCGGATTCCGCAGGATGCGAAATTCGGGGACGTGCGCGAAGCGGAGCGGACCGCGGTGTTCGGATGGGATGGGACATAGACGCCTCGATCTCCGCGCCGCTTTTTTCGCCATGTATCCCGTCTGCATAACTGTTCCTGATATGATTAGATCGACCGGGCCCACCTGTCATCCACTCGGAAGGGACCTTATAAATGCGCCCGGCGAGGATTTCTGTACTGTGCCTCAGCATTCTCTCTCTCTCTCTGCTTCCTTCTTCCCCGCCCAGCGCGCTCGCTCTCGCCCCCGCACCACTTCCCTTCGCGCATCTCGCCGGCAACCATGGCCAAGGAGAAGACGGCAGCGCTGGAACGTGCGAAGAAGGCGTCGGCGTCGGAGAAGGCAAAGGGGAGATCCACCAGCCGCGGCGGGTCCTCGTCCAGATCCCGCCTGCCGAAGGGCTGGGTCCAAGGAGACTGGATCCAGTCGACCATCACAGAGAATGACCTCCTCGACATGGCCAACGAGGGCTTGATCCTCATGGAGCTGCGAGGCTTCCGGGGAAGGAGTGGCAGCCCCAGCCAGAAGAGGGTGAGTGTGTGCTCTTGGCCACCCATGTTGATCGTGGATTTTCCTTGCCGTCGAGTGTTTTCTTCCGTGGCTTCTTGAATTTCTTTGGAGTGCAGCTCCACCATTTTACCCCAAACTCTATTGCCTATCTTGCCGCGTTCGTGTCCATGTGTGAGGGTTTCCTGGGCTGTCGACCGCACTGGGGTTTGTTCAAGCATATATTCACGTGTCGCTCTCAGACCGTGAAGAAGGCGAGCCCAGGTGATGAGAAAACCCGAGTCGTCCAAATGTGTGGGGGTCTGGGGATCCAGGTGAGGAATAAGAGCACCTTCCTGCCCATGACCTTTCCCGAGTCCGTCAGAGGCTGGCAGTCGACTTGGTTCTACTGCCAGGTCCAGTCGACGCCAGGGCAGTCGAGTGGACTCCCTCCATTTACCATGGACCGAGTGAACAAGCCCTCCCCTCTGAAGTTGATTCCGGAGGAGAAAGCTGACGTGAAGATGTTGATGGAGCGCGTGGTGCAGTTGGTTAGGGAGGGAGTGACGGGCATGGACCTCCTGGAGGTCTTCCTCAGGCGTCGCATCCAGCCCCTTCAGTTCCGGAGCCACTGGATGTGGTTGTACTGTGGGACTGAAGACGAGACTCGAGTCCATCCAGAAGCAGTCGACGATGTCACTTTGGAAAGATGGATGGTAGCCGTTACCGGAAACAAGGATAACCCACGCGGAGCCAGAAGGATTCCTCCACTCGACCACAACAGCGATCCAAACAAGGTGCATTTGCTCTGCTCTCCACTGCGTTCTTGTTGCATTCATTTCTGTTTATCTTGCCGACTGGTCGACTGATCCTTGTCTTGATATCTGCTAGGTCCTCACCGAGCTGTACTCGATGCCCAATGGGGCACAAGCTCCGACTGAGGAGGGTGAGGCGAGTGGGGGCGAGAGCCAGGAAGAGGAGGGATGGGACTCGGACGTTGCAGAGGATGATGACGACGATGATGATGATGGCGGCGATGAAGATGACGTCGAGGACGAGGAAGAAGAGGAGGAGGAGGTCGTACCACCGCGCTCAGAAAGGCGGTCAAAGCTTGTCCACGACCCTTCGACTGAGCGTGGCAAGGGGGTTGCGACCGTTGTTCAGTCGACCAAGCGTCCTCGGACCACCTCTCCGGTGCCGACTGAAAAGGCGCCGAAGCAGCCCAGGGCGGCCTCGTCGAAGCCGATCAAGCTCCTGCCGAAGATGAAGGTGTCCATCCCCACCATATCAGGGTAATCGTGTTGCTTAAGTCTTCTTATTTTGTGTGAACTTTGTCTCTGGTCGACGCTGAAGTTAGTCGACTGATCCTTTGGAGTTGCAGTGCTGGTACTTCTGAAACCTCAGCCCGGGCTGATGACCACGAGATGGAGGACGCAGCAACTTCGAGCCCAGGTACTGTATTCTTAACGCCGTTCTTAGTCGACTGACTCGCGATCTCTGATCCTGATTCTTCTCCGTAGCTCCACCCAATACTGTTATCAATCTCCCTGATGATGATGAGGATGAAGAACCACTGAAGCGCAGGAGGAGTAGGAAAGCGTCCGCCAGTAAGGTGCCCCAGGATGTGACGGCGCCTGAGATTCTGATTGCGAAGGAAGAGAACACCACTCGACACACGGTGTCCTTCGCAGATCCATTGACGAGTGCTCAACAGCCCTCCCTCTTTACGACGCACCACGTCCCAGAGGACCAAGCTGGCGCGGCGAAGGAGGCAATACGCCAGGCGGGAATCATGATGTACGAGTTCAGGCCCTTCTCGGAGGAAGTAACAGCCCTACGTCTCGGAGCCCGGAGGCGGTCGAGTGGATTATGAGTATATGAGTTACAAGGTGCCGAACCCTTCTGCCTGTGGAGGGGGGTGGCTTATATAGAGTGCGCCAGGACCCCAGCCAGCCCACGTAGGAGAGGGTTTAAGGTGAGTTAAGTCTGGGGCGTTACTGGTAACGCCCCATATAAAGTGCCTTTACTATCATAAAGTCTACTTGATTACAGGCCGTTGCAGTGCAGAGTGCCTCTTGACCTTCTGGTGGTCGAGTGAGTCTTCGTGGTCGAGTCCTTCAAGTCAGTCGAGTGTGTCCCTCATTGGTCGACTGGAAGGCGACTTCTTCTAAGGGTGTCCTTGGGTAAGGTACTTAGATCAGGTCCATGACCCTACCCTAGGTACATAACCCCATCATTAGCCCCCGAATGGATTGAGGCTTCGAGTGAGGAAGGAGTTGATGTTGTTTCCGATTAACCTTTGCGCTCTGGTCGTGCGTTGTCCTGGACCAAAGAATCTCTTCGTCGACAGGGAGCAACTTGCCTTCAGTCGACTCGATCCATTCTATTTTTGCGTCGAGTGATCTTTCGGGCTTCGACGATCTCCGAGCGACGGATCGCCGGAAACACCATGTCTGACAGACTGATTTGCTGTTCGCGGATTCCGTGGGATGCGAAATTTGGGGACGCGCGCGAAGCGGGTGGACCGCGGCGTTCGGATGGGACGGGGCATAGACGCCTCGATCTCCGCGCCGCCTTTTTCGCCACGTATCCTGTCTGCATAACTGCTCCCAGATATGATTAGATCGACGGGCCCACCTGTCATCCACTCGGAAGGGACCTTATAAATGTGCTCGGCGAGGATTTCTGTGCTGCGCCTCAGCATTCTCTCCCTCTCTCTGCTTCCTTCTTCCCCGCCCAGCGTGCTCGCTCTCGCCCCCGCACCACTTCCCTTCGCGCATCTCGCCGGCGACCATGGCCAAGGAGAAGACGGCGGCGCTGGATCGTGCAAAGAAGGCGTCGGCGTCGGAGAAGGCAAAGGGGAGATCCACCAGCCGCGGAGGGTCTTCGTCCAGATCCCGCCTGCCAAAGGGCTGGGTCCAAGGAGACTGGATCCAGTCGACCATCACAGAGAATGACCTCCTCGACATGGCCAACGAGGGCTTGATCCCTCACGGAGCTGCGAGGCTTCCGGGGAAGGAGTGGCAGCCCCAGCCAGAAGAGGGTGAGTGTGTGCTTTTGGCCACCCATGTTGATCGTGGGTTTTCCTTGCCGCCGAGTGTTTTCTTCCGTGGCTTCTTGAATTTCTTCGGAGCGCAGCTCCACCACTTTACCCCAAACTCCATTGCCTATCTCGCTGCATTCGTGTCCATGTGTGAGGGTTTCTTGGGCTGTCGACCGCACTGGGGTTTGTTCAAACATATATTCACGTGTCGCTCTCAGACCGTGAAGAAGGCGAGCCCAGGTGATGAGAGAACCCGAGTCGTCCAAATGTGTGGGGGTCTGGGGATCCAGGTGAGGAATAAGAGCACCTTCCCGCCCATGACTTTTCCCGAGTCAGTCAGAGGTTGGCAGTCGACCTGGTTCTACTGCCGGGACCAGTCGACGCCGGGGCAGTCGAGTGGACTCCCACAGTTTACCATGGACCGAGTGAACAAGCCCTCCTCTCTGAAGTTGATTCCGGAGGAGAAAGCTGATGTGAAGATGTTGATGGAGCGCGTGGTGCAGTTGGTTCGGGAGGGAGTGACGGGCATGGACCTCTTGGAGGTCTTCCTCAGGCGTCGCATCCAGCCTCTTCAGTTCCGGAGCCACTGCATGTGGTTGTACTGTGGGACCGAAGACGAGACTCGAGTCCATCCAGAAGCAGTCGACGATGTCACTCTGGAAAGATGGATGGTAGCCGTTACCGGAAACAAGGACAACCCACGCGGAGCCAGAAGAATTCCTCCGCTCGACCACAACAGCGATCCAAACAAGGTACATTTGCTCTGCCCTCCACTGCGTTCTTGTCGCACTCATTTCTGTTTATCTTGCCGACTGGTCGACTGATCCTTGTCTTGATATCTGCTAGGCTCTCACCGAGCTGTACTCGATGCCCAATGGGGCACAAACTCCGACTGAGGAGGGTGAGGCGAGCGGGGGTGAGAGCCAGGAAGAGGAGGAGTGGGACTCGGACGTTGCAGGGGATGACGACGACGATGATGATGACGACGGCGATGACGATGACGTTGAAGACGAGGAGGAAGAGGAGGAGGAGGTCGTACCACCGCGCTCGGAAAGGCGGTCGAAGCTTGTCCACGACCCTTCAACCGAACGTGGTAAGGGGGTTGCGACCACCACTCAGTCGACCAAGCGTCCTCGGACCATCTCTCCGGTGCCGACTGAAAAGGCGCCGAAGCAGCCCAAGGCGGCTTCGTCGAAGCCGATCAAGCTCCTGCCGAAGATGAAGGTGTCCATCCCTACCATATCAGGGTAATCGTGTTGTTTGAATCTTCTCATTTTGTGTGAACTTTGTCTCTGGTCGACGCTGAAGTTAGTCGACTAATCCTTTGGAGTTGCAGTGCTGCTACTTCTGAAAACTCGGCCCGGGCTGATGACCACGAGATGGAAGACGCAGCAACTTCGAACCCAGGTACTGTATTCTTAACGCCGTTCTTAGTCGACTGACTCGCGATCTCTGATCCTGATTCTTCTCCGCAGCTCCACCCAATACTGTTATCAATCTCCCTGATAATGATGAGGATGAAGAGCCGCTGAAGCGCAGGAGGAGTCGGAAAGCGTCCGCCAGTAAGGTGCCTCAGGATGTGACGGCGCCTGAGATTCTGACTGTGGAGGAAGAGAACACCACTCGACACACGGTGTCCTTCGCAAATCCACTGACGAGTGCTCAGCAGCCCTCCCTCTTAACGACGCACCACGTCCCAGAGGACCAAGCTGGTGCAGCGAAGGAGGTGATACGCCAGGCGGGACTCATGATGGAGCAGCTGAAGACCATCCGGGACGCGAGCCAGGCAGCTTATGACGCCAGTTCTGCTCTCCAAAGCAATGTTCAGGTCAGTCGACCACCGTTTGTTCTGTTGGATATGCTGCCAAAGACTTTTCCTTTCCGGAATTTATAGTAGTCGCCCACTGGGTGTTGTCGATTGAGCTCCGTATTAGCGGGGGCACGCTGAGTGCACCCGCTGGGTGTAGTCCCCAAGGCTAAGGTCGACTGCTGGCAGTCGGCCTTAGGCTTTATAATGTCAGTCTTTCTGTCAGTCGACTATGTCGACTGGATTTCACAAACCGGTGGGGGCACGCTGAGTGCACCCACTGGGTGTAGTCCCCGAGACTGTGGTCGACTGCTTGCAGTTGATCACAGTCTTAGAGAATGCATCCCGCACTTCTTTTTTGAGGTCGACTGGTCGACTTTGTCTTCAACAGGATTAGTGGGGGCACGCTGAGTGCACCCACTGGGTGTAGTCCCCGAGACTACGGTCGAATGCTTGTATTCGGCTGTAGTCTTAGAAACGTGAGTTTTTCCCTTTTCCACTCGGAAGTGAATTATATTTGACATTTAGTCGATTGGTTCTTCGCAGAACTCTTGTGATCTTGTGGCTCGCTACTCAGAGCTGGAACACAAGCATACTCAAGTCGAGCTGAGCTTGAAGCTGGTTCAGGAGAAGCTGACAAAGGCAAAGGAGGAGACCGAAGGTATGTTTGGTGAGACCTTGACGACTGCTTTTCCCCTTGCTTGTTTCAAAATCTGACCTTGCTGTAACTTGCAGGTAAGGTAAGGGAGGCCCAACAGAAGAAAGACCTCGAACTCGCTGAGAAGATCAAGCTTGCTGACGAGAAGTTAGCTTCAGTCACCAAGCTTGAACAAGACAATACTAATCTGAAAGCTGCTCTTGGGATCGCCAACAAGGAGATCAGTCGACTAAAAACTGATAAAGCTGCCCTGACCGATCAAGTCAGCAAATTGACTGGGAAGAAAACTGATTTGGAGGCCTTCCTGAGTAGTCTTGCCAAGAAGCTGTTTCTCATGCTTGAAGGTAAACCTCTATGCCTGGCAAACATTTCCAATTGTGGTTTTTTTCATTCGACCACCCCCTTGACTTAGTGATCATCCTTGTAGAATTTTGTCAAAACTTTGAAGAAGAAACTAGCCGGCTGGAGCCAAACCTCGACCCCGTCAATTCTCCGGTGAACGACGAAGTTGCCATGGATGTTTTCCGACTGGAGTCTCGTGTTGCAGCTGTCGTGGACTATCTCGCAAGGCTGAAGGCCGCCACATCTCGCATCGACTCGACGCTCTGGCCTGAGGAGACACTTCAGAATGACCTTGAGTCGCTGATGGCCCGGTTGAACACGATCCCTGGTCGAGTGCAGGAATGGAAGAAGTCCTCGGCTCGGTGTGGTGCAGATGTTGCTCTGTGTCTTGCCCGAGTCCACTGTAAAGGTGCGCGAGAAGAGAAGCTGGCGGCTCTTCGGGTGGCCAACACCAAGAAACACGACTTCAGGTCCTTTATGGAAACTTTCCTTGCAGCTGCCACTCGGATCGCCGACGGAATTGACCTTGATGAATTCGTTGCACCTTCCAGTCCTCCACAGGAGGGGTAAAAAACTTCTTCTGGCTCGACGTTTTAAATTTGCCTCGGTATGCCGAGTGGAATTGTAACCGATAAACCTTAACAGGCTTAACGCCTGAGCACTTTCGGTTCCTTTAGATGAATACGATTGCCTTTGGCTCGAAATGTCTTTTGCAGGTTCAAAGCAAGGCGCCTTTACTGCAATCGACTTATTCTTTAGTCCACTTTAGGCGAGCACAGGGCTGCAGCTAAGCCCCCGAGTGAGAGGGTTGCTCTCCACTCGGTAGGATTTTGATAACTTAGGCGAGCACAGGGCTGCAGCTAAGCCCCCGAGTGAGAGGGTTGCTCTCCACTCGGTAGGATTTTGATAACTTAGGCGAGTGCTTGGACTGCAGCTAAGCCCCCGAGTGAGAGGGTTGCTCTCCACTCGGTAGGATTTTGATAACTTAGGCGAGTG
>NC_041389.1:536442408-536500946 GCF_002162155.2 Triticum dicoccoides
CTTAGGCGAGCACAGGGCTGCAGCTAAGCCCCCGAGTGAGAGGGTTGCTCTCCACTCGGTAGGATTTTTATTACTTAGGCGAGTGCTTGGACTGCAGCTAAGCCCCCGAGTGAGAGGGTTGCTCTTCACTCGGTAGGATTTTTATTACTTAGGCGAGTGCTTGGACTGCAGCTAAGCCCCCGAGTGAGAGGGTTGCTCTTCACTCGGTAGGATTTTTATTACTTAGGCGAGCACAGGGCTGCAGCTAAGCCCCCGAGTGAAAGTCTGGCTTACCACTCGGTAGGATTTTGATAACTTAGGCGAAACGGATTCGCAGCTAAGCCTCCGAGTGTGAGTCTGGCTCACCACTCGGTAGGATTTTTACAAACTTAGGCGAAACGGATTCGCGGCTAAGTCACCCACTGAGGGGGAATTTTATTGGACAAAAATAAAAAGTGACAGAAATTATGGAGGAACTATGACACTATTATTTTGAGGTCCATGAACTACAGAAGTACTTTATTGCAACTCATCCGAGTGATAAAACTTAAGTATAAAATGGGCGTAGTAGCTCCGCGTTCCAAGCTCGGGGCTCGTCGATATTATGCTTGACATTGTAAAGACGGTACGCCCCGTTGTGGAGAACCTTGGTGACGATGAAGGGACCTTCCCAAGAAGGAGCAAGCTTGTGTGGTTTGTGCTGATCCACTCGGAGAACTAAATCTCCTTCCTGGAAGGCTCGACCTCTCACATTTCTGGCGTGGAAACGACGCAAATCTTGTTGGTAGATGGTCGAGCGGATCAGAGCCATCTCCCTTTCTTCCTCTAAAAGGTCGACTGCGTCCTGCCGCGCTTGTTCAGCCTCTGCTTCGTTGTAGATTTCAACTCGAGGAGCATTGTGGAGAAGATCACTCGGCAAGACTGCTTCAGCTCCGTAGACCAAGAAGAATGGAGTTCTTCCGGTCGACCGATTAGGTGTGGTCCGCAGCCCCCAAAGCACTGAGGGAAGTTCGTCGACCCAAGCTCCAGCCGCGTGTTTGAGATCACGCATCAGTCGAGGCTTCAATCCCTTAAGAATCAGTCCATTAGCTCGCTCTGCTTGTCCATTCGACTGCGGATGGGCGACTGAAGCGTAGTCGACCCGTGTGCCTTGGGAGTTGCAGAAATCTCTGAATTCTTCCGAGTCAAAGTTCGACCCATTATCCGTAATGATGCTGTGCGGGACTCCATATCTGAATATTAGTTCCCTGATGAAGCTAACTGCAGTACCGGTGTCAAGGTTCTTGATTGGTTTGGCCTCGATCCACTTGGTGAACTTGTCGACTGCCACCAGTACATGCATGAAGCCACTTCGTCCTGTTCTCAAAGGACCGACCATGTCCAGTCCCCATACTGCAAAAGGCCAGACGAGTGGGATGGTCTTCAGAGCTGACGCAGGCTTGTGCGACATATTCGAGTAGAACTGACATCCCTCGCACTTATCCACTATCTCTTTTGCCATCTCATTCGCCTTTGGCCAGTAAAATCCGGCTCGGTATGCTTTGGCCACGATGGTCCGAGAGGACGCATGATGACCACAGGTCCCCGAGTGGATATCATTGAGGATGAGTCGACCTTCTTCTGGTGTTATGCACTTTTGACCAACTCCAGTCGCGCTTTCTCTATACAATTGTCCTTTGATTACGGTAAAGGCCTTAGATCGACGGACGATCTGCCGAGCCTCTTCCTCATCCTCCGGGAGCTCTTTTCTCAGGATATACGCGACGTATGGAACTGTCCAGTCGGGAATGACCACCAAGACCTCCATGATCAAGTCGACCACCGCTGGGACTTCAACCTCAGTCGGATCCGTGGCACTCTTGGGCTGTGGAGTTTCTTCGGTGAAAGGATCTTCTTTGACTGACGGAGTGTGTATATGCTCCAAGAACACACCACTCGGAATGGCTTCTCTCTTGGAACCTATCTTTGCTAGATCATCAGCTGCTTGATTTTTCAGTCGGGGTATATGATGGAGCTCTAACCCCTCAAACTTCTTTTCCAGCTTCCTCACTGCACTGCAGTATCCAGTCATGGTTGGGCTTCTCACGTCCCACTCTTTCATCACCTGGTTGACCACTAAATCCGAGTCGCCATAGACCATTAGGCGACGGACGCCGAGTGAAATGGCCATGCGCAACCCATATAAGAGGGCCTCATATTCTGCCTCATTGTTGGAGGAATCGAAGTGAATCTGGAGCACATATCTGAGCTTATCTCCTTTGGGGGAAACCAGGACAACCCCAGCACCGGAACCATTCAACATCTTAGAGCCATCAAAGAACATGGTCCAATGCTCCGAGTGAACTTCAGTCGGCTGCTGTTGTTCAATCCACTCGGCGAGGAAATCTGCTATTGCCTGGGACTTAATGGCTTTCTTTGCCTCAAACTTGATATCAAGGGGAAGAAGTTCAATTGCCCATTTGGCCACTCGACCAGTTGCATCTCTGTTGTGCAAAATCTCTGATAATGGAGCGTCGCTGACGACTGTGATGGAATGATCAGAAAAATAATGAGCAACCTTCTTTGTGGTCATGTATATTCCATACACAAGCTTCTGATAATGAGGATATCTCTGCTTGGATGGAGTCAAGACTTCAGACAAATAATACACTGGGCGCTGAACTTTGAGAGCTTTTCCTTCTTCTTCCCGCTCGACCGTAAGCACAGTACTGACGACTTGTCCTGTGGCTGCGATATAGAGCAACAGAGGCTCTTTGCTGATTGGAGCAGCAAGCACCGGCTGGGTGGAGAGCAGAGCTTTTAGCTCGGCAAACGCTGCATCAGCTTCTGGAGTCCACTCGAACTTGTCTATCTTCTTCATCAGTCGGTAAAGAGGCAATGCCTTTTCACCGAGTCGTGAGATGAATCGACTTAATGCGGCCAAGCATCCAGTAAGCTTCTGGACATCGTGCACTCGCACAGGGCGTTTCATTCGGAGAATAGTGCCAATCTTCTCTGGGTTAGCGTCAATTCCCCGTTCGGAAACGAGAAAACCGAGTAACTTGCCACCAGGAACTCCAAATGTGCACTTTGATGGATTGAGCTTGATATCATATCTTCTGAGGTTGGCAAATGTTTCGGTGAGATCAGCGAGCAGGTCGGAACCTTTTCGTGACTTGACAACAATATCATCCATATAAGCTTCCACATTCCGACTGATTTGAGTGAGTAGACACTTCTGAATCATTCGCATAAATGTGGCTCCGGCATTCTTGAGACCGAATGGCATGGTGATATAGCAGAAGCATCCGAATGGAGTGATGAAAGCTGTTTTTACCTCGTCGGGTCCGTACAGACGGATCTGGTGGTACCCGGAGTAGGCATCTAAAAAAGATAGCCTCTCGCATCCCGCGGTCGAGTCAACAATTTGATCTTATGTGAGGGAGAGGAAAATGATCTTTCGGGCAGGCCCGGTTGATGTGCTTGAAATCAATGCACATTCGGAGTGACTTGTCCTTCTTAGGAACCATGACGACATTAGCGAGCCACTCGGAGTGGTATATCTCTCGGATAAATCCTGCCGCCAACAGTCGAGCCACTTCTTCACCAATGGCTTTTCTCTTCTGGACGGCGGACCGCCGAAGATGCTCTTTGACTGGTTTTGCAGATGAGTCGACTCTTAGGCGATGCTCAGCCAGTCCCCTGGGAACACCTGGCATGTCAGCGGGCTTCCATGCAAAAATGTCCCAGTTCTCACGGAGGAACTGGATGAGCGCTTCTTCCTATTTTGGGTCGAGTGTTGTGGAGATGCGGGTCGGAGCTGCATCGGGGTCGGTCGGGTGAATATGAACAGGCTTCGTCTCACCGGACGACTGGAATGCAGACTCTGTGGCGGGTTTCTTTGATCGCAGCAAGTCACTTGGATCTGCGTTTTGCTTGTATTCCTCGAACTCCACCGCTGTCACTTGGGAATCGGCAATCTTGGAGCCCTTCTGAAAGCACTCTTCTGCCTTTTTCCTATCGCCGGTGACAGTGATCACTCCTTTGGGGCCGGGCATCTTCAATTTGAGGTACACGTAACATGGTCGAGCCATGAACCGTGCGTAAGCTGGTCTCCCCAAAATGGCATGATATGCACTCTGAAAATCCACGACCTCAAATGTCAACTTCTCTTTGCGAAAGTGTTTCGAATCACCAAACACCACGTCCAGGGCTATTTGGCCGAGTGACTCGGCTTTCTTCCCTAGAATAACTCCATGAAAGCTCATGTTACTAGTGCTCAGTCGGGACATCGGAATGCCCATTCCTTTCAGTGTGTCTGCATACAACAGATTCAGCCCACTTCCACCATCCATCAGCACCTTTGTCAGTCGAGTGCCTTCGACAACTGGATCGACCACCAAATCTTGCCTCCCAGGGGTGGCAATATGAGTCGGGTGATCAGATTGGTCGAATGTGATGGGTACTTGAGACCATTTCAGATAATTTGCTTTTGCTGGGGCAACCATGTTCACCTCTCTGTTAATGACTTTCAGTCGACTCTTGCTTTCCACATCTGCAAAGATCATAAGAGTGGAGTTGATATGCGGATATCCTTCCCCACTGTCCTCCTTGTCTTCAGCCTTGTCCGACTCCTTCTCCTTGTCCTTAGACTGTTTTCCCTGAAACTGCTCAGGAGTCGACATTGGCGAGTGGTGTGCTTCGGGTAGATGATATTCCCCTCTTCGTCTTTCTTCGTGTGGATGTGACACGGCATATCCATTACGTCATTCCCTTCTTTATCCTTTACCTTCTTGGGGTTCCAGGATCCTTTTGGTTTCCCCTTAAGCTTTCCCTGAGTCACGGCCAGAGCCTCTCCAGGAGCTGTCGGTTCAGCCTTCCGCTTTTGTTTCCGATTGGTGTTTCCTTTTTCCGACTGACTCGGCTTGTGCTTGCCGCTTCGGAGTCGGTCTTCTTCTTTGCCGTTGGCGTACTTGGTAGCAATCTCCATCATCCGACTCAAGGTCATGTCACCGGTTCGACCAAACTTTAGACTCAGTTCTCTGTTCTTGACGCCATCTTTGAAGGCGCAGACTGCCTGATGATCAGACACATTCTCCACAGTGTGGTGCAAAGTGATCCACCTCTGAATATACTCTCTGAGAGTCTCATTAGCTTTCTGCACGCAGACTTGCAACTCTGTCAATCCAGCTGGTCGCTTGCAAGTTCCTTCAAACGTTCTGACGAACACTCGGGACAGATCTTCCCAAGTGTAAATGCTGCTAGGAGGTAATTGAGTCAATCATGCTCTGGCAGAACCTTCCAGCATGAGGGGCAAATGCCTCATGGCCACCTCGTCGTTCCCACCACCAATCTGAACTGCCACTCGGTAGTCCTCAAGCCAAGTTTCAGGCTTAGACTCACCAGTGAACTTGCTGACTCCTGTTGCCAACCTGAAATTGGGAGGGATAACTGCGGCTCTGATAGCTCTGCTGAAACATTCAGGACCAGAAACATGCACTCGACTGCTTATGGGTGCATCTCTGTCGAGTCCGCCTCGATGGGCTCTGTTCCGGTCGACCAAACCTTGCACGATAATGGATCGCGTGTCGAAGCCTGGTTCTCTGGGGTCGACTGGAACCATTCGCCCTGTACTGTACTGACGCCTGCCATCTTGTCGCCGAGGAGCATAAGACCCACCCCTCGGAGGGGAATGGGGCACTCGACGCCTATCATCTCGGTCGAGTCGGTCACCATATTGGTCCCGGCAGTTCTCGTGCCCTTCACGCCGCGGAGGTGATCTGGGGCTGTGAGCCGACTGAACTCTATTCGTAGTGACGGATCGACTGTGAATTCTGTTGCGCGACTGAGACACGGCTGAATTCTGATCTCCTGCTGCCCGGAGCAGATCCCTGATCTGCAGCAAACCTCTGCCAGCTTCCGACTGCGAAGGCTGGATGGACTCGGCTATACGGGTCGCAGCTGCTAAATTTTGGATTGGGGTTCGATATACCTGAGTCGGCGGGAAGAGTTGGCGTCGACTGGTGTCGGGAACTCGTTGCCGCGCGCGCTCGTCGAGTGCTCGCTGAAGATTCTCCAGTCGAGTGCGTTCGGCCAAATTGGCCAGACGTGCCTCCTCCAAGGCACGAGCCTCGGGGGTTTCTCCTGTGATGGGAGTACGCAGGGGATCCACGTTCCTGCGGCGAAGTTCCTCTCTTTGCAGAGAGTCGAGTGGTTTGGGCTGGTACTCTTCGTAGCCTCGTGCGGGGTCGTCTCCGTCACCTGCTCCACCATCACGGGCGAAGCCACGGGGACTGCGGGGCCCGTCGACCATCAAGATTTCCGCCGCTGGATCACTGCTACCGCACTCGGATGCAGTCTCTACGGAGCCAGTCGACAGATCGAACAAGCCGTAGAGAGATTCGTCGGGCTCGATTGCCGCAACTTGGGTGGTGGCTGATTGGCGAGCCACCGCGTGCCTCACCCATCGCTGAAGCCTCGACCGGCCCGAGCGCTTGCGCTGGCGGGAGACCGGGAGGGTGGACGATGGAGGAACCGACCGATACTGGGTCGACGGTTGCCGCAGCAGAACGCTGCGAACACATGCGCGAAAATGCGTCGCACCGCGGACGGGGAGCGCGTCAACGTCGAGTGGAGCCTCCTGGAGCCACGCGGAATCGTCGGCGATGAAGGTGAGAGTGCCGAGACGGATCTCTTGACCCCCGACCAAAACTCCAGCAGACACCATGATGAAAGTACTCGGAAGAATCGCAACTTCTCCACAAAAATCGCTAAAACACCTGCCCCAAGGTGGGCGCCAACTGTCGTGGTTCTAAGCCTGACAGTAGAGTGGGGGTAGGTATGGAGAGGCAAGGTCCTAGCTATGGAGAGGTTGTAAACACAAGGGATGTACGAGTTCAGGCCCTTCTCGGAAGAAGTAATAGCCCTACGTCTCGGAGCCCGGAGGCGGTCGAGTGGATTATGAGTATATGAGTTACAAGATGCCGAACCCTTCTGCCTGTGGAGGGGGGTGGCTTATATAGAGTGCGCCAGGACCCCAGCCAGCCCACGTAGGAGAGGGTTTAAGGTGAGTTAAGTCTGGGGCGTTACTGGTAACGCCCCACATAAAGTGCCTTTACTATCATAAAGCCTACTTAATTACAGGCCGTTGCAGTGCAGAGTGCCTCTTGACCTTCTGGTGGTCGAGTGAGTCTTCGTGGTCGAGTCCTTCAAGTCAGTCGAGTGAGTCCTTCGTTGGTCGACTGGAAGGCGACCTCTTCTAAGGGTGTCCTTGGGTAAGGTACTTAGATCAGGTCTATGACCCTACCCTAGGTACATGACCCCATCACTAGGGGGTGTCCGGATAGCCGAACTATCATCTTTGGCCGGACTCCTGGACTATGAAGATACAAGATTGAAGACTTCGTCCCGTGTCCGGATAGGACTTTCCTTGGCGTGGAAGGCAAGCTTGGCGATACAGATATGTAGATTTCCTACCATTGTAACCAACTCTGTGTAACCCTAACCCTATTCGGTGTCTATATAAACCGAAGGGTTTTAGTCCGTAGGACGAATAACAATCATACCATAGGCTAGCTTCTAGGGTTTAGCCTCTCTGATCTCGTGGTAGATCTACTCTTGTACTACCCATATCATCAATATTAATCAAGCAGGAGTAGGGTATTACCTCCATCGAGAGGGCCCGAACCTGGGTAAAAACATCGTGTCCCTTGTCTCCTGTTACCATCCGCCTAGACGCACAGTTCGGGACCCCCTACCCGAGATCCGCCGGTTTTGACACCGACATTGGTGCTTTCATTGAGAGTTCCTCTGTGTTGTCATCTATAGGCCCGATGGCTCCTTCAATCATCAGCAACGATGCAGTCCAGGGCGAGATTTTTCTCCCTGGACAGATCTTCGTATTCGGCGGCTTTGCACTGCGGGCCAATTCGCTAGGCCATCTGGAGCAGATCGAAAGCTACGCCCCTGGCCATCAGGTCGGATTTGGGAGTTTGAACTACACGGTTGACATCCGCGGAGATTTGATCTTCGACGGATTCGAGCCACAACCAAGCGCGCCGCACTGTCTCGATGAGTATGATCTAGCTCTGCTGCCGAACAGTATCCTGGAGGCCGCACCAGCGTCCGCTCCGACCCTTAGCTCGGAGTCGACTTCGCCGATCGAGGACGAGTGGCTGGACACCGCCTCGGGGGCTACGATCTCTACGGCGATTGAGCCGAACACCATCCCTGTCCTTTACAAAGCCCGTGACTCCGAGGTGCCAGACTCCTCTTCGGACTCCAAACCTCCCGCGCCCCTGCCAGTCCAATCCGATTGGGCGCCGGTTAGGGAGTTCACTGCCGCGGACATCTTTCAGCACTCGCCCCTTGGCGACATCTTGAATTCACTAAAGTCTCTCTCTTTGTCAGGAGAGCCCTGGCCGGACTATGGTCATGAAGATTGGGATGCGGAAGATGAAGAAATTCGACGCCCACCCACCACCCACTTTGTAGCCACTGTCGAAAGTTTAAACGACGTGCTCAATTTCGACTCCGAAGACATCGACGGTATGGACGACGATGTAGGAGATAACCACGAACTAGCACCTATAGGATACTGGACAACCACTTCATCTCACGATGTATACATGGTGGATACTCCTAAAGGAAGTGACGACGAGGAACAACGGGACGCTATGAAGGATAAATCCCTCGAAAAGCAGTCTAAACCGCAACGTAAACGCCGCACCAAGTCCCGCCTCGACAAAAACGGCAGCCACACAGACCTAGCCATCAAGCAGGTCGAACCGGTGGACGATGGACACGCCACTGAGCAATCATCCGAACAGGACAACTTGGATAAACAACCCGTCCTCGGCGAAGATAACAGTCCGGATGATCTCACACCGGATAAGTTGTTGGAGCAGAAGAACCTCCACAAAAGGCTCGTTGCCACTGCGCGTAGCCTGAAAAAGCAGAAGCGGAAGCTCAAAACAGCAGAAGATGCACTCAGAATCAGATGGAGCAAAGTACTCAAAACCGCAGACAAATACGGCGACAGTCACCAAACAAAGAGCTACCCGAAGCGCAAACTACTGCCCGAATTCGATGAGGAGGCCTTAGAGCCCCCGCAATCAAATAACAAAGAGGCCGCCCGGTCGGATAGATGACCACATGACAAGCATAGAGCGGCAAGCGGCGCCGCACACAATCCGGCGCGCGATCCGCATAAGGATTCACATCAAAAGGATGGCCCAGTTAGGTCCATCTACGGGCCAAGAAAGCAAGCTCTTCTAAGCAATGCAACACGCCAAACATCCAGACACTACGGCACACCCAAATATAGGGGTGCCGCACACCCCCTATGTTTCATCGATGAGGTGTTGGATCACGAATTTCCAGCGGGATTTAAACCCGTAAACATAGAGGCATACGACGGAGCAACAGACCCGGGAGTCTGGATTGAGGATTACATCCTCCACATACACATGGCTAGAGGAGATGATCTCCACGCCATAAAATATTTACCCCTCAAGCTCAAAGGGCCAGCAAGGCACTGGCTTAAAAGCCTCCCTGAAAATACCATTGGAAGTTGGGAAGAGCTCGAGGATGCTTTTCGGGCAAATTTTCAAGGGACTTATGTCCGCCCTCCGGATGCAGACGATTTAAGTCACATAACTCAACAACCCGGAGAGTCAGCCCGCAAATTCTAGAACAGGTTCCTCACCAAAAAGAACCAAATAGTCGACTGTCCGGACGCCGAAGCCTTAGCAGCTTTCAAACACAACGTCCGAGACGAATGGCTCGCCAAGCACCTTGACCAGGAAAAGCCAAGAACAATGGCCACACTCACAAGCCTCATGACCCGCTTTTGCGCGGGAGAGGATAGTTGGCTGGCAAGATGTAGTACCAGCGACCCAAGTACATCCGAAGTCAGAGATGGAAACGGGAAACCACGACGCAGCAAGGACCAGCGCCGGACAAGGGGAAGCAGCCCGAAGAGCACGGCAGTCAATGCCGGATTCAAAAGCTCTCGACAGAATCATAAAAAACTGCCCCTCAAGGATAACAGCCACGAGCTATCCAACTTAAACGAAATCTTGGACAAAATATGCCAAATCCACAATACCCCCGGGAAGCCTGCAAACCATACCCACAGAGATTGTTGGGTCTTCAGGCAGTCCGGCAAACTCAATGTCGAACACAAGGGGCTCGACGCACCAAGCGAGGATGATGACGAACCCCACAAGCAGAGCACAGGAAAACAAAAGAATTTCCCACAAAAAGTCAAAACAGTAAACTCACTTCAAGTGACAAAAGGGGAAATCAGAGCGGCGCCCATAGGAATACGCGCCGCACGGCCTATCCCAGCGGAGTCCCGACATTGGTTGTCAAAACCAATCGTCTTTGATCATCAGGATTACTCCGGAAGTATCCGGAACGCAGGATGGACTGCCCTGATATTAGATCCTATAATCGACAGACTCCAATTCACAGAAGTCCTAATGGACGGCGGTAGTGATCTAAACCTGCTATATCAGGACACAATCTGCAAAATGGGGATAGACCCAACCAAAATTCGCCACAGCAACACCTCCTTCAAGGGGGTAATGCCAGACCTACATGCCCATTGTACGGGCTCCCTACTGCTAGAAGTTGTGTTCGGCTCATCAGACAACTTCCGCCGTGAAAAGTTAACCTTCCATATCGCCCCATTCAAAAGTAGCTATCAAGCACTATTGGGACGTGAAGCTTTCGCCCACTTTAACGCAATACCGCATTATGCATCTCTTACACTTAAAATGCCCGATCCACGCGGCATCATCTCATTAAAGGGAAGCATCAAGTGTTGCTCCAGCACGGAAGAATGTGAGACTGCCTGGACAGTCACACACTAATCCGGCTCCACTAAATCAAGCACCTGAACAGGTCATTCGGACCCCGGACACGGCTAGACGAGTCCGGCGGAAACATATAAAGGCCTACTAGCCGCACACCCCCGTACAAGGGGCTGCATGCATGTACAACAAGAGACAATAAGGCTCAATTTTATTCGCTTTTCGAATCGTACTCCGTTTATTTAATATCAAGTACATTTTTCGCACGATCTTTCTTCAACTAAGTTCTTCTCTTTTACAGATGAACACCGTGCTACACCCGTCCAGGATACGGCACAACGGAGACACAGGCGCAGACATGCAGTAGGGACCCGTTGCAAGGATTCTTTTCAGATTAAGACCCTGCGTAAACCTTTTTTACTGTCTCTTGTTGATACACATCCCCCAGTTTCTTGCTATAACCGAGGAGGAGGCTGGCGTTTTGG
This sequence comes from Triticum dicoccoides, assembly GCF_002162155.2. NCBI lineage: Eukaryota > Viridiplantae > Streptophyta > Magnoliopsida > Poales > Poaceae > Triticum > Triticum dicoccoides. The sequence continues at coordinate 536,453,669 of NC_041389.1, forward strand.
CATCGGCCGCGTCAGAATTTTTGCGCGTACCTAGACACCAGGGGCTTAGGGCATTGTTCTGCCCGTTTTCATAAAGACCGAATACCTTAGGGAGTGTTCGGCGTCTCGAGTTAGGCCTTATATGCATCAGCTCCGAATCATGTCTTTGGTCAAATGTTGGGTTTGCCCGGCTCCTGTGTTTTGCTGCCTTACGTTCCGTTTTATCGGCTAATGCGGCACCAGGAGAACTACTTCCGTTTTATCGGCTAATGCGGCACCAAGAGCCGGACACCTTATCAACTTTGCCTTGGCTATCCACTCCTGTTCAAGAAACGACTCCCTTAAAGGGCATATATATGATAAATGAATGAACAGCCTGTCCGGTTACAGGACTACTTACTTGAGTATCTGGGCGATTGCAGCTTAGTCCTGCGTCCTCAGTCAAGTCCGGACACTTCTCTTGTGATCCGAAGAACAGTTTATACATCTCCACGGGCGTCGCGCCCATAAAATGTTGGAGAGCTCGTGGTCCCTCCGGATTAAACTCCCACAGACGGAGGGGGCGACGTTTGCACGGCAGAAGGCGCCGAATTAGCATAACCTGCGCCGCCACGACCAGATTGATCTCTCTTTTCTGGAGGTCTCGAATACGACCCTGCAACAGAGGAACATCCTTAGACGTCCCCCAGTCGAGCCCCCGGTTAATCCATGATGCCAGCCGCTGTGGTGGACCTGAGCGGAAGGCGGGTGGCGCCACCCATTTGGTGCCCCTGGGAGCGGTGATATAAAACCACTCCCGTTGCCACAAACCAAGCTCCTCCTGAAAAGAGCCCTCGGGCCACGGAGCATCAGCACACTTGCTTATGGCCGCCCCTCCGCACTCTGCTTGTTGCCCCTCGATCATCTTCGGCTCCACCTTGAAGGTCTTGAGCCACAATCCAAAGTGAGGGGTAATATGGAGGAAGGCTTCACATACGACAATGAATGACGAGATGTGGAGGATGGACTCCGGATTCAAGTCATGGAATTCCAGCCCATAATAAAACATTGAGCCCCCGCACAAAGGGATCCGTCGGGAAACCTAAACCCTGAAGGAAGTGAGACACGAACACCATGCCCTCGCCGGGCTCGGGAGTGGGAATGACCTGCCCTGGAGCAGGCAGCCTATGCGAAATCTCACCGGTTAGATACCTGGCGCCTCGCAGCTTTAGCACATCTTCTCCCGTGACGGAAGAAGACATCCATCGGCCGAGCTGGTCGGAGCCGGACATCGTCGAAGGTCCGAAGCGCCTAAATTTGAAGCTTTGGGTGTTAGAACTCAAAGCATGAGGCGGATTCGGTGGAGGGTGGAAAAAAGAAAAGGGCCTTGGTCTCATTATAAAGAGGTTGAATACCAAGAGCCCTCCCCGTGGCCGATTGGGACTCGCCTTCGATAGAGGAGGCATGCCGATGGGCACGGTTGGGTTACCCATGTCCGTATTGATGAGAATCACGGAATAAGGGGGACACGATCTCTGCTTTGACAAGACGTGCCAAGGAAACCACCTCGCTAAACGCGCTGAGGTGGTACAGTAAAAACGATTCGAATAAAAACTTGGCCGCGGCGTGATTACACGCTGCGGGATACGTCAGCAGATTGATTTTGTGTAAATATTATTCTCTCTAGATTTTATGTGAAAATTATTTTGCAGAACTGGACACTGTCCTTGTGTTCAAAATCTTCTATGAAGTATTCGTAGGAGGAACCCGTCTTGCAATGCTGAAGACAATATGCGCGTCGGACTCGTCGTCGTTGAAGCCTGGTTTAGGGGCTACTGAGGGAGTCCTGGACTAGGGGGTGTCCGGATAGCCGAACTATCATCTTTGGCCGGACTCCTGGACTATGAAGATACAAGATTGAAGACTTCGTCCCGTGTCCGGATAGGACTTTCCTTGGCGTGGAAGGCAAGCTTGGCGATACGGATATGTAGATTTCCTACCATTGTAACCGACTCTGTGTAACCCTAAACCTGGGTAAAAACATCGTGTCCCTTGTCTCCTGTTACCATCCGCCTAGACGCACAGTTCGGGACCCCCTACCCGAGATCCGCCGGTTTTGACACCGACATCCTCCAATTTATTTCATAATTTTTGGAGTAGCAGAAGTATGGTTATTGTTCAGATCATTACAGACTGTTCTGTTTCTGACAGATTCTGTTTTCATTGCATAGTTTGCTTGTTTTCTAGTTTCTATGGCTTATATTTCTCAATATAAATTGTAGAAATGATATGGTACAGTAGGAATTATGTGAAAAAAATTATGAACCTTGTCTTTTATAGTACCAAAGTGCATGGTTTACTCTTTATAATACTAACCTATCTCACGGAGTTCCATTAAGTTTTGTGTGATTGAAGTTTTCAAGTTTTGGGTGAGATATCGATATGAGGAGAATAAGGAGTGGAAAGAACCTAAGCTTGGGGATTCCCAAGGTACCCCAAGGTAATATTCAAGGAAGACTCAAGCGCCTAAGCTTGGGGATGCCCCGGAAGGCATCCCTTCTTTCGTCTTCAAAACTATCAGTATACCTTACTCGGAGCTATATTTTTATTCGTCACATGATATGTGTTTTGCTTGGAGCGTCATTTTCTTTTGTTATCATTTGCTTGATGTTATTTAGAATAGTGTTTTGCATTTTTAGTTTCAATAAAAATGTCAAGGATAGCCTTTACCATGCTTATTTTGCTAGTATACATGTTGCTGTTTGAAAACAGAAAGTTTACCGCTGTTGCAAAAATTCCCTAGAAATGTCAGAGAATGATATAAGGTTGAATTTTTTTGCATGTTGAGATCTGATAAATCTTCTACAACGTAGTAGTTTTCTCATAATTTTTGGAGTTAGGGAAGTATGATGAATCTTGCATTCTTTACAGACTATACTGTTTTGGCAGATTGCTGTTGTAGTTGCATTGTTTGCATATGTTTGCTTGTTTAATGATTCTATTTTAGGATAGGAGCATTAGATATGAAGATACATTTATTATGCAATGTTGAATAATAATTTTAGTGTTTTGTTACAGTAGAAAATGATAAGGTTTTGCATTGGTTTATACTAACCTATCTCACGAGTTCTTGTTGAGTTTGGTGTGGATGAAGCTTTTGATAAAAAAAAAGAGAAACCATGATATGAGAGGAATTAAGGAGATATAAAAGTTCAAGCTTGGGGATGCCCAAGTAACCCCAAGATAATATTCCAAGAAGTCTCAAGCATCTAAGCTTGGGGATTCCCCGTTAGGCATCCCACTTTTCTTCTTCAACAACTATCGGTTAGTATCGGTTGAGCCTAAGTTTTTGCTTCTTCACATGAGTTGTGCTATCCTTGCAATGTAATTTTATTTTGTTTTACTTGCTGTTTGAATAAAATCATTGGATCTTAATTATTGAATTGAAAAAAGGGACCCTCCCATGGCTAGTTAATTATTTGACTACTCAGTGTCCTTCACTCATATCTTTTGGAGTAGTTTGTCATTTACTCATGTGCTTCATGTATATCCTATGAGTAAATGGGGGAATGAATTGAATGTCATAAATCTGAATTTTTATATGTTTCATATGCTTATAACATGGTTAGTGATGACTTCACACATAGAAAGTATGAGGCATAAAAGTTATTGAGAGTTGGCAAACGTAGTTTTGGTCATCGTTGCAATTAATAGGAAGTAATAAGGAAAGAGAGGTTCACGTACAGATATATTATCTTGGACATCTTTTATGATTGTGAAGCACTCATTAAGTATCACATGCTAAAAGAGTTGACGTTGGACAAGGAAGACAAGGCAATGGTTTATGTTTTCCGACATCTCAGTTAAAGTATATTGTCATTGACCTTCCAAACATGTTGAGCTTGCCTTTCCCCCTCATGCTAGCCAAAATTCCTTGCACCAAGTAGAGATACTGCTTGTGCTTCCAAATACCCGTAAACCCAGTTTTGCCATGAGAGTCCACCATACCTACCTATGGATTGAGTAAGATCCTTCAAGTAAGTTGTCATCGGTGCAAGCAATAAAAATTGCTCTCTAAATATGTATGACTTATTAGTGCAGAGAAAATAAGCTTTGTACGATCTTGTTGTGGAAGTAATAAAAGCGACGGACTGCATAATAAAGGTCCACATACAAGGGGTAATATAAAGTGACGTTCTTTTGCATTAAGATTTTGTGCATCAACCCTAAACGTGCATTTACTTTATGCTTGAGTCAAGGGGATCCTCACCTTTCCCTTTTTCATTTTATCCTTTGGCAAGCTCTTCGTGTTTGAAAGATCATGATATATATATCCAATTGGATGTAAGTTAGCATGGGCTATTATTGTTGACATCACCCAAAGGTGAATACGTTGGGAGGCAACACAATAAGCCCCTATCTTTCTTAGTGTCCGACTGAAATTCCATAACCACAAGTATTGCGTGAGTGTTAGCAATTGTAGAGGACTTTATGATAGTTGAGTATGTGGACTTGCTGAAAAGCTCTATTTTTGACTCTTTCTGATGTTATGATAAATTGCAATTGCTTCAATGACTGAGATTATAGTTTGTTAGTTCTCAATGAAGTTTCTGAACCATACTTGACATTGTGAATAGATTGTTACTTGATCATGAAAAGTTTTATGAGATAAGCTACTATTATGACACATATTGATGCTAGAAAAGGTGATTGAAATTATCTTTGATCAAACTTGTGCACCTGCTAGAATTCACACTTCATAAATTATTTCTTTAATCATTTACCTACTCGAGGACGAGCAGGAATTAAGCTTGGGGATGATGATACGTCTCCAACGTATCTATAATTTATGAAGTATTCATGCTATTATTCCATCCATCTATGATGTTTTATAAGCATTTATATGTCATTTTATATGATTTTTGGAACTAACCTATTAACCTAGAGCCCAGTGCCAGTTTCTGTTTTCTCCTTGTTTTAGTGTTTTACAGAAAAGGGATACCAAACGGAGTCCAAATGACGTGCCAATTTTTCAGGATTTTTTCTGGACCAAAAGAAGACCACGGAGCATCGGAGTTGGGCCAGAGGAGTCCCGGGCTGCCCACGAGATAGGGGGGCGCCCTCCTATCTCGTGGACAGCCCGGAGGCCCCCTTGACGTGAAACCAACGCCAAAAATTCCTATAAATACTGAAACCTTCAGGAATTAACCTAGATCGGAAGTTCCGCCGCCGCAAGCCTCTGTAGCCACGAGAAATCAATCTAGGCCCTCTCCGGCAGGCTGCCGGAGGGGGCCATCATCACTGGTGGCCATGGAGGAGTATCCCGGAGGGGTCTTCATCAACATGAAGGCCAAGGACCAGAGGGTGGAGGCCATGGAGGAGGGAGCACAAGGGGGAGAACCTCTCCTCCTCTCTTCTGGTGGCGCCGGAGTGCCATCGGGAGGGGAATCATCGCCATGGTGATCGTCTTCATCAACATCACCATCATCATCATCATCCTCACCTCTTTTACGCGGTCCACTCTCCCGCACCCCGCTGTAATCCCTACTTGAACATGGTGCTTTATGCCACATATTATGATCCAATGATGTGTTGCCATCCTATGATGTTTTGAGTAGATATCTTTTGTCTTTGGGTTGATTGATGATCTAGATTGGTATGAGTTGTATGTTTTACTTTGGTGCTGTCCTATGGTGCCCTCCGTGTCACTCAAGCGTGTGGGGTTCCCGTTGTAGGGTGTTGCAATACGTCCATGATTCACTTATAGTGGGTTGCGTGAGTGACTGAAACACAAACCCGAGTAAGGGGGTTGTTGCGTATGGGATAAAAGACGACTTGATGCTTTAATGCTATGGTTGGGTTTTACCTTAATGAATCTTTAGTATTTGCGGATGCTTGCTAGAGTTCCAATCATAAGTGCATATGATCCAAGTAGAGAAAGTATGTTAGCTTATGCCTCTCCCTCATATGAAACTGCAATAGTGATTACCGGTCTTGTTAACAATTGCCTAGGACAATTCCGCACACGGATCCACCATTATTCCACACTCGCTATTCATATTATTTAGTATTATATTCTAACTTTATGATAACATCACCTACTTTTATATTTTAGCTCTCCGATATCATACAAAGTTATCCTCTTTATAACCACAACAGTTTTATTTCTTGTTTCTAGTTGGAAGCAAACGTTCGGTGCACGTAGTGTCGTATCAGTGGCAGATAGGGCTTGAGAGAATATTGATCTTACCTTTAGCTCCTTGTGGGTTCGACACTCCATACTTATCACTTCCACCTTTGGGAATTGCTACGATGATTCCTGCACTTGGGGATTATCATAACCCTTTACGACGAACTCTTTTACCACCTCCATAATCGAGAAAATTCCTTAGTCCACTAGTTACTAAGGATAACCTTGACCGCTGTCCTGTGATCCATTCCTGGATCACACTTGTACCCCTTGACTGACTCATGGCAAGGCACACTTCAGGTGCGGTACACAGCATAGCATATTGTAGAGCCTACGTCTAAATCATAGGGGACGACCTTCGTCCTTTCTCTCTCTTCTGATGTGGTCAGGTCTTGAGTCTTACTCAATACTCACACCTTATAACACAGCCAAGAACTCCTTCTTTGCCGATCTATTTTGAACTCCTTCAAAATCTTGTCACGGTATGTATTCATTTGAAAGTACTATTAAGCGTTTTGATCTATCCTTATAGATCTTGATGCTCAATGTTCAAGTAGCTTAATTCGGGTTTTCCATTGAAAAACACTTTTCAAATAACCCTATATGCTTTCCAGAAATTCTACATCATTTCCGATCAGCAATATGTCTACAACATATACTCATTAGAAATGCTATAGTGCTCCTACTCACTTCTTTGGAAATACAAGTTTCTCATAAACTTTGTATAAACCCAAAATCTTTGATCATCTCATCAAAGCGTATATTCCAACTCCGAGATGCTTACTCCAGTCCTTAGAAGGATTGCTGGAGCCTTGCATACTTGTTAGCATCTTTTAGGATTGACAAAACCTTCTGGTTGTATCACATACAAGCTTTCCTCAAGAAATCGTCGAGGAAACAATGTTTTGACATCCTATCTGCAAGATTTCATAAATAATGCAGTAACTGCTAATATAATTCCAATAGACTCTTAGCATCACTACGAGTGAGAAAGTCTCATCGTAGTCAACTCCTTGAACTTGTCGGAAAACATCTTTGTGACAAGTCGAGCTTTCTTAATGGTGACACATACCATCATTGTCTGTCTTCCCTTTTAGAATCCATCTGTACCCAACAGCCTTACGACCATCAAGTAGTTCTTCCAAAGTCTACACTTTGTTTTTATACATGGATCCTCTCTCGGATCTTATGGCCTCGAGCCATTCGTCAGAATCCGGGCCCACCATCGCTTCTCCATAGCTCGTAGGTTCATTGTTGTCTAGAAACATGACCTCCAAGACAGGATTATGTACCACTCTGAAGTAGTACGCATCCTTGTCGACCTACAAGGTTTGGTAGTGACTTGATCCGAAGTTTCATGATCAGTATCATAAGCTTCCACTTCAATTGGTGTAGGTGCCACAGGAACAACCTCCCGTGCCCTGCTACACACTAGTTGAAGTGACGGTTCAATAACCTCATCAAGTCTCCACCATCCTCCCACTCAATTCTTTCGAGAGAAGCTTTTCCTCGAGAAAGGACCCGTTTCTAGAAACAATCACTTTTGCTTCCGGATCTGAAATAGGAGGTATACCCAGCTATTTTGGGTATTCTATGAAGATGCATTTATCCGCTTTGGGTTCGATCTTATCAGCCTGAAACTGTTTCGCATAAGCTTCATAGCCCCAAACTTTTAAGAAATGACAACTTAGGTTTCTATAAACCATAGTTCATACGGTGTGGTCTCAACGGAATTGCGTGGTGCCCTATTTAAAGTGAATGCGGTTGTCTCTAATGCCTAGCCCATAAACAATAGTGGTAATTTGATAAGAGACATCATTGTATGCACCATATCCAATAGGGTGCAGTTATGATGTTCGGACACACCATCACACTATGGTGTTCCAGGCGGTATTAGTTGTGAAACAATTTCCACAATGTCTTAATTGTGTACCAAACACGTAACTCATATATTCATCTCTATGATCATATCATAGACATTTTATCCTCTTGTCACGACGATCTTCAACTTCACTCTGAAATTACTTGAACCTTTCAATAATTCAGACTTGTATTTCATCAGGTAAATATACTCAGCATCTACTCAAATCATCTGTGAAGTAAGAACATAACGATATCCACTGCGTGCCTCAGCACTCATTGGACTGCACACATCAAAATGTATTACTTCCAACAAGTTGCTTTCTTGTTCCATCTTACTGAAAACGAGGCCTTTCAGTCATCTTGCCCATGTGGTATGATTTGCATGTCTCAAGTGATTCAAAATCAAGTGAGTCCAAACAATCCATCTCTATGGAGTTTCTTCATGCATATCTACCAATAGGCATGGTTCACATGTCTCAATCTTTTCAAAAACGAGTGAGTCCGAAGATCCATCACCATGGAGCTTCTTCATGCGTTTTATACCAATATGACTCAAATGGCAGTGCCACAAGTATGTGGTACTTATATCTTTTGGCATGAACATGTGTATCACTACGATCGAGATTCAGTAAACCATTCATTTTAGGTGCAAGACCATTGAAGGTATTATTCAAATAAACAGAGTAACCATTATTCTCCTTAAATGAATAACCGTATTGCGATAAACATAATCCAATCATGTCTATGCTCAACGCAAACACCAAATAACAATTATTTAGGTTTAATACTAATCCCGATGGTAGAGGGAGTGTACGATGTTTGATTACATCAACCTTGGAAACACTTTCAACACATATCGTCATCTCACCTTTAGCTAGTCTCTGTTTATTCGGTAGCCTTTTATTTCGAGTTACCAACACTTAGCAACCGAACCGGTATCTAATACCCTGGTGCTACTAGGAGTACTAGTAAAGAACGCATTAATATAATGTATGTCCAATATACTTCTGTCGACCTTACCAGCCTTCCCATCTACTAAGTATCTAGGGTAGTTCTGCTTCAGTGACCGTTCCCCTCATTACAGAAGCACTTAGTCTCGGGTTTGGGTTCTACCTTGGGTTTCTTCACTAGAGCAACAACTGATTTGCCGTTTCATGAAGTATCCCTTCTTGCCCTTGCCCTTGCCCTTCTTGAAACTAGTGGTCTCACCAACCATCAACAATTGATGCTCCTATTTGGTTTCTACTTTCGTGGTGTCGCGAATAGCTCAAGGATCATCATATCTATCCCTGATATATTATAGTTCATCACGAAGCTCTAGTAGCTTCATGGCAGTGACTTTGGAGAACCATCACTATCGTCTCATCTGGAAGATTAACTCCCACTCGATTCGAGCGATTGTAGTACTCAGACAATCTGAGCACATGCTCAACGATTGAGCTTTTCTCCTTAGTATGCAGGCTTAAGAAACTTGTTAGAGGTCTCATACCCCTTGACGTGGGCACTAGCCTGAAATCCCAATTTCAGTCCTCGGAACATCTCATATGTTCTGCGATGTTTTAAAAAACATCTTTGGTGCCTCAATTCTAAACCATTTAGCATTATGCACTGAACTATCATGTAGTCATCAAAACGTGTATGTCAGATGTTCGCAACATCCACAACCGACGCTCGAGGTTCAGCACACTGAGCGGTGCATTAAGGACATAATCCTTCTGCGCAGCAATGAGGACAATCCTCAGTTTATGGACCCAGTCCGCATAATTGCTACTGTCAACTCTCAACTAATTTTTCTCTAGGAACATATCTAAAACAGTAGAACCAAAGCGTGAGCTACGACATAATTTGCAAAGACCTTTTGACTATGTTCATTGTCGGCGGAAATCTGACCCACCACGAACACCTATGGGACCGGAGCCCCTTTCGGTTCGGCAGGGGGCGGAGATTGCACAAAGAGCAGATCGAAGCGAAACACACGAGCGATTTACCCAGCTTCAGAGCTCTCCGGAGAGATTATACTCCTACTGCTGCTTGTCTGATTGTATTGGGTTCTTGCTCGGGAGCGATGAATGCTACAGTGCACTCTATCAGCTAACGAGACCGAGCGTGAGTGTTTCGAAATGTTCGACCCCCCCCCCTCTATGTTGTGCATGGGCCTCCTTTTATATGCTCAAGGGGTCACTGACAGGTGTCAACGTAGGCAAGGGTAAAAATGAGAAAGAACTTGTGGTTGGTACAGCTACTTGTACAGTGTATCATACCTAACCCTGACGGCAGGGGACAAAGGCATTAAATGCCCGTCTACGTCGCCCCAAACAGTGCATAAAGCGACCGTCAAGGACGCCATCGCTTGCCACGATGGCTATCTTGTCAGCACCGCTTACCACCACGCACCCCTGGCTGCACAGCTTCTCGCCACGTACACCTGGAAGGGTCCCAGGGCGACACGTTGTTGGATGTGCTGGAGCGCAGGTACGGAGTAGTTGCTTGCCGAGGCAAGCGCCTTGCCGCGTCGCTGGTCTTGTCGCGTCCGGAAGCTTGTCGCTCACCGGGCCTTGCCGAGACGCGTGGTGCGTCGCGGCAAGTTCCTTGGGATGCCTTGGTTGGCCTTCCCGGCAAGCTCCTCTTGCCGGGGTCTTGGTCTGCCTTCCCGGCAAGCTCCTCTTGCCGGGGTCTTGAATACTTTGTTCTTGAATGGCTCCAAAGGAACCATGGAGGATCTTGGCAGTCACCCGGCAAGCCTTGCCGCGGGGAGCTGCAACTGCCCGTGTACAAGTTCGGGATACAAGGGTACCCCTACTCTTGTACACCGACAGGAGCCCCCGGGCCTAGGCCACACACGGTGCCGAGCGCTGTTGGGCCAGGCCCAAAACAGTGCACGGGCACGCGTGGCTTGGGTTACGCCGCACCTTACTCCGCAACCACCGCACCCTCCCCTAACGGCACGCGTCGATCGCGGCATCGTGGGAGAGATCGTGGGCTGCTTCTTTATTCGGAAAAGCGGAACGTCCGCCCCCTCCCTCTTTATAAGCAGGGGAAACAGGGGCAGTTCGCTCACCTTGCCGGTTATTGCTCTGATCTTGAAAACCTCCGCCGCTCCCCCCTTCTTCCCGAAGTCGAAAGAGAGGAGCGCTCCGCCCCTCGTCGCCACCGTCACCACCAACGCCGCCGATCTCCCTCACCGCCTCCGCCATGGCTCCGAAGGCCGCGAAGATCGTGAAGTCTGCCGAGGCGCAGCGGCTTGCGGCGCTGCGCAAGGAGCGGGCCACTTTTCCCCCTCAGCTCGCCGCGAAGGAACTGAGGGAAAACTTCTATCTCTTCTGGTCGACGGAGACACAGGCGCATCCGCGCACCAAGGTACTCCCCGCCACTGCTGCAGAACTGGCCCCGGGTGGGTACCCTTTCTTCGCGCTCTTCTTCTACTGCGGGCTCTGCCCGCCCTTCTCCGAATTTTTCTGTGACATCATGAACACGTACGGCCTCCACCTCCTTGACTTCACCCCCAACGCCGTTCTCACCATGGCAGTTTTCGCACACCTCTGCGAAAACTTTGTCGGAGTCCATCCCAGCATAGCCCTCTTCTGCCATTTCTTTATGCCTCGAGTCAAGAGAGGAGAGGTCCTTTCAGGTGGAATCGCCTGGATCTCGAGGACCGGCAAGAAGGAGGCGTATCTGGAAGGAGAGCTCCGCAGCAGATGGGATGAGTGGAGAGCTGATTGGTGTTGGATCGTCAAGGAGGAGCCGCAGCCGTTCACCGCCCTGCGCCAAGCCCTAGTAGTTCGCGGCAATGACTGGAGCAGTGTGGCCCCGGAGGATGATAGGCTAAAGATCGCCATCACCAGGATCCTGCGTCTCAGACTTGTCGGGCTCACCGTGGGTGCTGTCGGAGCAGATTTTCTTCGCCGCCGCATCGCTCCCTTGCAGGAGAGGAGGAGACCTGCCTGGGAGTTCCAGAACGCAGCTGACATCATGAGGCTGCGCCCGGGCCTCAACTTTAATTTCACCGTCCTGGAGCTGAACGTGATGCTTCAGGAGCTGTTCAAGTGGGATCCTCAGCATCCGGAAGCATTCAAGCTGCCGAGGGGTGTTGTCCCGCTATGCAACAACTCTGCGCTCGACCGCATCCGCGCCATGATGCCATTGTGCGACTCGCACGGCATCGTCCCCACTTGGCAGGAGCCTGCAGACGCTGTCGTGCGGGATTTCTTTGACAATCTGGTTGAAGTGCCGGTCCGCGCCAACGAACAGGATGGCCTCACTCGCGACACCACCGATGAGGAGCTGCAGCGCATCGCCACCAGGGTGGAAGAGGCGGCGGCAGCTGCTGCCGCGGGCGAGTTCGGCTTCACCGAGGAGGAGGCGGAGGCAGCAGAGGCGGCAAGCCTTGCCGAGCGTGTAGAGCTTGGCGTTGATGAAGAGCCTACCGGCGAGGAAGAACCTGCCGGTCTTCAAGCCGAGTCGAGCGAGCCCGCCGAGGGCGCGGGCGATTCGGCGAGGATCGAGCCCTCCATCTCCGCACCTTCAGGCAGCTTGTCGCAAGCTGAGCCTCCAGCTCCGCCAAGAAGAGGTCTCCGCAGGGCCGGGGACGTAACGGGGCGGCAGACGGGTCAACAGCCGTCGTGCCGCACGAAGAGCTCCACCGCAGCAAGCACAGTTGCCGCGGGAGCACCTCACGCTGCTGCAGCGACTGGAGCGGGGCCCTCCCGGACCACCGCTTCTACTCCCGGCAAGCGCCCAAGGGATCCTTCTCCTCCGCCTTGTTGCGCCGAGGGCGGGCCGGACTTCGACTTCTCCTTGCTCAGCTCCGACGAGGAGGAAGAAGAGTAAGAATCTTGGCTAAGTTTAAATTTCTTCAATTTTCGCTGCTGTGTCTTGTCTCTGACTTGCTTGATTCTGAATCCATTTTTTGCAGGACTCTGGCCCAGAGAGCGGCAAAGAGAGCCAAGGCCCCGGTGATTGTCATCGAGGACGATCCCACCGCGACAGCAGGGGGCACGCCCGAGACCATCTCGCCGGACCCGGCAACCACTCTCCAAAGCAGCCCCCAACGCAGCCCCCAGCGTAAGTGTTTGACTCACTTCCTACTGTTGGGCGCACTTGGGTGTTTCTTCTTTGTTGATATCTAGCTGTTGACTTGTGTAGGAGCAGAGCAGCCTCACCAAGAGGGCCCGGAAGCCACTCCCGACAAGCTGTCTGCTTCAACTACTCCGCCAAGGGTGGATTCCCCGGCAAGGGATACATCTCCGGCAAGGGACCGCTCTCCGGCAAGGGACCACTCTCCGGCAAGGGCGACTGTCGATCCCGGCACAGGTACTCCTTTTGCCTGAAAATTTCCCTTGGCTTCTTCTGATCTTCTTTTTGAATACTTGCTTGACTCTTATTCCTTCTTTCGGTCGTCAGGTCCATCTGCCACGGAGCCGATGGAGACCGAAGTCGCCGGAGAGGGAGCCGGTGATGAAGAACTCGCCGGCGGAGAGGCCGCCAAGGCTACTGCTGCAGGAGCTGGCGAGGGGTCCGGCGGTCGCACTGACGGCCCCGGGGCCGCAGGAGCGCCAGGAGCTGCACCGACCGCCGGTCCCTCCGCCGTTGCCGCAGCGTCAGGCTTCGGAGAGCCCCAGCCCGGCGCCTACCTGAAGGCCGGCGACGGCGTCTTCATCAAGCTTCCTTGGGCGTCGAGCTCCAGGGTGCCGGTCGAAGGAGAGTCGTTCGACGACGAGCTGCTCGCCTCCGCTGGGCTGACGCTGGTTGACGCGCCGAGCAGCAACAGTAGCGAGCCTGAAGAGGAGCAGTTGCTGCGGAAGCTGATGGCTCTCTACCGCGCCCGACAAGCAAAGCTGACCTCCCGAGAAGCACTTGTCGCGAAAGCGGGTGAGGATATTGAGAAGCGCGCGGAGGAGCTTCGAGGCTTCCATCAGGAAGCTCTCCGGTCCTTGGCGGAGGAGCAGGAGCAGCTTGCCGACGAGCGGAAGGCCTTCCTCCTCGAGAAGGCTGAGGTCGAAGAGCAGCAGAGACGCGTCGCCGAGAAGCTTGCTGCGCAGGAAGGCGAGCTGGTGCAGCGGAAAGTCAACCTCGACAGCCACGAGGAAGAGCTTGCCGCACACGAGCAGACTTTTGGCGGACTCTGCAGGAGGCGAAGGACGCTGCTGCAGCTGCTGAAGTCGCCAAGAAGGAGCTGGCGGCAAGGGTGGCGCAGCTGGAGGCCGGTCTGAAGATGAGGGGCGAGGAGCTTGCCGCGCTCAAGCGAGAGCGCAAGAAGGATGCCTACACTCTTGGCGAGCTGCAAGGTCGTCTCGCCGAGAGGAGCAATGAGCTGAGCGCCGCCAAGGACTCCAATGCGGATCTGGAGCTGAAGCTGACCACCCTGACCAAGACGCTGGACGACGCCAGGAAGCAGGCGGCGATCTTGGAGAAGAGGGTTAAGGACGACGAGGCGCTGCTGGCGAGCGCTGCCGTCACCCAGAACGCCTTCAGGGATAACGTGGAGCACTGGACTGAAGGTCTTGTAGACATCGCCGCCGCCATCGACAGGGAGTTGGCGCAGCTGGGGATGGAGGACCTTGGGTATCCTTCCGACGAGCAGCTCCAACCCAGCGCCAAGCTCAGCTTATTCTTCAAGGGCGTGGCGACGGCTCTCCAGCGGCTCTGGGAGAAGATCCCAAAGCAGCTGGCCGACGAGTCGCGCCAGATCTGCGCGGGGGCTCTTCAGAAGGTGCTGATGAAGGTGGCCTTCCGCAACCCGGGCCTCAACCTCACCAACGTCCTCCGATCCTTGCCGCCGGACGCCGATCTGGAAGCGCTCAAGGCCCTTGTCGCGCCCATTGTGGACAGGGTGAGCGGGATCAAGAGGGTCGAGGGCGACCGCGTCGATTAGGCCATCTAGTTCTTTTTCTTTCCTTGTCGCTGTTGTCCATGTCATGGGAACAATCAGTTAGAGCTGCGACAAGTTATCTTGTAATAAGACTCTGTTTTGGATAGAGATTGCTATGTTATTTCCTCTACTTGATTCCTTCCTTTGTATGTTTCTGCCCTACGCTTTTAGGGAACTTGTCGGAGCAAGCACCTTAACCCACGAGCGCTGAGTGCGGGACGTCAGCAGCCTGATGGCAGTGTTGCTCTCGACAAGAAACCTTGTCGCAACTAGCCGCAGCTCACTTAAGTTGTTGAGCGGACTCGAAACAAAGTAAGGGCGCGACTAGCTACGAGTTGGTTCCTCCGCGCACAGGTTTTCCATACAAAGTACGGTCGTTCGAGGAAGATAACTTTAAAGAAAATTTGAAATTCATTGCTCAAACTTTGGCAACTTAGCTTTTCTGTCGTTTGTTTCCCGGCAAGGCAAAATTTCTTTGAGCGAAGGCGAAACTTCCTCGAGCGACGCTTGGTCCACACCATTATCTTCTCCTTTCCCCTGGCAAACTTGTGTGCGAGGGAACCTTCCTTTCTTTGGGAAAGAGAAAGAAGAAAAGATAAATGACATGGAGCCTTATAGCTTGTTATTGCTTACCGGGGATAGGTGCTGCACAAAGTGTCAGATAACGTATGCAAAAGAAAGTATAAAGCATAAAACTGACAAGATGTGCAAAGCACATGAGCTTTACTTATGCACGGGGTCTGCGCCCGGCTTTGTACAAAGGATTACATGAAACATCGGCAAGACTTGTACAAAAGGTGGTTGCCGGAACAGGTTCCAGCAACCGCGCCTTACGGGTAAAACTTACGAAGATGCTCGATGTTCCAGGAGTTGCTCACCGGAGAGCCATCTTCGGTCTCAAGGCGGACAGCGCCAGGCCTAGTGACTCATTTCACCCGGTAAGGGCCTTCCCACTTCGGCGTCAACTTGTTGGAATTCTTGGCGGACTGAACGCGCCGAAGAACAAGGTCGCCTTCCTCGAGACTTCTGGCATTAACTTTGCGGCTATGGTAGCGGCGCAAAGCTTGCTGGTATCGAGCAGCTCGTACAGCAGCCTGAAGACGGTCTTCCACAAGGAGCAGCGCGTCATCTTGTCGCAGCTGCTCTTGCTCGAGCTCATCATAAGCGAGCACTCGAGGCGACCCGTATACGAGTTCCGTGGGGAGAACTGCTTCCGCTCCATATACTAGAGCGAAAGGTGTCTGGCCAGTAGCTCGATTTGGCGTCGTCCTGATCGACCAAAGAACCACCGGCAGCTCCTCGATCCAGTTCTTTCCGCACTTGTGCGGCCTGTCGAAAGTTCTGGTCTTGAGTCCACGCATCACTTCAGCATTTGCCCTTTCTGCTTGACTGTTGCTCCTTGGATGAGCAACAGAAGCGAAGCAGACCTTGGCACCAAGATCTTGGACGTACTACATGAAGGTGCGGCTCGTGAATTGTGTGTCGTTGTCGGTGATGATCCTGTTAGGGATCCCGAAGCGACAAACAATCGACCTGAAGAACTTGACTGCTGACTGTGCTGTCACCTTCCTCACTGCTTCCACTTCCGGCCACTTTGTGAACTTGTCGATTGCAACGTACAAGTACTCAAAGCCCCCGATAGCTCGGGGGAAGGGGTCGAGGATGTCGAGCCCCCAGACCGAAAATGGCCAGGATAAAGGGATCGTCTGGAGAGCTTGAGCTGGCTGATGAATCTGCTTGGAATGGAACTGGCACGCTTCACACTTGGTTACTTCTGCAGTTGCATCCTGGAGGGCTGTTGGCCAGAAGAAACCTTACCGGAATGCTTTGCCGGCAAGTGCTCTTGCGCCAATGTGGTGATCACATATGCCTCCATGTATCTCTGCCAACAGCTTTTGTCCATCTTCCCGGTGAATACACTTTAATTTCACACCGTTGACTCTTCTTCTGTACAGTGTGCTGTCGACAAACTGGTACATACTTGACTGCCGGGCTACTCTTTCTGCTTCTTCTGGCTCTTCGGGAAGTTCTCCTGTCTGAAGGAAACGGACAATCTACTGCGCCATGCTGGAGCTTGCGGCTCGACAACAAGGACTAAAGGCACATCTGCTGCTGCGGGAACATCCGCTTCTACGGCAAGAACCTGGGGTTCTGCCGGAGCTTGATATTCGCCGGAAAGCTTGCCGGAGCAAAACTTGTCGGGAGCGTTTGCTTCAACGAAACAAACCGTAAGGCTTGTCGGAGCAGACTGCTCCTCAGCATTCTGGGCGTTGATCTTGGGAACCTTCTTGGCGGCGGCTTCGGGGAGCTCTGCCGGCAAGTAGTCACCAGAAGTCAACTTCCTCTTCTTGCTCTGTCCAGTTGATGGTGTCACGGGCGGTTGAGTTAGCTTGAGCACAAAAATCCCTAGTTCCACAGGTAACTTAAGTGCGGCGCACTTCGACAGGCCATCAGCAATGTCGTTCTGAGCTCTCGGAACATATTCCATTTGCAGGTCGTCAAAGTGCTCTTCTAGCTTCCTCACTTCATCAACGTAAGCTTCCATCAACAGACTCTGATAACTCTTGTTGACTTGAGGCACAACAAGCTGTGAGTCACCCCTGACAATGAGCTTCTTGATCCCAAGGTCTACCGCGATCCTGAGACCGGCAAGCAAACCTTCATACTCTGCAGTATTGTTCATTGCTTGCTCCTTGGGAAAGTGCATCTGGACTACGTACTTGAGGTGCTCTCCGGTGGGTGCGACAAGCAGCACGCCGGCACCGGCGCCTTGCAGCGAAAAGGCACCATCAAAGTACATCAGCCACTCTTTGCTCGCCTCCTTGTCGGGGATGCTCGTTTCTGGAATTTCTTCATCTGGTGTTGGCGTCCATTCTGCTATGAACTCCGCCAATGCTCTGCTTTGGATAGTTGAAGTGCTTTCAAACTTGAGGCCAAAGCTCGACAGTTCCAGTGCCCACTCGACAATCCTGCCTGTTGCTTCTGGGTTCTGCAGAATTCTCTTCAGCGGAAAGCGAGTGACAACTGTGATCTCATGTGCTTGGAAGTAATGGCGCATCTTTCTCGAGGCCATGAGAAGGCCGAAAAGCAACTTCTGCACACCAGAGTACCTTGACCTAGCCCCCTGCAGAAGGGAACTGACAAAGTAAACTGGGCGCTGCACCATCCTTTTCTGCATCTTCTCTCGTGCCTACGCAGATCCATCTTTGTCGGGACCAGAGCTTGTCGGCGAAGCCCCCTGCTTGTCGCTGGATGCATCTGCCGTGGTTGCTAGCTCATCATCCGCCTCCCTCTCCGCTACTAACGCAGCACTAACCACTTGATTGGTTGCCGCTAAATATAGCAGCAACTTCTCTTGTGGCTTAGGTGCGACAAGTATTGGAGTGGAGGACAGGTATCTCTTTAAGTCTTGCAGCGCAGCCTCCGCTTCCGGAGTCCATTTCATTGGACCCGCCTTTTTCAAAATTTTGAAAAATGCCAGGGCGCGCTCAGCAGACCTAGAGATAAACCTGCTGAGAGCAGCTACGCAACCGGCAAGTCTTCGTACATCCTTGACACGCTTTGGTGCTTCAATCTGCTCAATGGCCTTGATCTTGTCGGGGTTGGCTTCAATTCCCCGCTGAGACACGAAGAACCCGAGAAGCTTGCCGGAAGGGACTCCAAACACGCACTTCTCGGGGTTAAACTTGAGGTTGATCTTGCGCAGATTCGCAAAGGTCTCGTCCAGATCTTGGATCAGAGTCGCTTTGTCCTTACTCTTGACCACTATGTCATCCATGTAGGCTTCCACATTTCTGTGCATTTGTGGCTCAAAAGCGTCATGGACTGCCCTTGCAAATGTTGAACCAGCATTCTTCAAGCAAAAAGGCATCCGTATGAAACAGTACGTGCCACATGGAGTGATGAATGCGGTCTTCTCCTCGTCCTCTTCTGCCATGAAGATCTGATGATATCCTGAATATGCATCAAGAAATGAAAGCAAATCACATCCGTCCGTGGAGTCAACAATCTGGTCGATGCGCGGCAAGGGAAATGGGTCTTTGGGACAAGCTTTATTGACATCTGTAAAGTCGATACAAAGTCTCCATTTCCCATTAGCTTTACGCACGACTACAGGATTGGCCAACCACGTAGGATGGAGCACTCCTCTGACAAGGCCTGCTGCTTCCAACTTCTTGATCTCTTCTGCTATGAATTCTTGGCGCTCCACTGCTTGCTTCCTAACTTTCTGCTTGACGGGCCGCGCATGAGGGCTGACGGCAAGATGGTGCTCAATTACTTTCCTGGGAACACCGGGGATGTCAGACGGTTGCCACGCAAACACGTCGACGTTCGCCCGCAGGAAAGCAACGAGCGCGCCTTCCTATTTGGGGTCAAGCGTGGCACTGATGGTGAAGGTACCACCAGTGCCGTCCTCCTTGGCGGACACCTTCTTGGTTGCTGGTGGAGCTGCCATCGTCTTCTTACACTTGCCGGTGGAGCTCGATGGTGCGTCCTCGACGGTAGCGCAGCACTCCGAAGAGGTGCGCTTGCCGGAGTGGGCATAAGAGCTCTTGCCGGACTTGGACTTCTTCTTCCCCCTGGGGAGCTTCAGCGGCAAGTGACTTGCGGTCTGTCGCGGCTGCTGCTTCCCGGTAGATCTTGTCGGCGCAGATAAGTGCGTCCTTCTTGTCGCCAGGGACAGAGATGACACTTATCGGGCCTGGCATCTTCAGCACGTTGTACGCGTAGTGAGAGGCTGCCATGAACTTGGCGAGCGCTGGACGGCCGAGTATCCCATTGTAAGGCAATGGGAAGTCAGCGACGTCAAAAGTGACCTTCTCAGTCCTGAAGTTCAGCTCGCTGCCAAATGTTACCGGCAGCGTGATCTTTCCCTTCGGCTTGCTCCTTCCTGGGTTGATTCCTTGGAATGTGCCAGTCTCTTCGAGCTCGCTATCAGGGATTTGGAGTTTCTGGAGTACCGCTGAGGAGATCAGGTTCAAGCCGGCCCCGCCGTCAACATCTTTGTGACTTTGAGGTTGCGGATAGTTGGTGAGACCAACATCGGCAAGCACCCGACCGCAGTTATGCGATCAGGGTGATCCTCAATATCAAAGATGATAGGCGTGCTGGACCACTTCAGAGGCATGCGTGACTCCACGGGTGGTTCTGCTGCATTGACTTCCCGCGCCCACTGCTTGAGCTGGCGGTGTGAAGTATGCAGAGAAGCACTGCCATCAACGCACAGGACCTCTATTGCTTTCTGGAACTCCTGCTCGTCGGCCTCGTCATCCTTCATATCTTCGTCTTCGTTGTCGTCTTCATCCTTGTCGCAGCCGCGGGGTGGTCTGTCTCCTTGCCACTGCTTGGCCTTGCCGCGGCGTCCTCCTCGGCCGGGACATTTCTTGCCAGCTCCTCCAGCACCTTCCTGGGCCTTCTCCTTGTCGCGCCGCTCGTACTCAGCCTTCTGCTGCTCGACAAGCTGCTCGACTTTCTTGCAGCTCTGGAGGTCATGGCCCTTCGTGCGGTGGATCTTGCAATACTGCTTGGCGGAGCCGTCCTGCTTGTCGCGACCGCCACAACCTCCTTGTCGGAGCTTCCAGCTTTAGCTTTGTTGCCGGACTGCTCAACGACTAGGACTTGCTTGCCTTTCTTGTTCCTGTTGTTCCGCCGTCGGTTTTTCTTTGCCGGGGCAGTTTCCTCACTATCAGATCCTCCTGCTTGTGCATTCTCTCCGGGGAGTTTCCTCCCTTCTTCAGCACGCGCACACTTATCGGCCAGGGCGTATAGCTCACTGACGTCTCTGATCTTGCTCATCGCCATCTCCTCCCGCATCCTACGGTTTCGCACGTTCTGATGGAACGCGCTGATCACCGCAGCAGGGTGGATATCTGGGATGGTGCGCTGTACACGGCTGAACCTCTGAATGTACTTGCGCAGGGACTCTCCTTCCTTTTGGGCGAGCAGATGAAGGTCGCTCTCCTAGCCATGCGGCTTGTGGCTGCCTGTAAAGGCGCTGACAAACTGATGACACAGGTCAGCCCAGGAAGATATGGAGTTGTTCGGCAAGTGCATCAGCCAGGATCTGACATTGGGCTTGAGCACCAGCGGGAAGTAGTTGGCTAGGATCTTGTCGTCTCGCCCCCCGGCAGCTTGCACCGCGATGGTGTAGATGCTGAGGAACACCGACGGATGCGTCTGGCCGTCGTACTTCTCCGGTACATCTGGTTTGAAGTTCCTGGTGCTGGGCCACTGGACTTGCCGCAGCTCACGGGTGAACGCAGGGCAACCTACCGCGTACGGCAAGTCGCCTGGCTCCCCTGGCGCATGCATGTCGACAGAGGGTCCAGCACGCTGGTCTGATTGACGCCGCGCTTCTCTTTGGTGCTCGATGCGAGTTCGAGCGTCTTCTTGCTGTCGTTCTTGGAGAACTTGGTGCTGATCGCGACGGGCTCGTGGATCTGACGACGCAGTGGAGTCGCTGTCGATGTTGATCCGGCGAGTCGGCGACCTTGGCCTTCGGGATGGAGAGTGCATGGTGGTTGCACCTCCACCGGTTTCGTCGCCACCGGCTTGCGCCTGGCAGTCCTGCCGCGGCAGCGAAGTACTCGGCTGTCGTGGAGTGTCGCCGTTGGCGAAGCCGATGAGACTTTGAATGGTGGCCCTCCATTCGTCGATCTTGTCCGACGTTGGAGGGTAATCCAGGAGCAGTTGAGCTCGCGCCAGAGCTTCTGCTCGAGTGGTGGGCGGCAGTGGCGAGCGGTGCGAGGAGCGGGATATGCTCGGACTTCTATCTATGTTAGAAGGAGCAGTCCCCCGTCCGGGCGACCGTACCTCGCTTGGGCCAGCATGCTGGCGTGCATGCTGGTCTTGAGCACTGCGCGATCCACCAGCTCGATCTGGACCCAACGAGCGTATGGCACTGTGAATGCCATGACGCCATTGATCCCGCGCCTCCTGAGATGGGCGCGGTGAGTGTCTTGACGCCAGGTCTGTGCAGCCTTGTCCTTGGACCTGGCAGCACCGTGGGCTCGCTCGTCGACGTCCGTTCTTCTGCCGGCGTCTACCCCACCACCCGTTTGCTCCGGGGGCGGTGGGATCGACGCGGACAGATCAGCTGCCGCCGAAGCCTTCTTCTTCGGTGGCATGTCGATGAAGATGATGAAGATGATGAAGATATGGCTCGTGTGAATGCTGGATCAGGTTCACACAACCTCGACGCACCCCTACCTGGCGCGCCAAAGATGTCGGGGGAAATCTGACCCACCACGAACACCTATGGGACTGGAGCCCCTTTCGGTTCGGCAGGGGGCGGAGATTGCACAAAGAGCAGATCGAAGCGAAACACACGAGCGATTTACCCAGCTTCGGAGCTCTCCGGAGAGATAATACTCCTACTGCTGCTTGTCTGATTGTATTGGGTTCTTGCTCGGGTGCGATGAATGCTACAGTGCACTCTATCAGCTAACGAGACCGAGCGTGAGTGTTTTGAAATGTTCGACCCCCCCCATCTACGTTGTGCATGGGCCTCCTTTTATATGCTCAAGGGGTCACCGACAGGTGTCAACGTAGGCAAGGGTAAAAATGAGAAAGAACTTGTGGTTGGTATAGCTACTTGTACAGTGTATCATACCTAACCCTGACGGCAGGGGACAAAGGCATTAAATGCCCGTCTACGTCGCCCCAAACAGTGCATAAAGCGACCGTCAAGGACGCCACCGCTTGCCATGATGGCTATCTTGTCAGCACCGCTTACCACCACGCACCCCTGGCTGCACAGCTTCCGCCACGTACACCTGGAAGGGTCCCAGGGCGACACGTTGTTGGATGTGCTGGAGCGCAGGTACGGAGTAGTTGCTTGCCGCGGCAAGCGCCTTGCCGCGGTCGCTGGTCTTGTCGCATCCGGAAGCTTGTCGCTCACCGGGCCTTGCCGGGACGCGTGGTGCGTCGCGGCAAGTTCCTTGGGATGCCTTGGTTGGCCTTCCCGGCAAGCTCCTCTTGTCGGGGTCTTGGTCTGCCTTCCCGGCAAGCTCCTCTTGTCGGGGTCTTGAATACTTTGTTCTTGAATGGCTCCAAAGGAACCATGGAGGATCTTGGCGGTCACCCGGCAAGCCTTGCCGCGGGAAGCTGCAACTGCCCGTGCACAAGTTCGGGATACAAGGGTACCCCTGCTCTTGTACACTGACATTCATGATAATTAAGTTCATCTAATCAAATTATTTAATGAACTCCCACTCAGATAGACATCCCTCTAGTCATCTAAGTGATACATGATCCGAGTCAACTAGGCCGTGTCCGATCATCACGTGAGACGGACTAGTCATCATCGGTGAACATCTTCATGTTGATTGTATCTTCTATATGACTCATGTTTGACCTTTCGGTCTTCCGTGTTCCAAGGCCATGTCTGTACATGCTAGGCTCGTCAAGTCAACCTAAGTGTATTGCGTGTGTAAATCTGGCTTACACCATTGTATTCGAACGTTAGAATCTATCACACCCGATCATCACGTGGTGCTTCGAAACAATGAACCTTCGCAACGGTGCACAGTTAGGGGAAACACTTTCTTGAAATTTTATGAGGGATCATCTTATTTATGGTACCATCGTTCTAAGCAAATAAGATGCAAAAACATGATAAACATCTCATGCAATCAAATAGTGACATGATATGGCCAATATCATTTTGCTCCTTTTGATCTCCATCTTCGGGGCGCCATGATCATCATCGTCACCGGCATGACACCATGATCTCCATCATCATGATCTCCATCATCGTGTCTTCATGAAGTTGTCTCGCAAACTATTACTTCTACTACTATGGCTAACGGTTTAGTAATAAAGTAAAGTAATTACATGGCGTTTACATTGACTCGCAGGTCATACAATAAATTAAGACAACTCCTATGGCTCCTGCCGGTTGTCATACTCATCGACATGCAAGTCGTGATTCCTATTACAAGAACATGATCAATCTCATACATCACATATATATAATTCGTCACATCCTTTTGGCCATATCACATCACATAGCATACCCTGAAAAAACAAGTCAAACGTCCTCTAATTGTTGTTGCATGTTTTACGTGGCTGCTATGGGTTTCTTGCAAGAACGTTTCTTACCTACGCAAAAGCCACAACGGTGATATGCCGATTGCTATTTACCCTTCATAAAGACCCTCTTCATCGAATCCGATCCGACTAAAGTGGGAGAGAAAGACACCCGCTAGCCGCCTTATGTATCAAGCACATGTCAGTCGGTGGAACCTGTCTCACGTAAGAGTACGTGTAAGGTCGGTCCGGGCCGCTTCATCCCACAATGCCGCCGAATCAAGATAAGACTAGTAACGGCAAGCAAATTGAACAAATCATCGCCCACAACTACTTTGTGTTCTACTCGTGCATAGAATCTACGCATAAACCTGGCTCTGATACCACTGTTGGGGAACATAGCAATAATTCAAAATTTTCCTACGTGTCACCAAGATCAATCTAGGAGATGCTAGCAACGAGAGAGAGGGAGTGCATCTTCATACCCTTGAAGATTGCTAAGCGGAAGCGTTGCAAGAACGTGGTTGGAGGAGTCGTACACGTAGCGATTCAGATCGCGGCCGAATCCGATCTTAGCACCGAACAACGGTGCCTCCGCATTCAACACACGTGCAGCCCGGTGACGTCTCCCGCGCCTTGATCCAGCAAGGAGGAGGGAGAGGTTGAGGAAGAAGGCTCCAACAGCAGCACGACAGCGTGGTGGTGATGGAGTGGCAGTTCTCCGGCAGGGCTTCGCCAAGCTCTTGCGGAGGATGAGAGGTGTTGGGGAGGGGAGGGGCTGCGCCTTGGATGTGGTGCTGCAGCCCTCCCCTCGCCCCTCTATTTATAGGGAGAAGGGGGCCGGCCCCCCAAGCCAAGGGGGATCTAGAGGGGGGCGGCCAAGGGGGAGGGGGCCTGCCCCCCAAGCCAAGGGGGGCGCCCCCTTTAGGGTTCCCCCCAACCCTAGGTGCATGGGCCCAAGGGGGGTTGGCGCCCCAGCCCACTTGGGGCTGGTTCCCTTCCACATACAGCCCATAAGGCCCTCCGGGGCAGGTGGACCCTCCCGGTGGACCCCTGGAACCCCTCCGGTGGTCCCGGTACAATACCGGTATACCCCCGAATATTTCTGGCGACCGCATGATGACTTCCCATATATAAATCTTCACCTCCGGACCATTCCGGAACTCCTCGTGACGTCCGGGATCTCATCCGGGACTCTGAACAACATTCGGTAATCACATACAAATCTTCCTTATTATCCTAGCATCATCGAACCTTAAGTGTGTAGACCTACGGGTTCGGGAACCATGCAGACATGACCGAGACAACTCTCCGGCCAATAACCAACAGCGGGATCTGGATACCCATGTTGGCTTCCACATATTCCACGATGATCTCATCGGATGAACCACGATGTCGAGGATTCAAGCAATCCCGCATACAATTCCCTTTGTCAATCGGTACGTTACTTGCCCGAGATTCGATCGCCCAATACCTCGTTCAATCTCGTTACCGGCAAGTCACTTTACTCGTTCGGTAATGCATGATCCCGTGACCAACTACTTAGTCACATTGAGCTCATTATGATGATGCATTACCGAGTGGGCCCAGAGATACCTCTCCGTCATATGGAGTGACAAATCCCAGTCTCGATTCGTGCCAACCCAACAGATACTTTAGGAGATACCTGTAGTGCACCTTTATAGCCACCCAGTTACGTTGTGACATTTGGTACACCCAAAGCATTCCTACGGTAGCCGGGAGTTGCACAATCTCATGGTCCAAGAAAATGATACTTGACATTAGAAAAGCTCTACCAAATGAACTACACGATCTTGTGCTATGCTTAGGATTGGGTCTTGTCCATCACATCATTCTCCTAATGATGTGATCCCGTTATCAATGACATCCAATTTCCATAGTCAGGAAACCATGACCATCTGTTGATCAACGAGCTAGTCAACTAGAGGCTCACTAGGGACATATTGTGGTCTATGTATTCACACATGTATTACGATTTCCGGATAACACAATTATAGCATGAACAATAGACAATTATCATGAACGAGGAAATATAATAATAACCATTTTATTATTGCCTCTAGGGCATATTTCCAACAGGAAGGCCTATGGGAAGAGATGGGGGGCTCGAAAGAGAACGAGTAGATCCGGAGGACCCAAATCCCAAAGGACAGAATGACATGGAGCTAGACAGGAGGATGACCAACCATGGGGTTGTTGTTCCGCTGGCAAAAAGAGACTTATTGGACATGATGGTGCAGTGATACAACATGGAGGGAGGGAGGTTTTAACTCCACCGCCAGGTTTTGTAAACGAGAAAGTTGGTCTACTGGAATCTGGGAGAAGTGAAAAGGTTGACAAGAGTCAGATGAGTACACCCGAGAATATCCATGATCCAAAGAGACTGAAGGCAAACTCAACTGCTGTTAACCTGCAAACTGATGTATCGGTGACACCCCTCGAGGGTGATCGCCGGGACCAATGAGGATCATTAGCTGGAACTGTCAGGGCATATTAGTCACCCCGACAGTTCTGTTGCTTCTGGATATCCAGAGGCGGCATAAACCCGATGTGTTTTTTCTGTTTGAAACACACTTGGATGATGAAAAGGCAGAAGCATTGATGAGGAGGCTTGGCATGGACGAAAAGATAATTGTACCAAGTCCGGATGGAAGAAAGGGTGGGCTATTGATGGTTTGGAAGAAGAAGGTCAGGATCTACTCCCAAACCACCACTCTTGCAGGAATTGATGTGAATGTCCATGAGACAAATGGAAACATATGGAGGCTAACAGGAATTTATGGAGAACCTAGTTGGGAGCATAAGGATCGTACCTATCAGTACATACGAGATCTACATGCATACTCAAGGCTTCCATGGGTTATCACTGGTGACTTCAATGAAATATTACTGCCTTCTGAAAAGGAGGGAGGGGTGCCAAGACATCAATCCCTACTGGTAGCGTTCCAGGATGCTCTTTCCGACTGCTCCTTGGAGGACGTGGGGTATGTTGGAGATAAGTTCACTTGGTTTAGAGGTGGACTGAAGGAACGCTTGGACAGGGCCGTTACAAACGCTGAATGGATTGGTATGCACCCGTATGCAGGTTTGTGTAACCTGGAGATGGGGAAATCTGACCATAGACCCATCTTGCTAGACACTGAATATCTCTCTGGAGTCGTGGAGAACAGGCCCAAGTTTAAGCGCCAGTTTGAGGCCAGATGGCTAGAAGAGGAAACTGTCGAAGAAGTTGTAAGGACAGCTTGGCAAAAGGCTGTGTAGTGAGGCTTGCACCCATCTGTGAAAGGAAAAATTGATTCAGTCCACCGTGACCTGCATGACTGGGATAGAAAGACTCTGAAAGGGCCAAGGGCCCGACTCAACAAAGCTCAGAAGGATTTGGAGGCACTCATGCAGGCACCATATACGGAGGAGGGCAGGGCAAAGCAAAAAGAACTCTCGGTCCTCATTGAAAATCTACTGGACCAGGAAGAAATTTTTTGGGCCCAGCGTGGTAGAGTTAGATGTCTTCGGAAAGGCGATCGTAAAACATAGTACTTTAACCAATTTGCCTCAGCAAGGAGGAGGAGAAATATGATAAAAAAAACTCTGTAATAATAATAATGGGTGGACTAAGGGGAATGATAACAACCTCAGTCCACTGATTCGTGATTATTTTGATAGTCTCTTTCATTCTGATGGTGTGGATTGTGATCAACAATTGTTGTAGGCAGTAAAAACACGTGTAACGCCAGAGATGAACAGCTTGTTAACAGCTCCATACACCCGAGAAGAGGTCAAAAAAACACTATTTCAAATTGGAGACATGAAGGCACCTGGGCCGAATGGGTTACATGCAGTCTTACAAGAGATTTTGGCACATTTTGGGGGAGGAGCTCACTGATGAGGTCCTCCAAGCAATACAGATGAGGAAAGTACCAGCAGGATGGAATCACACAAATATTGTGTTAATACCAAAGGTAGATAGCCCAGAGGTAATTACACAGTTCAGGCCAATCAGTTTATGCAATGTGGTATATAAAATCATTTCTAAAATGCATGCAAACAGGTTAAAGAAAGTACTTCCTGAGATCATATCCCCCACACAGAGTGCGTTTGTGCCTGGTAGACTTTTAACAGATAATGTGCTAATTGCGTATGAATGCTTTCATGCAATAAAGAAAAAAACTCATGGCTCTAATGGGTATTGTGTAGTCAAATTAGACATGATGAAAGCATATGATCGTGTGGAGTGGAGTTTCCTGGAGCAAATGATGTTAAAACTCGGCTTTGATCTGGGTTGGATTGAGATGATAATGGAGTGTGTTTCCTCAGTAAGTTATAAGATAAGGTTTAATGGTGCAGAAACGGATGAGATAATACCCACTAGAGGTTTAAGGCAAGGCGACCCCTTGTCCCCTTATTTATTTCTTCTTTGCTCTGAAGGATTATCGAGCATGTTGGCCCGTGAGGAAGAGGTGGGTGGCCTGGAAGGTATTAAAGTCTGTCGTAATGCACCATCCATCTCCCACCTTCTTTTCGCAGATGATTCTCTCATTCTTATGAAGGCAAATGTGCAGAATGCAAATGCTTTGAAGAGGGTTTTAGATGTATATTGTGCAAGCTCTGGACAGCTTGTAAGTACTGCAAAATCAAGTGTTTGTTTCAGCCCCAATACAAATGTTGTCGTCAGGAAAGATGTGTGCAGGAACCTTGACATATTAACATAAGCTCTATCTGACAAATACCTTGGTCTTCCTACAGTTGTAGGTGTGGACAAAAGTGATTGTTTTCAGCATTTGATTGACCGAATTTGTCAGAGAATTAAAGGGTGGAAGGAAAAAGTACTTTCAGTCCAAGGAAAGGAAATTTTATTGAAAGCAGTGGCCCAATTAATCCCCTCATATGATATGTCAGTTTCTAAATTGCCAAAAGGAATCTGTAAATCAATAATAGATGAAATGACAGGTTTTGGTGGGGGGATAGTGAGGAGAAGAAACGGATGCACTGGTTTGCATGGTGGAAATTGTGCATGCCAAAGAGGAAAGGAGGACTGGGGTTTAGAGACCTTCACAGTTTTAACCTTGCTTTACTAGCAAAACAGTGTTGGCGTCTGATCCAGAATCCAGAATCTTTGTGTGCTTGAGTTCTCAGTGCTAAATACTATCCAGATGGGAATATATTGAAAGCAGGGCCGAAGAAGGGTTCCTCTTTTACTTGGAAGAGTATTGTTGCTGGGATTCAAACGTTCAAACGAGGATGTATTTGGAGAGTGGGTACGGGATCACATATAAACATTTGGCAAGATCCTTGGGTACCAACAAGTAAGTCCCAAAAAATCATAACACCGCGGGGATCCACTATGTTGACAACAGTGGAAGAATTAATTGATCCACATACAGGACAGTGGGATGAGGTGTTGATTCGTGATGTTTTTTTGGCCGGTTGATGTGTACAGAATCCTACAAATCCCACTGAGAGTGCATATCATGGATGACTTTGTTTCATGGCATTATAACCGGACCGGAAACTTCTCAGTTCGGCTTATCGCACATAATTTAAACACCAATTTGGGCGACATATGGATCTGTCTTATCCACTAGGGAGCCGAGAACAGGACATATGGAAGCATGTTTGGGCTCTTCGAGTGCCTAGGAAGGTCAAGCACTTTGTGTGGAAAGTTATCCGAGGAGTTCTACCATGTTTTGGAACTCTTGCAGGGCGTCATATACCAGTCTCCCGGCAGTGTCCGGTCTGTCGGGTTGGCTATGAAGACCCACAACACTATCTATTCCAATGTGCTCGAGCCTTGGAGATTTGGGAGAAACTTGGTTTAAAAACTAAGATTCAAAACGCAGCTCTACAGGACAGATCGGGCTCATTCACGATGAGCACTCTAATGTATAAAGATGAAAGCACAGAGGGCTTACCGATGGCAGAACTAATGGCAGTGGCTAGCTGGTACACATGGTGGCAAAGGAGACAGATAGTAAAGGAGATACATATCCCACCACCGAATCGGACAGCTGTTTCAATCCGAGTCCTTGCCACGAATTTTTACCGTTCACTTGCGGTGAATCAGCCTATAAGAAAACGTGATCACATGTGGCAGAAACCGGGAAGGGGAGTAGTGACGATAAATGTGGATGCGTCCTTTTGCTATGAGAATATGAATGGAGGTACCGGAGCTATTGCGCGGGATGATCGTGGTGATTTCATTGCTGCAGCTAGCTGGTTTATACCGCATGTGACAACATCAGAATCTGCGGAGATGATGGCCATTCGTAATGATTTCTACCTTGCTTCTAAGATCGGTTGCAATGCTTTCCAGATAGAATCCGACTGCTCTAATGCGGTCCAAGCGTTTAATATGGAAGAGTACTCGGGGCAGGACTCATCTATTGTACTCGAAGGAAAAGAATTGGGACTAGACGTTGCTCATTAAGAAATAATTGCTTGCCTACGGGAAGCAAATGAAGTAGCTGATTATATAGCTAAATGCTCCCTCTCTAGTAGACTCTCGGAGTTTTGGGATAGCTCAATCCCGGACTTTACTTCTCAACTTGTTGTAAACGATCTTGTTATCATTTGAGAAATAAAGCTTTTTATACGTAAAAAAAAACTCACCGAGAGCCTCTCCGCTAGGTCAATTTTTTTGACGCTACAACATGGGCAAGGAAGAAAAAGGTCGAAAAAAGACCTAGCTTTAGCACCTCAGAAAAAGGCCTTTGAAACTAAAATTGCCATGATAGTAATAAAATTGCCAAAGTCTGCATAATAAAAAATGCAATGCTAGCTACAATAAAACTATCATTATCTAAATTAAGGGTAAGGTACAATTGCACATGGCGAGATTAGGGAAAATGTTCTCTATTTTTTCCAAAATTTTAGATTATTGAAATTTTGAAAAGTAGGAATTCGTTCATTCTGAAGAAAAAAAGATGGCAAAGTTAGGGAATATATTATAAAAAATTACCATGATCGAGATATTAAAATTTCCATGACAATAAAAATTTCATGATCTTAAAAATAAAAATGACATGGTCTACATATTTTTTGTCATAACATAAGATCACAAATAGAAATTTGCTGCAAACCAACCTGTGGTTGGATGGTTAGGAGGATAATGGTATCCCTAACCCACCAGGGAACGTCGACTGCGAGGCGCATGTGATGACTTTGTAAAATCTCAAGATTTTATGCTTTCTTAGTCTCTTGGAGGTGCTCGTGGTGGTACGGTGTGCGTGCGTGCGTTCATATGGATGACTGTGTGCTCGTGCATGTGAGCGACTTGGATTGTACTTTGTTCATTTTGTTTTTTAGAAATTTGCCATGATCCAAATAATAAAATTGCCATGCCATTAAAAATAAAATTGCCATGGTATAGATAAAAAAAGTCATGATCTATATACAAGAAGGTGCCAAGCAAAAGAAGCTTTGTAAATATGCAAAAGACTTCTTTTAAGTTGACATAATTTTTTTTGCCATGTGAGTTCTTTAATTGTTTTGTGATCATCTAAAAAATTAATGCCGTGTATTCTAGGTGTAAATAAAATTGCCATGGTATAGATAAGAAAAGCATGCTCTATATACAAGAAGGTGCCAAGTAAAAGAAGCTTCGTAAATATGCAAAAGACTTCTATTAAGTTGACACATTTTTTTTTGCCATGTGAGTTCTTAATTGTTGTGTGATCATCTCAAAAAAATAAATTAATGCCATGTATTCTAGGTGTAAATAAAATTGCTATGGTATTTTGTCCCATGGTAGCCATAAGTAAAATGCCTTGGTCAACACAATTGTCATGGTGTTTTAAATACATTTGCCATTGTAGGCATAAATAAAATGCCATGGCCAATGCAATAAGAATGCCATGAGAACAATTATGAAAAATGTAGTATAAACTTACAAAAGTTGCCCATTGCAGAAACATTTGAAAAAGCTTGCCATGTAAATTGCCATGAAATGAGCATATATAGATGAATACAAAATAAGATTGCCATGACACGTCTCTATATGTATTACAAAACTTAAGGTGGCTTGGCAAAAAGATCTTAAATTTTTGCCATGATAAATATATAAAGTCGTGAAAATTGAGTGGGGGGTAGGTTCGAGGGAGAGGTGGAAGCGATCGAACGAACGACCTATGTACTTAGAGATGTATATCTCTTAGCGTTATCTCTGCCAAACAGATATCCCTAAATATGTGGTGAGAGATTTCTTGCTAAGAGATCATGTCTTAATTAAGAAAAGGCAAATTTTTCTTTAGCTTTCTCTTTCCTCCATCTCAGCATGTATTGTAGATGTCACTTCTAATATGGCACCATTGTGTACGCTCTAATTAATTTGCTTATTAGTATGACCCAGTAGCAACCCTACCTCGTACATCTACTCGTGAAAATACGGGATCTTTCTTGACAAATGTAACACACATTTGTCTTTTGTATGCCATTTTTGTTTCTTTCAGCATACTGTAGCTAATTAAAAAAACATGAGTTTTATTGAAATTTAAGTATTCAGTTTAACCAATAAGATACAGAGACTTGCTTCACATTTGGAATTACACGAAAAAAATCATCGGAAAGAGGTCTACAAAGACTTTTGGGAAAATGCCGAAGTTTGATGGCTTATTTGGCAAAGAAAATAGAGTACATTATAAGAAATTAATAGGTCAGTTGAATATTAGGGAGCATTAATTTAACCGTTCAATTTGTTTTTCTTGTTTTATTTTTTAGTAGTCTTAGATTTTTCATTTTGATGAGCCTCGCCATGACCAAAAAATTGGTGGGGCTTTTTTTGAGGAATATAAAAAATTGGTGGGGCTAGTTGGGGCATAAACCAAACACACCCCATGACAAAAAGAAAAAGAAAACCAAACACACCCGAAAGCTTTTCTTTTCTGCAGAACCAGCCCAGTTGCTGGTGCGGGCTCATTTCTGGGCCTCGATTGCATGGGCCGAGCGGGCTAGCGTTACCACACTAGCGGAGCTCCTTTACCTAAAAAAAAAAAACTAGCGGAGCTCCTCTTACTCCCGTGGATGCTCTGCTCGAACCCCACCATATCGGAGATCGGAGACACGTCGCCGGCCGGCTGGGATCCTCCGTCGCTAGTTGTCGCCGTTCTAGTTCCTCCCTAGAAGCCACCTATCCATCCCCGATCGGCCGCCGTCGGGCTACCGCGGTCGACGCTCGACGGATTAGTCTGATGGCGCCGGAGACGAGAGCCGGCGACCAGATAGCAGGAGGAAGGGGAGGGAGGTCCGCGCTTTGGGGACGGCGCTCTTCGGCGTTCTGGAGCCGAAGAGAGGAAGTGGGGGGAGGCGCCGGCCGGTGGCCACAAACTGACCCCAAGGCAAACTGGCAAATACGTATATGCCACTTATGGCTGCTTTTTTTGGTCAGATGGTGTATTTGAAATGTCAGAATTTGGTGTGCAAATTGTTCTGAATCTTACTGAGATGTTCTTAACTGAGCATGCCTCTGATTTCGAAATACTGGCTGGGCTTGCTGTAGCTGTTGTTACTTATGAATCCAAGACCTTTGCTATTGAAGTTCAGGTACTACAAATGATGATCATTCTCGAGTTGTGACTTATTTTCCTTCCAACAATTCATACTGTTTATTTTGTCTCGTAGTGTAATAGTTATCATGTTGAGCTTAATTTAACTTGTCATTTACAAATAAAATCCATCTTTCATTGCATTTATCGGGTAGATTGACCTTGGCGGTCAACTTAGAACTGTAAGTTCGTATGATTTTCTGCTTTGTGTGACCATTTATTGGCTGCGAATATTCTTAGTTGGTAATTGCGGTTTAAAGGAAAGAGATCGTGTTTGATAAGGGTAATGAAGGCATGAATTCAGAAACAGGATCATCTCTGTTCAAAATTCAGATAAAAAATCAGTTTCAGAGTTTGTCAATCCATTGCAAGTTTGTGAAGCTTCCCATCCATGTTGTAACTTCTATATATGTTCATTACTCTCCACACAAAGTACAGCATCACAATAGCACTCAGCTTAAAATATATACTGATATACACAATACACCCATCTTCTCTCTGTTAGCTCTGCTGTTAACAAGTGTATATATAACTCACTATGTACAGTGCATCTAACTCAAAACTGAACAAACAATAGCTGCTGTCTATCTTTGCTAACAGAAATGCTAACAGATGAAGGTGGCGCACAACCTCGGACTCTGTGTAGGGCAAGGTATCTAGTACTGTGGCATCTCAGCAGGGACAGTTGGGCTAAGAAAGGATTCCCAAGGCATGTTGCACTTCCAGTCATCTGAAGAGTCTGCTCCTAAATCGAATGGGAAAGTGAGTTTCCCCGGAGCCTCCAACTCATTGTTCATACTGAAAGTATTGCCATGCTTCATTGTGGATGACTCTTGGTTCCTGCAGCTCATGCCGGCATTTACATCTGCAGAAGAATCAGCCAGAAATCCAGTGATCTGCTGCTCAGGCTGCCCAAACTGCATGTTGAAGAGCGGCGGTGCAGTGTGCACGGGCTTCTGTGATGGCTGTGTTTGGAATGGCAAGATGGTGGGACCTTCCAGTTCCAGAGATGGATTGCAGTTAAAGCTTATGACCTTGCATGAAGAGCCATCCTGTGTGTTGCTGGGTTTCTGAAGCTGCTGCTGTCCCTGGAACCCATGTTTGCTGTTGAACTGACTTGCTGGTGCCTCTGCAACTTGCAATGAGCAGGAGGAGCTCTCCGAAGCAAAATGTGAAGCTTGCACCGGTTGCATTGCGGAGAAGAGATCTTGCTCAGTTGTCCCAGGCAATGGAGGCCCCCAAGTGTGAGAAAGCGCCATTTGCTGTGCCATCGAACTGGTCTTCTTGAAGATCTTACATATGGTCCAAGAGTCCTGTTTTGGGCAACAGAAAAGTGACCTTAAGAATTCGACATAACATTTGAATTTAGCTCTGTAACTACATAATATGATTGAAATGCTTACGTTGAGCGGGATGTTCTTGTCGATTGGTCTCTTGGGAAGTGATGGGTCGGTGAGCGAAGGAAGCCTGAACTCATGCATCATCCAGTCAGTTTTGATCCCTCTTGCTGCCCTGCCTCTGTAGAAGACAAGGGACTTCTTCAGGCCTATGCACCTGGTGCCTTCGGAGGAGTAGATCGGCCTGTCTGTTCCTGTGGCTTTCCAGAACCCAGCTGCTGTGACTCGGTTTGGCCTCGCGCTGTTGCGATATTTCCGGTCCCTCGGGCAGTAGAAGTACCAGTCCGTCTCACCGGTGCTGGCAAGCTCTGTCGTTGAGAAGGGATATGGAAGTTAGACTTTGCAGCAGTAAGGTGAGTAACCCATCTATGTACTGTAGGTTAGCTTGTGATGAGACGATGGTCAATACTACTACTGATTTCGTTCAACTGAACCTCCAGTGAACGGATGAGCCCAGGACTTATATTTAACTAAAGATTAAGGGTGAAACCAACTTATGTTGAATCAGCATCCTAATTCCTAGCTCCCCTTGGAAGAAACCATGGAATTCTCAAAAGTCAATTGCGTTCCAATCTGTTAAAAAGAGAAAAAAAAAGATGTATAACAAGGAGAGGTAAGAAGATGCAAGCTTACTTGGGAGGTCCCACGGGTCAAACTTGTAGATGTCCAGCTGCCTGATGAGCTCAATAGAGATAGGCTTTTGCTGGATCTTCTTCTTGAGGTAGAAACTAACGAGCTCTTCGTCGGTAGGATGGAACCGGAACCCCGGCATGATGATCTCATCTGATTTGTCCATGTTGACATCATTTATGCCCTCCATTGCAATCTCACAGAGGCTAGCTTGTGCAGTAGTGATTGGCTTCTTGGGATGAAGCTGCTGAGCTGAGGTGAAGACAATCACCGGCCGAGAGATGTACTTATATGCTACCTGGAGCGACTGGATGAGGCCCGCAGGTCTGAAGGGTCTTGTTCTTCCTTTAATAATCACTTTTAGTTCATTCTCTGTTTGAAAGCTGCCGCGATTAGTTTAATGCTGGATTAGTATCTCAACTAAGACAGGCCGCGCAGCATGAAGAGATGGATGCCAGTCACTTTCAGTTCACACTTAGAATACTCACGCACGGCAGTAGAAACATTCTTAAACTGTAGTACAGCAACACTTGCCTTGTAGATTTAGTTTTGATTCTCTGTTTCATCTTTTATTAGCCTCCCCAGATAAACGAAAAAGACATGCAATTCCAGTACACGGCAATGACCGACCAGAACTATAAATGCAACTCTTTATTGAGCACCTTTAGCTTTATTAACAGCAATGAATATATACCTGGGTGAAGAATTTGTTCACCCCCCTCTATTTTCATGTCAATCCACCTTAATTTTACGTTCCGTAAATTTTGTCTTATTTGAGACGTAAAAAAGAATGTAAGAAAATATATAATCGCCGTAAAAAAAAAATTATGTTACGTAAAATTACAAATGTAAAAACATAGTGTAAAATATACATAAAATGCTATTTTTTTGTCTTATGACCTATATTTTTGTTTTCTTATGTCAAATTTTACATAGTGAATCACTATGAATGTAACTATTTGTATTTCAAATGTAATTTATTTATGAAACGATCATAAGATTACTTCTGATGAAGAATAATTTATTCTGCACCCTAGGTGATGAATAGTAACACTATATATATATATATGTTGTCAGTGAATATTTATGTTCTTTTGACACCTGAAACAAAATTTTTGCATTTCATGTGATAATCATACACAGTTTCCTGATTAGTCTAGGTTTTGGGCATTACATAATGAATGACAACAGTAATATGTACTTAATTAGCATAACCTTCAATGTCCATGCGTGATAGAGAGAGAGAGGGATAAGAGTCCTGCTGACTGATTACCCACAGACAGTGATAGCCTTACCAGTGTAATTTCCTTGCACTTATTCTGCTAGCTGGAGTGTTGGAACAGAAGGACAGTTTTGTAGACTAAATAAATTTTAGTAATCGCTTGAGTTGCCACGGTGGAAAGCCGGTCCAATTTGCTCCAACAGCTGAGTCGGCTTTTTTTGCTGGTCACTCCACACGGCACAGTTGTTTCTTGCCCCGTTGCACACTCCAGAAAGTAATGATGATCTGTCTATTCTGTTCTCAGGATCCACATGACGAACTGGAGAAGGGCCATCTTCGATGACGTCAGATCCGCTTGATCGACACTGTCAAGGCGGCAGAGACGGGGGTGTGGGCGCGATGGTCGGTAGGCGACGATTGTTCTGGCACCGCCTAGCTAGCTCTTGTAAACCCTGCTCATCCTTGTTGGTGTTGAACAGAGTTTTTTTGCTTCTTCTATCGATGGATTGAAATCACGGGCTTTCTCGTTTTCTCGAAAAAGAGAGACCTTATCTGATGCCACCAAACTCAAACAAACTAGACGCCAAGTTTTTCCAGCTGACAGGATATTGATCAAGGTCCGCAAACCGAAAGGATATTGATCAAGGTCCGTTTGTTATTTGTACCTGACAGACTGTTCAATTTTTGTCGAAAACTCATACATTGTCCTGTTTTTCAAAGATGAGAGGCACTGCGCACAAGCAAATGGCTGTGAGCATGATCAATCAATCAATCAATCATCTCTGCAACTACTAAGCAAACACTTGGATCTTCAGAGGTAACCCTGGCTTCCCGAATGAACTATTCAATGAAAACTAACGCAATATAATTCAGTAAATCAAAGTGCACCGGCTGAACGGAGCATAGTTTTCAACAACCTGGTACCAAGTACCCAGGGTTCAAAAAGGCGGTCACAAATTCCCTTATATTTAACCAA
Organism: Triticum dicoccoides; assembly: GCF_002162155.2. Lineage (NCBI taxonomy): Eukaryota > Viridiplantae > Streptophyta > Magnoliopsida > Poales > Poaceae > Triticum > Triticum dicoccoides. The sequence continues at coordinate 536,491,360 of NC_041389.1, forward strand.
CAAGGACTGTGCATGCAGCATTCATCCCAGACACCAAAGACTAGTATCAGTTCCAACAGCATTAAGAAGTCTCCACACTTAATTAAACAGATTCTGGCCCACAGGACAGAGATCCACACAAGTTATTAGGAAAACAAGCAAAACAGCAGCTAGTTTAGTGTTGAACTGAAAGCAACAAATTGCCTTGAGATACGCGGCACCACCAAAGCTCCCTGCCACTGCGACCATCAACAGCCTGTATCAAGGAAAAATTGACAAATGTCAGGCTCCATTGCAGCATATGAACAGCATCCTGCATGCCCAAGCCCAAAAGAATCAAAAAAATTGTCCTCACCATTTATTCTGCACGGAGGAACGCGACGGAGCATCCGAAATCCGAAGACCCCTAGCATTTCTTGCTGCCACCTATATTGTCCATAAAGAAGAAGATTAGAGTGGTATACAGTGGCATCATCACTAGGGAAAAATTCAGACGTTGCTATACTGAGATGAACTCTCTGAGTTTGTCAGGGAGGGACAGACCTAGTGATGCAGCGTTAAGGAACGCCTCGTCTTCAGGGAACAGCTGCAGATTCTTGGACTTCAGCAGGTACTTGACAGCATCGTCCTGGAAGTCCAACAGGCTGCCGACCTTCACGAGTTCAGCAAGCGAAGGGATGCGGTCCGGCGTCTCGAAGAGCAGTCCTCGGGCTACCTCGTCAGCAAAGTTCGTCGCAAACTCGATCTTCTCTTTGTAACCAGCTGCTGCACCAGCACCATCGCCTCGCTGCACATACAGCTTCGAGTTCTCCCTCTCCCACCTGATCATCCGGCTGGCCTCCACGTCCACAGCCTCTCCAGAGGACAGCTTCACGCGGTACCCCACCGTGATCGGCTTCGTGGTCTCCAGGACGCTCACATTCAGCAGGTGAGAGACCATGGTGTGCCGTTCTTTGGAAGCAATGTCAAGAGCTGGATCAGCAAGGAAAGCAAGGACTATCTGGAGCAGACCGGCACTGATCACCTCACGCTGGCCAACAACTGTTTTGCAACCGCCATCTTGGCCCAAGGTGACAAAAGAATCCCTCTTCTGGGCAGCTTTGGATACTGCCTGAACAGCAATGCTGCCATATATATTGTTAAGCCTTGCCCGAGAGACCGAAGGAGGATACCATATGAAAATGGATTGTCGAGGAAGACTGTCGAACAGATCCTTGAGTAGCAGATCATCGGGAATGAACGCGTCCTCCATCGGCGACAAAATGATCATCCCATCAGTGCAAACCGGGACCTTCACGCAGCCAGATAGAAGCTTCTCCGTGTTCTTGCTCCAGTTCCTTGCGATGAATTGCCAGAAGGCAGAGCAATTGGTTACGGATATCTCACCGCCGGAGCTCTCCCATGCGCTCCAGAGCTTGCAATGGTCTTCGGCACCAGGGCCATGCCTCACGCTGAAAACTGATGAGAAGAAGTCCAGCAGCTTCTTATCATGAAGAACACAGCTCAGCGGGCTGACCCATTCTCCACTTCCCCTTTTATTTGGTATCCAAATCCAGTCAGTGCCCTCTTTGTTCTTCTTCTCAGGCTCCCAGCTGCACTCCTTGAGGTACAAGTAGATCCTGGAAATGGTAGCAGTTTCTTTGTGGCTCCTCAGATGCTGAGCAACAAGGCCATGCCCACATCAAACATCCACAGTTACTCCGATTGCCGCCAGTGCATCCTTGAATGAGGCGATCTCTGAACCATAGAAAGATTCATCGATGAAAGGGCCATCTGTTATGCAGATGGAAGACTGCTTTGGGTCAAAGAGTATGCATCCATCAGGAGATTGGTATCCAAGTGTCGTCTTCAACCACTTGCAGCTAGTGATTTCCTTCATAAATTCCTTGGGCAATGTTGCCATACAGGCCAAGCAGCTCTTGACAGACCCAAGCAACGACAACACGGTGGCTGCAGAAATATCTGCAGTGTCTGCAGGAATCTTGAGACCATAGATGACAAACCTAGCGCCATGGGCTTTCACTTCTGTTGTAACACCTAGTTCTTTCAGCTCAGCCTTGTAACCATGTATCTCTTTGCCTAAACCACCATTAGAGTCACCATCATTGATGAAAGGTAATTTTGCAATGGGTGACAGAGACTGCCAACTTTCATCAAATAAGATTGCCTCCGAAGGTGACCTAAATCCCAGTGATGTGCACAGCCATTTCTCACTCCGCATGGAGTTGAAAAGACCAACCGGATTTGGGTTGTGTGATCTCAGCTGCCGATAACATGCTAGCAGAGCCAGGACATTCACCTTTGTAAGCGATGACTTCTCGACCATCTGCTTGAAAATGTTTACTATAGCCTTCGATGCCTGGTCAAATCCTGTGATCAACCCTGTCTTCTTCAACTCTTCTACGTACGGACTGATCTTACTCCCATAAAACCCACAATCAACTACAGGAACTCCATCAAACACCTGTAGAAGGCACTCCCATTCCCGATCCAGAAGAAAAGATTCGCTAGGAGCACGGAATCCCACATTGGTCTTCAACCATTTCAAGTCTCTGAGCTTCCTCAAGAAATCATCACATGGGCTAGCATACCGGATACACTTGAGGATTAGTGCAGTAGCATCAGAAGTAACAGATGAAGAACTGAACTTGAAATTATCAATTATAAGCTTGTAGGTCTTTTCACCATTTTCAAACCCAACTTGGACACCAAGCAACTTCACTTGTTTGTAGTCAAGGATGGACTCGCCATAGAATCCAACATCAAGGAATGGCTGGGTACTGATACGAGATGCAACTTCCCAGTCTGAATCATATATGATACAACATGAAGGAGACCTGTAACCTAGAGTACTCTTCATCCATTGTCCATCTTTCACGCTGTTGACTAGTTCACTTGGTGACAGAACCTTCTGTTGAAGAAACCGAATCAACCAAAGCAGCTCATATACATGTTGTCTGGTCAGCATATTGCTTGCAGCCATCGACATGAGCCGCCTGCCGATGTAAGCCGATGCCTCCCCAAATTCAAATCTTACCCCGATCACCTTTAATTCATCCTTGTATGCATTCATTTTGTATTGATAGAACTGTTGATCAATCATTGGTATATCAACACAGGAAGACCCATTTTGCAAGAGATTACCCCACTCAGAACTGGACATAAATGATTCAGCCGGGGGCTTGTATCCGACTGATGTCTTCAGCCAACTTCCTCCTTTCACACAAGCCAAGAAAGTAGCTGGTAATTGTACACCTTTCGACTTCAAGTTCCGTATCCATTGCAGTAGCAAGATTGCATTGTCCACAGTCAGAGGTGATGAGACTGTCGGGAAACTTGCATTTGGAGGGTGTATGAATGGCACATCCGAGGCCTGCATCTTTGTCTTGAGAAAATCCAAGATCTGGTCTTCGGGTGTGTAGTTCCCGGCGAAATGACCTGCTGACTTGTAATCTGCTGACAGTTCGATGTATTTCTCATTCCTCCATGGGTTTGTGCCCATCAGTCCAACCCATTTACTACCATTTGCAGGAACTAGAATGCTTTGCCTTTCCATGACCGCATTGCCATAGTTGTCAATTACTGGCATGATACAACACAGCTCTGCTAACTGGTAGCTCTCCATGTAATTCTTATTGGATGAATGGTACAGAAAGTGAGAAAAAGCAATGGCAGGCCTTCTATCACAGTTCAAGGACTTAACCACAACATTCCCAAAACTGTATACAGATACAACCTCCACCTTTGCATGGCTTTGAAGCCAGTATGTCACTTTTTCCTTCTGCGTGAAACCTTGCAGAGTTAGAAGATGGAAACTCCTGGTTCCAGCTGATAAGCCATGACATCCACTTCCCATCAGATGCAATGCACAGTCTATCACTCCACTGACTAGCTCTGGATATGCTCCAGACAGAGACATTTTTGTTCCTGTCAACATACTTCAGCAGAGGAATTTGCATCATCTTTGTACCAGAAAAGTTTTGCCAACTGTCTGCGACAAAACATAAAAGTTCCAGATAAAGATGTTCACCTACATTGCTGACAAGATTAGACCCCTCAATGCATTTTGCATACCATTCATGGCTCACGCTTTTGACATCCAGAAATGTAAGAACACTGTTGTATGCACTCTTGTCGAAATGAGAGCTGAGTATGTGGGTTCCATGAGTTGACAGGTTCTTAAGGTCCACTCCAGATTCTCTCGCCTTGACAAGGATATCCCAAAATGCTGGTTTGAGCCGCGCAACCTCGCAAGGCTTGCAAAACATCTTCTGTGGAGTGTGAGACTCACATGGAACTATATCCTCGACGAGAACCTTCTCTTTGATGCCAGACCTAATAGGCTCAAGTAAAGGGATCAGCGAAGGACTGACGGGAAGGTAATGGAACATCGACGGAATAGTCATTGCTGGTGCATCTGTTCTGGACTTGACAAGTGCTACAAAGGCATTCATGAATGCACTTGGGATACACTCCAGAATTCCCTTGTTCCATGGGCTATCGAACAGTATCGCCTCTCTTGATGATGCAAGGAGGAAGTCAGCCTGAATGATGAAGGGGAAGTTCGTTACCATCTCCGTGGGAAGGAAAGCATATACGCCAGGGGATAGCTGCTTCCCACGGGATAGTCGCTCCTTAAGAGGGAAGGCTAGGGTGATGACCCACTCATCGATTTCAGTACGCTTGTCCACCCTGTTCTCTGCCTTGACAGGGAACCTCTGCCTCCACATATGGTACCCGCACTCTGCTTCACTCTCGTTTTCTTGAGCTGATAAAAAGACCGTGTAAGACTCCGCGTGCGTGTTCTTCCTCACTTCAAAGTTCTTCTCACTCGATATTGCAATTTCACTAACAGTGCTGCCTTTAGCGTTGCCGTTATCTTCGCGGACAGAAAGCCGCCTGATCTTTGACAGAAACAGTAGCATTTCTGGATGCAGGCTTGACAGCTGCTGCTTCACCGCAGTGACCTTCTCATCCTTCAAAGGCAGGACGATACAGGTTGTTGGAAGGTCTCTGGTAGACCCATATATCTGTTTGATATCTGACAGGCTAGGCCTGGATTCAACCCACTCCGGGACAATGTATCCAATATTGCATTCTGGACACGGCTTCTCATTAAACTTGATTTGATACCCATTACTGAATATATGGGGCTGGCTTGATATCAGGAACACACTTTTGAATCCAATACCTATATGAAAAGAGACATTGATATTACAAATTTTGAGTTTCAATATAAGGGGAACATAAACGTTAAGCATGTACATAACCACAGACTAACTCTTCAAATGAAATGACTAAAATTGTTATATCCATATGGACCTATGTATCTTTTGCACATCTTATCTTGCTACGAATGGAAACAATTGCCCAGCATGCCTTAAAAATAAAAGTGAAGCGATGCATGCTTAATTTTATTTATACCAAGTTTGTATTTGATGGATCTGCTTCAGTAAGCTATTGATGAAGAGTAATGTTTTTCAATCAGAAACGTACTACCGGATGGAAAAAAATTGTTAATAAAGTTGATGTTCCATGTGTATGAATTTGTCATGCAAAGGCAGATTTCTAGGAGCCTACCAAAAACTAAACTTTACCTAGCAAGGGCTAAGAAAGAAATAGATCCATACACTTTCGAGACAGTAGTGAAATACATAAGTGACAACTTAACATCAAGAAGATTTGATGTAGTAATATATATGATAAATAACGAGTCTACTTCAAAACATGCACACATCTCTGTTTCTGAGTGTCAGGAAATAATCGCCCGATATCTTGCACCACAAATCATCTCAAGCAATACTGTGGATGCTGCACCCAATTTGTTTTGCAAAATACATATACATTATGAGAATATTTGCTCCATCACCATTCTAACTAAGCACTAAATTAAGTGCTAAATAAAATTCTGCCCATCGTATATGTCATTTGATATATAGCAGCCATTGTAACGTTTGACAGGGAAAGTTCCAACCAGTGACGCGCTAACAAAATTGAAGTTCTAACATTAAAAGGTAAAATGCTTAAAATTGGCCAAGTGAACAGAAAAGGATTCATGAGCTCCAAAGATTCACCTTTCTCTCCAATGTATCCCTTGTCCCTGTTTCCCTTCTTGGTCGACTTCCCCACGCCACAAATAGACTGAATATTCGATGGAGAAAAGCCCTTCTCATTGTTGAAAATGAGTAAAGTTGACGATGCACCAGATCCAGTGATGTCAGTTGATGTTACCAGAAACTCCAATGATGGTGCTACTCCATCAGGGTACTCATTGTCTTCAGCGTTCTAGTTATCGAGGAACAAAATATTAACATGAATGTGATATTGAGCAAAAAAGCTGAATCAAGTGCATTAATCTGAAATGCAATATATATATTACCAAAACTTTAATGAGATTTGAGAAAACAAGGTCATGTAGCAACACACAAGTTTGGCAGAGTCACAGTTATTTCAACAGTCATGATGACAAAATTGTAGACTGTAGTATCAAGTTATCAAATCAAACAGGTAAATTGCAAAATAGCATGGAGGCAATAGGCAAACTGAAGATGTTCTCAAGGCTAAAGCTACAATGGTTACATCGGATCCACAATAGTTTCTTATTGTGGAAAAGAAATAAAGGAGGTCTCTGTTTTCCGTAAAACAGAAAATGGTTACACTGGATCTGAATTTGGTCTTTTTTTCTTTTCTTTTCTTTACTGTAGTAGTGTTCCTAAAACAGTTACTTATAAATACAAATACGAGATCTTTTAGCTCTCCATTTTTTGGAGAACATGGCCACCAGCCACCATAAAACCAAATACGAGTCCCCCCGCCAAGAAAAAAGAAGCCAAATGCTTGTTGAATAAATGTACTGTGGTGTGAAAACTGAAAATGCAAAGTAAACACAGAAAATGCAAGTTTATAGGCTCAGAGTTAATGTGACTTTTGTGCTGCCACAGTGCCTAGTCCCAAGGAAAACATCTTTATCAGTTGATCCTATACTATGCAACTGAAGGGTAGGCCCTACTCGACATCAAATGAGCTCACAGGAAATTGTGGTGAGCAGAGAAACCAACAGTCACTTATCACTAAACAGCGCTTAGAAAAGCAAAGGAAATTACTCTGCATTAATAAGATATATAAGAAAAATACTAAAAATAAAACATTGCTGCCTTTTCCAACTGAAAAAAAGAGTTTGCTGCTTCGTATTGGAGAAAGAGGGAAGGTACAGAGATACGGAAAATTGATAAAATACAGGGAAAATAGCAGGATCTCTTTTTTTTGTGCGAAAAAATAACCATGTTTCTGCGCAAATAATAAAACATAAACTTGTAAATTCAAAAAGGCCGGAAAGTTCAGTAGGGGAGGGGGGTGTATATAATAATCAAATTAATCAGAAAACTGTAGATTTTTGTAGGCGGCGAGCACAAGATGAACCAAATGCACATAAAAATAATTTGTCAAAGCATTTTTTGGAAAAGAAAAACCAAATAAACCCGTACGCTTTCCTGAAAATGCATAGAAAGAAAATCCACACTAATCTGAGCACGCATAATATAATCCACACTCTTGGGACTTTTTTGTACTACTCCGTAGTAGTATAGTAGCATTGTACAGTAGTACAAAAACAGAGTGCCGAAGGAAGAAGAAAGCAAGCAGGGTTGTTGTTGTTGGTCACCTGGACGAGCTCCATGAGGAAGTGGACGTCCTTGGAGTAGAGCTCCTGGCTCAGGTAGTTCACCGCCTGGTGCATGTCCTCCGCCAGCGGGTTCTGCTCGCCGCGCCCGATGTAGTACCGCTCCCGCCGGAGCCTCTCCACGTGCGCCCGTGCAGCCATCGTCGCCGGAGACGACGACGACGACCAGCTTTTGCGCCGTTACCGGAGCTCGTCGATTGGGCTCCGAAGAGGAGGAGATGGTTGGGTGGTTTCGGAGGTGGGAAGTGGGAAGTGGAGGAGTGGGCGGCGGTTCCTGGGCTTCCTCGCCGGCTTTAAAGGAGTTGGGTGTGCGTCTATTGGGTACCCCTTGCGGTCGCAGAGAACGCTTTATTTTCCCAAGAGTGATGCTCTTTTCCTTTCTCTTTCTTTCTTTTTTTTCGCGTTTGAGAGGAGTGTTAGATGATGGTTATCTGGTTGAAGTGGTTTAGTAATTTCTAAGGCCATTTGCAGGAATTTGATAAGACCCTACTTCGTTGCCCTTTCTTTCTCCTCCTATTATATGCCACCCCGCCTCGTCGTGTGTGACCATCGCGCACCTCGGATCTTGGCACGGTGACGCTAGATCCACCACATTCTATAGCCACACTCATCTTCATCTTCATCCCACCAGCCAACCCGACTTGCATCGTTCAACTGCCACTCGTATCTGGGCACGTTAGAGCTAGTCAAATGGAATTGATGATGGTTTCTTGTGTAGAAATATACAATCTCGGCCACAGTACAGGAAGATGTATCCTTTTTCAGTTAATTCACATTCGTCTTTGTATAATGAGAAAAATTTATAAATGGAAAAATATAAATGAATTTGTTATCTTGATTATTTCCCCCACATTTTCATGTTTATTTGATATGTCTAAAAAATTAGGAGGGCTCACCAAGTCGTGATATGAATAATATCTTGATACCCTAAGTATGTGCTCCACACTCTCTCTCTCTCTCTCAAACACACACACACACAAACACAAACACACGGACATGGCAACATTTTGTTAATCACACCGTTGGTGTGAGGAAGCAGCATATGCAACAATGTCCGATTATGGATCGTGCATAAAACGACCACCAACCGTCGTGCACAAAGTAGTTTCGTTGAAATTTCGAACGATAGCCGTTGGAGCATCGCTCACTCGTGGTAGTAGTACGTACCACGAATTAATTCGTTTTATGCTGGGTTTTCAGTGACAGTGAGAGGATGCTTGTGTGAATGATTCTGACGGTACCAAACTTTTGATAGAAATGGCTTGGAAAGGAGCACGACTGACTTGGAAAAGAACACAGTACCACAACGATGGCTTTGGAATCTGCAGTACGATGACCGAATCTATGCAGACGGAAAAGAAGTCTTCCACTAGTGTTGTCGCTACCACAAAAGGGGCATTGCCTCTCATGCTAAGCAAAGGGTTCCACAGCGTGCAGCAATAATTCTTTTCCTCATATCACATTCACATATACTCCACTACAGTACTCATGAAACAACAAATGTTTTTGTCACACGGTTCTTTATAACTTCAGTTACTGATTTTTTCCGTTCAGAACAACGATTTCCAATTTGTACTGTAATATTATACCGAGTTCATGCATAACTTTAACTAGCATAAACATATCCACGCAAAGAAAAGAAAAAGACTTAAACCACGAAACATCATCACTACACAAGCAATTGAAATTCTCAGCCAATTCAACTCAGCCTCTCCTAGGATGCGTTTGGCAGACTACATTAGCCTCGGTCAGGCCCGATGGATGCAATTTTGCCTTGTTTGGTTGCTTGAGTTGCACCTGAACCTTCACTCACACAAAACTTTAAAGCATGTCTGGGCTTGGCTTCTAGAGGAACTCTTAAATTGGCCGTATTCCAGAGCCAGTCCCCAACAATGAAACTCTAGGCACGTGGGTGGATGCAGTTGCACGC
>NC_041389.1:536501096-536525407 GCF_002162155.2 Triticum dicoccoides
TAAATTTCCTCACCCTTCTCTCACCGCTCACTCTCCCCTCTCTCACCGACTGCGGCGACCACTAGACCTGAATAGCGAGCAGCGGCGGCGAGTATTGGTGCCAAGATCTGGACGGCGAGCACCGGCTTCATTACTCCTTAGACATGCATTCGTCAATGGCGGTAAGTCCTCTATCCCTGATGGCATCGATTTACGCATTGATCATACCGTTTGGCCCCGATTTAGGCATCAAATCTACTTGTAGGCTTCAATTTGGGATGAAACTAAACATATCTGATGAGTCAATTGCACAAAACTACCACATTCGTGGCTAGGTTTGCAGAAAACCACCAAGTCGCTAATCCGTTGCAAAAATCACTACTTTTTCACTAAACCTTTTGCAAAAAGCACTGATCATCCACTTTGGCTCGTCTAAGCATGTTTATGACAGATGGGACCAGATCGGCATAGCTGACTTGGCAAAAAAAAGATTCTTCTCCAATCTCTTTACATAGAGACCCCTTGATCAAAAAAGAAAAAATGCAATCAAATCCCACTGTCTCTCTCTCTCTCTCTGGATGGAATGCACGAGGAGCCGGAGGCGGCCGCCGGGAGCTCGTCCTTGAAGCCACGACGCCGCCCTTTGCCTGTTGTCCGTCGGGATGTTGTGGCCGCTCGGCGCCGTGGATGGGGCCTAACCTCCATGCGCTTCCGCTCCCGGCGCCGTCGGCTCCGCCCATCTCCGGTGCCTCTTCCAGGCCCGCAGGAGAGCCCTGCCGTCCTATGCGCACGCGCCATCTAGCCTCATGCCACTCTGCCCGGGCTTCCCCGCAGCTCACTGCCGATAGTTCGCCGGTGCACCGGGCACCACCGCCGCCCCCTCTCCCTCTCCAACTCCATTGTCTCTCTCCCTTCTCCAACACTGATGCCTGCCACCGCGCCAGGGCCTCGCCGGCTGGCGATGAGACCTTCCCGCCCGTGCTCGTGCCAGGCGAGATCACTACAAGAAATATGTCAACTTGTGACCACCACTATTGGCCACTGAAAGGTCATAGTTTTTCATTTGCGACCTTTTTGTGACAAAAAACAGAAGGTCAAAAGCTGGCGGTCATAAACTGAAATTAGTGACCTTCTTTGCGATATGTAAAAGGTCGTTGGTTCCACGACCAAATTTTTGGTCACAAGCAACCTCCCCAGACCATGTAGGCATCCAACATGGCAAACTGATGTGGCACAAGAATCAACCCGGTCCGATTCATTGTTTTACGTGGGCCGAGCCCAACAATTCAGCCTATTTGTGTTTTTTCTGTCTGTCAATTTTTGGTTGGGTTCATGGGTCAAGCCCAATATTGCAGCCTTTTTATTTTCTAGGCGTTCGGCCTTTTTGCGTCCATTTCTTATTTGGGCCTTTTTACAATCCGTTTTGGACCAGGTCCCAGGTCATCCAGTTAGGTCCCACTTGTCAGTTTTCTTTTGTTTCTTTCCTATTTTAAAGGATCCACTAGTGAAATGGGACCAGGTGTGTTGTTTAGGTGCCACACGTCAATTCTCTATTTGTGCAACAACCAATAACTTGATTCAAACAGAGCCAATAACACATAAATTTTCAAACAACAGCCAATCATGGCAGGTACTTTACAATCACGGCAGTACAAATCAGGTGTTGAAATATAAAATACAGCTAAATATTAACATGTCCAGCTCCAGGGAGCTAGAACACATTGTTGGGTGCAAGTTTTCTTTAGGATTCTTCTCCTGTGGTTCCTTGTACAGCAACTTTTGACGAATTAAGGCCAAAATCTGCGAGTTATAAATCAGAAAAGTTAGGAATATAATCAAGTGAAGCCGTGCATATAACATTCTCCTAACAATAAAAAATAGTTGCAGAATTTGAGATCTAATAAGAAACCATGCATATAGCATTCTCATAACAGCAAAACTAAGGTATATTTGGGAAGGGAAAATGACAAGTATCAACCCAGTGCAAGATAACAGAGCAACTATGTCAAAGTTATTCAGATTTCATGATGCGTGAGTCACATTATACATGCATCAAGCATCAGGCGACCAAGCAAACTGTTCTGGAATATATATAAAAAAGCATCTATTGACCATCCTACTGGTAGCAAGTACATAAAGGTAATCACTTAACAAGCAGCGTGAACATGAACGAGTCACATAACTAAGTACAATCCAATATCCTAGCTAAGAGCGAACATGTATTTGACATTTCAGGATTTCAATACATGCACGACAGAGTGGCGCTCTGTTCTTACCATGGCACAAGCGAGAGATGTCCCCGATGATGCCCTGCTTATCCAGTTCGCACTAAGGCTCAACCAGCTCCGCGGTGGATAATGCCCCCTCCTTGCTCCATCTAGAAGGCAGGCCACGGACTAGGAAGCCCTTCATATTGCAATTTGCACAAGTTGAGAGAAATACAAGGAACTGGTATCAAGCAGAGCACAAGTTGAGAGAAAGTTACGGTCCAGGAGCCAACCTTCCAAAGGGAGTAGCATGATGCGTCGTCGGAGTGCCTTCATCTGGAGTTGCAGGCCAGAGTTGTGAGCTGCTGCTTTGCTTCCCCACATAGCACGCCTAGGTTCTCCTAACATACCAACCCGAAAGACAAAACATGATTAGGGAGCTGGTACATCAGAAAAGGAATCGATGCACGAATGACATATGCAACTAAAAAAATAAAATCAGTATTTCACATATTATTAGAATTGCATATTAGATGTCTGCAAGATAAGTGTTGCTTCATATAAGATGTTTAGTGATTTAACAATCAGTATGCTGCAGGCAATTTTGTTTGCCTGTAAAAATACCAAGGGAAAAAAACAGAAGCGCAACCAAGAATTGCAAGATTTAGTATAAAGGAAATAGCCTCAGCATTCAGATGTTTCTAATAAGATTGCACACTAATCCAACACAATATACAGAAGGTGTCCTCATAGCTTTACTAATACCAGGAAGTATGGATAGTGGGTATAGAAACAAAAGCAAATCCATTGTCATGTTCTAGGAACTAACTATCAGAGTACATGCTCTGGATATAAATGGAAGTAGAAGAGTATAATGAGATGTCAATAGTCTCTGCGAGGTTTATGCAAGCATGTCTTTTTATACTACCACTTGCATGATTTATTTATTTGAAACAGCAGGAGAATTGCTATATTCACTGATTATAGAAAGCTCAAAATGGCGGTCGCACATAGCATGGAGTATTAGTAAGACTTACAGGATGGATACCTCCCATAGCATACACTCAAGATCTCAAACAAACAGATGGATATAGCATCACACATGCAGATGGAAGAAAAAGAGGCAAAGGATCAATCACAGGGCATCCATCATTCAACCAATGATTTGGTAGAATTCAACCAATGCACAGAAGCAAAGTTCCACAGTTGCTAGCTAGGTGTTTGCAAAGGAAAATGAATCGCAGTTTCTTTTGTTATGAATCATTCAAATGAGGGGGGCTACTTCTTATCCTCTAATTTTAATGCATCAGAGAACCACAGAAATCACACTTAGGAACAACTAATGATCCATGCTGCCACGAATCTCCTAGTAGCGCGTAGTGGAACCCCTGTAGTTATACCTGGATCTCTCTGAGTGCCTCGATGCGCTTCCTGACCTTGGGCTACAGACTCTCGAGCAGGTCCATGTGTCGCGCCACCAATCCCTGCAGCGTGTTCTGCACAACCACCACTGCACCTTGCTGCTGCCCATCGCGTGGTAATTCATCTCAATTTTGTGGTCTGCATAATGAACAAACAATCAAGCATTAGCATCTCTATACACTCAGCAAGCAACAATAATAAAAGCAACAAGGCCAAGCACGGGAAGGAGCCAACAGTAGCTGCCTAGGCGGGCCACTTCAGCTGGGGTAGTGCACTGAATTCTGGCAGTACAACAGTAATTTTGCACAAGCATGTATGAATTGAACAGACATAGATTATAACTTAACCTTTGCCAATACAACATCACTTTTTCACAAAGATATATGAAGTAAACTGAACACACATAGATCCTAACTGAACTCTTGCTAGTATAGCAACATGATAAGTTTTGAAGAAGAATAGTATAGACGATCTTTCTATTTCTTCACCATTGCACATCAAGAACATGGAACGGAGCTTACACTTGCGGATGCGGGCGGCCGGGTAACCGCATGAGGAGCAGGTGCTCTTCTGGAGGTGGAAGCTGTGACGGCCATAGCGAATGGAGAGCGTGTGTCAGATAGGGCCTCTCTGGGAGGGAGGGGAGGATCTTGGCGCAGCGGCGGGGGCCGGCTGGATCCGGTCGACGAGGTCGCAAGATCCGAGGTGGAGCTTCTGCTGGTGGCATCCATGGCCTTGGCCGGAGCTCCTATTCATTCCCTGTGAGACAGAGAGGCCGCTAGGTGACGAATAGGGAAGGGAAAGGCAGAGGAGGAGGAGGAGGGGATGGGAACAAGACGAACCTCACCAAGGACGTCGGGGAAGAGACGGCATCTGCGGCGGCGGCTAGGGTTAGCTGCGTGCTGGTGGGTGGGTCACGCGAGGAGCACCAAATCCGGTCGGTGGGGACGGTGCAATGACCAAAGGTGAGCCCGGTGGAACTGCTCGATCCAGATGGGGAGACGGTGCAGCGGGGCAGAGGAGCTGCTCGATCCAGATGGGCGGCTGCGTCCCGGATCTCACGGGAGGAGGGGCTATGCGCCGCCCTGATCCCAGATCCGGCGGCCTCTAGCCTCGCCGGTGGCTGCTCTGGCTGGAGCCATGGGTGGTGGATTGGGGAGAGGGAGGTGGAGGTGGCGGCGGCAGGGAGGAGCGGAGCTATAGGGTTCGGGCAAGAGGGAGAGAGGCTGGATGAATGGATCGATGGACGGATGCTTTCTGCGGTGGGCTGGATGAATTGATCGATGGATGGATGTTTGCCACATCACTGATCCATGCCACAACAGATTCCACCAATCATAATTCAGCTTGTGTAATTTTGTTTTTCTTCTGTTTTTTTATATTTTGTACCCTCTTATTTTGGGTAAACATTCAACATATTACCCGCTTATACTTTTTTCAAATGACTCAATATTTTGCACAAGTGTGTATCTTGGGACGACAAACAAAGTTGATTTGAGGGGTTTTCATTTTCTTGGCACAAAAAATCATTTTTCAATTTTTGGAGTGCCAATAATCGGGTTTTTTGTGAAGGACTTACCATATATTTGCTGAAAAATTGAACCAAATCATTTTTCTAAAATACTAGGCCATATTTAATGCACAATTGACCAAATAGTTGGGTGTCAAAATATTCGAGCCACCTCTCGTGAAAAAGACAAATTTCTGCCGATTCAGCTGGAAGCGGGTCAAATTTGAACTGCAGCTGCCTCATAGTTTCCTCTTTATTTTTCTCGAAAATCATTTTTAGGTACATAAGTATCTATTTAATCAGAGAAACATCAAAAGTTTTTCAATATTCAACCACTAGCTAGGAACGGTCATGCCCGCCGTTTTGACCGCATATTGAAACGGGCATAAAAAATTCAAATAAAATCAAAAAAATGGAAAATTTTTGCATTGTGTCATTATATGTGTCCAAGTTAGCAGGAAAAATAATAAACTTGTAATACAATAATTATTTTTGAAAAGTCTTCTCAGAAACGAGCTATCATGTGTGGAGATCAATGGCTTTCAAGCCAAATGATCAACCTTATGGCCACATTCATGGCATAGTTTGTTAAAGTGATCTCATACTGTGCACAAGGGTGCATCTTGGAATTCCAAACAATGTTGCCTAAGGGAGTTTTCATTTTCTTTGCACGAAAAATTCATTTTCCATTTTTCAAGTGCCCGAAATGAGGTTTTTTTGTGAAGGACCTACCATATATTTGTTGCAAAATTGGACCAAATCAATTTTATAAAATACTAGGACATATTTAATGCACAATTGACCAAATGGTTGGGTGTCAAAAGTTTTGATCCACCTCTCGTGAAAAAGACAAATTCCCGCCGATTCAGCTGGAAGCGGGTCAAATTTGAACTGTAGCTGCCTCGTAGTTTGCTCTTTATTTTTTCCAAAAATCATTTCTAGGTACATAAGTATCTATTTAATCAGAGAAACACCAAAAAAATTCAAGATTCAACAACTAGCTAGGAACGGTCATTCCCGCCGTTTTGACCGCATTTTGAAACGGGCATAAAAAATTCAAAAAAATCAAAAAATTGGAAAACCTTCGCATTGTGTCATTATATGTGGCCAAGTTTCCAGGAAAAATAATAAACTTGTAATACGGAAATTATTTTAAAAAAGTGTTCTCAGAAATGAGCTACCATGCGTGAAGATTCATGGCTTTCAAGCCAAATGATCAATCTTATGGCCACATTCATGGCATAGTTTGTTCAAATGATCTCATATTGTGCACAAGGGTGCATCTTGGAATTCTAAACAATGTTGCATAAGGGAGTTTTCATTTTCTTTGCACGGAAAATTCATTTTCTATTTTCCGAGTGCCTGAAATGAGTTTTTTTTGTGAAGGACCTACCATATATTTGTTGCAAAATTGGACCAAATCAATTTTCTAAAATACTAGGGCATATTTAATGCACAATTGACCAAATAGTTGGGTGTCAAAAGTTTTTTTTTGAGAAACTCGAGTAAATAGGGTACTCAAGTGGGAGGAATACATTCAACCTGCATCAGGTTTATCAGTCTGTCCGGGACCTTTGCCACAAGCCGTAGATCCCCAAGCTGTCTAGCCTCCATGGCTAACTCATGAGCAACAAAATTACCTTTTCTTCCCACATGACTGATCTTAAAGGAAGAAAACACCTTCAGAGTCTCCTTGATGTCACAGAGGACGCCATAGCAAGGGGAGAGACTTTGTGCTTCCTTCTTTAGCTCATTGACCATTGTCAAGCAGTCCATCTCAAGCACTAATGGTCCTCTGTACAAATCAGCCAAGGCCTTCAGGCCTATAAGTGCGGCCCTTGCCTCAGCCTCCTCGATGCTCCCCACAATGCCCATATCCTTTTCAACTGACACAAGCGGGAAACCCCTGTAATCCCTTGCAATCGCTCCCGCCCAGCTACGCCCACTGTCAGGTAGAAGAGCTGCGTCAGAGTTTAATTTCACTGTATCTCTACTCGGAGCAGACCACCTTATGATTTGCTGAACTGTCTGAGGTGGTTCGGCCCTGACCGGAGGCCTGATATCTTTCCCTATTTCCGATGAGAAAGGCAAAAAGGATAGCTGCACCTCCTCCTCATAGTTCTGCAAAAACTTGACAGATTGCCATATAGTTTCCTTGCCTTTCCCGTGAACACAATCATCACGTAGATGCCATCCTCTCCACAGTAGAAGCAAAACCTTTGCCCTCATAACATCCGGGGTTGAGTTCAGTAACAGTTGCAGCCAATCCGGACCGGTGTATCTGAATGAACTTTCAGGGGGTAACTCCCACACTTTTCTCATTTCGTGTCGAAGGGCTCTACTTTTGGTACAGGATACCACCGCATGGGATTCACTTTCCTCCTCGCAGCCGCAAATGCTGCAAGTGGCATCCACCTCCAACGATCTCTTCCACTTATTCTTTTTTGTGGCTAACATATTGGTTGCAACTCGCCAGCCAAAGATCCTGACCTTTGGAGGGACCTTTGACTTCCATATAAGATCCCATATACTCCTATCACTCGGATCCTTTGATGAGCTCGACGGAGCCTGCCTCATTTGGCCCTGAATTGTAGCGGCCAGCTTGTAAGCACTCCCTACAGTGAAGATTCCGCTCTTTTCATAATGCCAAGCTATTCTGTCATCTGTGGGTGAGCTAGGGACAGAGATTTTGCATATTTCATCTGCATCGATTGGCTGGAAAATTTGCCTAATAAGGTCCTCGTTCCACTCTTTGCTATCAGGTTTCATAAGCTGGTTTACCCAGCGCAATCTAGATCTCCTGATGAAAGCTACAGACCTTAGGCCTTCCTTGCGGGGGATCCATTGGTCCCTTTGGATCTGAATGTTGGTACCATCTCCCACACGCCAAATGATGCCTTTCTTTAGGAGCTCCAAGCCAGCCTCAATACCTCTCCAAACCGGTGATGCGTCGGATGCAAACACCGTATCGAGGAGGTTTCCATGTGGGCAGTATTTCGATTTTAGAACTCTAGCGCACAAGCTGTCAGGGTTCTGTAGGAGTCTCCAGCTTTGTTTCGCAAGAAGCGCAATGTTAAATAGGTGCATATCCCTAAACCCAATACCACCCGCCCTCTTAGGTTGAGTCATGCGCTCCCAAGACATCCAGTGCACTTTACGGTGACCTTCTTCATCCCCCCACCAGAAATCGCGGATCATCTTCTCATACTTGTCGCAAAAACCTCTTGAGAGTAGGAAGACCCCCATAGTGAAGTAAGGAAGAGCCTGTACCACAGACTTGACATGAACTTCCTTTGCGCGTATGCCATGAATCTTCCTGACCAGTCATTACATCTCTTGCTGAACCTATCCAATATTGGTTGGAAGTACTCGTCCTTCATCCTTCCCTCAGGAGTTGGAAGCCCCAAATACTTGCTTTCAGATGTTGAGGACACCACTCCAAGGATTCTTTTTATCTCTTCCCTAATCTCCTCTGGACACTGCTCACTGAAAAGCACAGAACACTTATTCTCACTCAGCAATTGCCCCGTGCCCCTCTGGAAGGAAGACACAACCCTCTTCATTACTTGAGCCTGCTCAGCCGACGCCTTGAAAAATAATAGGCTATCATCCGCGAAGAGGAGGTTTGATATACCTGGACAATTCCTCGCAATCTTTACTGGTGTCAGGTTGCCTTCATCTATTTCTTTATTCATTAAGTTGACCAGTCCATCTGCAACAAAGAGGAACAGATACGGGCTCAGAGGGTCCCCTTGTCGCAGTCCTCTGGATGGGATAAAAGGGTCTAAGATCTCCCCATTACATCTGACTTAGTATCTGACAGAGCTTACACACTCCATAACCCAGGTTGTCCACTTTTCACTGAATCCCATCTTTAGAAGAACCCCTTTCAGAAATCCCCAATCAACCCTGTCGTATGCTTTTGCCAAATCCAGCTTATATGCACAGAACGTGTCATATTTGTTCCTGCTATGTTGGATCTTATGGAAGCACTCGAATGCAATTGTGGCATTGTCTGTAATCATGCGGCCCAGAATGAATGCACTTTGAGTCTCTGATATAATTCCGTCCAAGAAAGGGCATAGACGGTTGACGTGGCACTTCGAAATCACTTTGTAAATGACGTTACAGAGGCTGATGGGTCGGTAATCTTTTAATGTCTGTGGGTCTTTGCCTTTCGGGATTAGCACAATTACTGTATCATTAATACCTTTCGGTAGAGCCCCACCCTCGAAGAAACTTAGCACACCCCTGACCACTTCGTCTCTCATGACCTCCCAATTCCCGTCGAAAAGTTTTGATCCACCTCTGGTGAAAAAGACAAATTCCCGTCGATTCAGCATGAAGCGGGTCAAATTTGAACTGTAGTTACCTCGTAGTTTGCTCTTTATTTTTTCCAAAAAACATTTCTAGGTACATAAGTATCTATTTAATCAGAGAAACACCAAAAAAATTTCAAGATTCAACCACTAGCTAGGAACGGTCATTCCCGCCGTTTTGACCGCATTTTGAAATGGGCATAAAAAATTCAAAAAAAATCAAAAAAATTGGAAAACCTTCGCATTGTGTCATTATATGTGGCCAAGTTACCAGAAAAAATAATAAACTTCTACTACAATAATTATTTTAAACAAGTGTTCTCAGAAATGAGCTATCATGCCTGAAGATTCATGACTTTCAAGCCAAATGATCAATTTTATGGCCGCATTCATGGCATAGTTTGTTTAAATGATCTCATATTATGCACAAGGGTGCATCTTGGAATTCTAAACAATGTTGCATAAGGGAGTTTTCATTTTCTTTGCACGGAAAATTTGTTTTTCATTTTTCGAGTGCTCGAAATGAGTTTTTTTTGTGAAGGACCTACCATATATTTGTTGCAAAATTGTACCAAATCATTTTTATAAAATACTAGGACATATTTAATGCACAATTGACAAAATGGTTGGGTGTCAAAAGTTTTGATCCACCTCTGGTGAAAAAGACAAATTCCCGCCGATTTAGTAGGAAGCGGGTCAAATTTGAACTGCAGCTGCCTCATAGTTTGCCATTTATTTTTTCCAAAAATCATTTCTAGTTACATAAGTACATACTTAATCATAAATACATGGTTTGGTGGCGATACGTCGAGGTTTGGACGGTGGCCGAGGGCCCCAACTCTAAAGCGCGTAAATTTGCATGCCCGCCGCATGGTCACCGCGTGACCTTGGCGTTCCCATGTGTTCTGCGCGGCCTAGGCATGTCTAGTGGGTTGGGCACTCCCCAGGTAGGTGCTAGGAAGGAAATCACAACATAAGATTCTCACGAGAAGACCGATCGATGCTCAAACATGAATAAGCAGCCAAGTGTTTAATTAGCGGTACAGGAAATGCACATGCCTAATGGACGTGAGTTTTGGCTGAGGATGATCAATTACTAAGAAGACCGTCTTCACAAATTTTCAGCTCAAAAGGAGGAGCCTAGGTGGTACTTGCTTTGCAAAGTACCACACTGGACATAAATACGAATGTTGAAGCTAGGCTCAAAATAATGAATGGATTGAGCTGGCATTTGGTGGAGGATGGTTATTTGGGCATAGGAAAGCACTGTAGAAAATGGATACCATTTGGACATGCCAAAGTGGTACTTCCTTCACAAAGTGTTTTTCTGAGCAAAATAGGAAAATGAATATTTTCGAATTATTTGTGAACTAGGCAAGGAAGGTTTTTTACATATTTGATGAAGATATGACCGAAAGAATTTATGAGATTTTTTTGGGGAATTTTGGGAATGACAGAAATATAGGTTGCTTCACAACCTAGGGCAAAAACTGCCACATGGACATGACACATGGGCAAAACTGATGAGGTGGCACCTAGCCATAGCAATAAGTACTAATGCATCCATGTTCACAACCTCATGACCATTTATATTGGTCGTAATCAGGTAGAAATAAGGTCATGGACCACTCTTGTCTGCTTTATGACCATTTGGTGTAAGAAAATTCAGGGTTTGAGCCCTTCCAAGTGAAATGGCCGTGGATTTACGACCAATTCAGCTAGGGTCACTAAGAGAAGGTCACTAGTTGACATATTTCTTGTAGTGGATGGCGCCCACCCTAGGGGACACCCTCCCTGCGAGTAGAGCCGACGAGTGGACGGTGCCAGAGGAATAGGTCCACGAATCGACGGTGGCCGGAGCTGGGCCACCATGGTGTCATCCTCGCCGAGGAGGAGCCGTGGCTGCAGCACCTTCCCTCGACGGATCCCGTCGCAACCAAGCTCAACAGCGACAAATATGAGCCGGCGGGCGAGTCCAACATCGGGATGAGCGTCATCCTCGCCTGATTGCGTTTGTTTTCAGATTCCAGGTGTGTGTGTGTGTGTGTGTGTAAATTTTTTGCCAAGTCATCTCTGACGATATGGACCCATCTGTCATAAACACGCTTAAATGAGCCAAAGTGGATGATCAGTGCTCTCTGCAAGAGGTTTAGTGAAAATGCAGTGATTTTTGCAACAAATTAGGAACTTGGTGGTTTTCTGCAAACCTAGCCACAAATGTGGTAGTTTTGTGCAATTGACTCAATATCTGATTAGGGTTTTGAGCGGTTTGAATGAGATTGCGTAGGATTTTCACTAACGCGGGAGGGGGGGGGGTAATCCACTTACATATATTCAAATCCAATGCAAACCAACAAGCAACAGAGGGAGCCTAGCAGCGGCAAGCTTGGAGGCACTTGGAGCGGTGGTAGCCATGAGGATCGTTGACCTCCAAGGGCATTGTAGGGCAGTCTGGTTTAGGAGCCCTCACCACCATGTCGATTGCTTCATCATTGCCAGTATCCTCCATCTTGACCACTTCGCTATTGGCAACATCCACCATCTTCTCATGGTCATTGTCCTCCAGAACGATGGTGTCCGACACATTTCCCAAAACCATTGACATAATTTACTGCTGGCGTTGGGCATAAACTAACTAGCGACATTGAATATGGTGTCCACACCACTAATGCACTCAAATTTATTTATAATTTGCCCATCAATTAAAATGAATGCCAAAAGACCAGGATTCATATCCAAGTTAAAAATTGTGTGAGTGTTTTTAACATTTGCGTAGAAATTTTGGTAACATGTCAAGTCCAAATGATATAAACCAATGAGTTTGCCTCAACACACCAGATTTAAGTTGGAAAATACGGTCCTGAGACGATATGCTTCAATTTGTAAGCAAAGCTAGTGTGTAACCCTCTAATAGTTTAACTATATCCCATAAAGGTCAGATCAGCACACCATAAAAAATTCAAAATGTTTAGACTTCACTAACATATTTTAGAAATTATGTCTCTCTCTCACAATATAGAAAAATATTACCATCGGCATTCGCCGAGCTGGCCAACGTCACTTGCAAACCGTACTAGTGCGTGGCTTCCTGAGCCAACGCCATAAATTTGGTCCGGCCCAAAGTAGGGAGAGTGACGCCCTTAAAATTAAATCCCCTCGTTCTTATCCACTTCCTTCACACAAATCCTTTTCACCCCCCCCCCCCTTGCCCGGCGTCGTCGACCACCCATGATTCGCCGGCTTCTGTCCTCCTGGCCATGTTGTCATGGCACGAACTTGTGGCCAGTGCGGACAACGCTGGTGATGCAGAGCTTGCCCGGGATTGCAACATCGGTACAACTACGAGAACAGTTTCGATGTTGCAGATATGCCATTGATGGAAGCCGGAGGAGGTTTGGAACGCCGCCCATGTTTCAGAAACATCATCAGTGTGCGGATAAGGGGAATCGCATAGGGACGTATGATTGGAGTTGATCTGCGGTGGGGACGCAGTCGGATAACGCGTAGCGCCATCCTTATTCTTGCGCGGGGCTTGGGCTTGTTCTCTCTATCTCTCTCTTTTTTTAGGTAAGGCCGTAAGAATTTGCTGGCCCTGAAGGGAGGCCCAGCCGTGGTAGGATTGAAGCCCGTCCACAGAAGGCGGTAGAAAGCCAATCCAACAAACAAGGACAAGAGGAGGAGGTTACCGACGACGATCGCACGCCATTGATTTGGGGAAATAAAGGAAAGCGAAAACTCCACCGCCATGGCTCCGACCGAGGGATCCTCCATGGCCGATCTTCCTACAGTGGATGGCGACCAAGAGGAGAAGATATGGATCTCCCGCCGCCCCATGTCCTGGCTACCTCCGCACGCCCCCCACGACTGCGGCGATCCTCCCCCAAAGTCGGTCGTCCTCGACACCGTCGTCTACGCCGACGACCGCACCAACGCCTCCACCGCCGAGGGCTTCACCAGCAGCGGCGACGCCATCCGCCTCACCTTCTGGCCCGCGCATCCGCCGCTCATCTCCTACTTCACCATCCACCTACCCACCCTCCTCCAGGACGGATCCGCCACCTCGCTCACCCTTCTGCCACGCCTTGTCCGCACCGACGGTGACCTCGCCCTCTTCCGCGTCATGATCGGCTCTTCATACATCGACCCGGACCACAACAACTACATCATCTACCGTGCCGGCGTCAACAAGCTTGAGGTGCTCCCCACCCACCCCACCCGCTTGTTCTCCGACCTTTCAGTTGCTCTCCTGCGCTGCCCCGACGACGGCAGGTTCTTGGTCGCCAATCTCCGTTCAACTTGCGACCTTGGGCAGTACGCCCTCGACCTGTTTGACTCCCGGTCAGGCACATGGATCACCAGGTCCATGTGTACAGAACCTCCACACGAGGACGGCCACTACAGCACTCCGACCAAGGTGATCGCCCTTGGTGGCGATCGCGGTTCAGTCGGCTGGGTCGACCTATGGAATGGCATCCTCATCGGTGATCTGCTCCCTGGCGGCGACGGCAATGACAACAACGTCCTCCGCTTCATCCGTTTGCCCGTGCTTTTGGCGCCCAACAAGATGACCCCGGGCTGTTTGTCCTGTAACCAGGACGTCTCTGTCGGCAGAGACGGCTCCATCAAATACTCAGAGGTGTGGGCTCATCCTGTCCCTGGCTCACCGACCTACATCTCCGAGGACTGGGGTGCTGCCATACTGACATGGCTGGAGTCCAAGAAGAAGTGGCACATCGACCTCAAGCTCAAAGCCTCGGACATCATCGTGGACGAGACTCACTCCCAGTTGCTTCCTCAGCATGATGTCAAGGCCACAACGAAGAATGCAACCTTGAGCAGACTTCACACAGGGCATCCTGTTCTCAGCTTGCATGATGATGATGTTGTTTACATCATGGCCAAGGTTTACCACATGGACGACGACTTGTGGATGCTTGCTGTTGACATGAGGAACAAGACTCTGAATGGAGTGGCTGCTCTCACCAGTAAAAGAAGCTGGGGTTTTAGATTCATCTACCTGCAAAGTGACCTCTCCAGCCATCTGGTGCCCACAAGCGAAAACACCGAGGTCTTCAACCTTCCGCCCAAAAGCAAAAGGTCCTCACGCAAGTCCTACTACATATATTTCCGTCTATCTAGAATTTCTGAAATAGTATTGCACTTGGTCGACATTAGGGGACTAAAGCAGGCAGTAGTTCACTAACCCTGGATAGCGGGGGCAACCTGCCCTTGGATCGAGTAGACTAGTAGTAACTATTTGGTCACAGTAAGGTTTATGTCTTTCATTGCAAGGTATGTCTTTGTTTTGGCCCCTCGAGTATAGTTGCGTAAACCTGTGGTATTTGCAAATATGGCAGGGAAACGGGGGGTGGTTCTAGGTCTCGTCAAAATAAAATGAAGCAGAAATTTGAAGGTGGAAACACAAATGGTAACCCAATAAGTGTTTTAATCAGAGTGATGTCGTCCTTTGGACCTGCTATTTCCTTGCCAATATACATGTGACATCTTATCAACTAGTGTAAGCAGGTTATCACCTGAGGTTGTCTTTTTACGCTAAAAGATTTGCACCTTCTTTATCTCTTCACAGAAAGAAGAATCCTTCTAAAACTGCCAAGCAACAACCTGGGAAGACTCTTGCTAACAGCTGTCGTGTGGAACAAGAAGAACAGGAGCTGAGGATACTCGAGCCTCGAGTTATTACTATTCAGCCCCCCTCTGTACCTCAGGAGTACTCTGTTGGCATATTACCTCCAGGACAGGGGTCTGATGTGCCAGAAGGCATTGGTGCTGCTTCCGCAAATGTGAGTGCATTTACCCTGGAGGTCAAGAATGACGGCGCTGGAGACGCCAACGAGCAAACTAAGGCGACAAGTGCAAGCAATGCCACTGGCCTAACATCTCTAGGACCATTATCCCCGTCTGATGAAGGCGCGGTCTTGAATAATGACTTGATAGAGAAAACAGATGGCTATCTCTCTGATGAACATTCATTTGAACACAAACAAAGTAAGTTATGAAAGATGTCATTTACCTCTTTTTATCTGTACTTTCATTTGAGCCTGTGTGAAGATCTGTTATGCTAGGACATGTTGGAGTTACTATTTCTGTATGACCCTGAGCTGTTTTTATTTTTTGATGCATGTTTATTGCCTATTATCAGCTCACCCACTGGCAAACAAGCATGCCTTACCTACCAAACACAAGGTTCAGTGTGATGTGGTACATCAAACCCTGATT
The DNA here is from genome assembly GCF_002162155.2 of Triticum dicoccoides. NCBI lineage: Eukaryota > Viridiplantae > Streptophyta > Magnoliopsida > Poales > Poaceae > Triticum > Triticum dicoccoides. The sequence goes on from NC_041389.1 coordinate 536,516,771, forward strand.
TTTGTGCCTCTTTTCTGAATTCTTTTTACCTTGGGTCTCCCGGACTGTAGAGCTTATGCATACCTCTTTTTGTATTTCATGTTGCATGCTCCCTCCTTGTCTAACTGACCAGAATTCCCTGTCTTTCTAGTCACTTTCTCTTTTGTTAATTATATAGATCGTCTTTCTCAATTTTAATGATTTCATCCTTCTAGATGCAGATTCAAATGGTGATATGTCTACTACAGCGTATCAGTTGGAAGACTTGACCATACATGAGGAAAACAGACCAAAACCATCTGATGATAACCCAGCTGTAATAATCCCAGGCCACCTCCAGGTTTCCAATGCTGATTTTGCGCACTTGACATTCGGTAGTTTTGTGTCTGGGACACTCGATGCATCATGCTCCATGATGCCTGCCAATACACCAGCAATGCCGCCTTTCCGTGAGTTGGATCCAGCATTCTCACTGCTGCTTACTAACCCTCCATTGGCTACAATGGTTCATGGTACACCACAATCGTCCGTGAACAATGCAACTGTTTCTTCACATCCTCAAGAGGTATGAACACTTCACTGAATCATGGACTAGACGACAACTCTTTTGAGAGTAGCCATGTGTTACAAATTCTATATGTACGAATTCTGGTAAAAGGGTAAAATATATTTGTTTGGTGAGGAACATGTGTTAGTTGTATACAGTTTTACTTGCTGCACTCTAAAATGTGTCTGGAAGTTGCAGCCTGCAACCAGGATAACTCTTGCTTACTGCTCTTAGTGCAGCTATGCTGCATGTTAATTGTTAACTATGCCCATAGTGTTAGCAATCAATTTTTTGGTCAAATCCTGTTGTAGTTACATCTGCCTCGTGCTTTATTTTGTTCAGTTCTGTGTCTTGTGGCTAGCAACACTTACATTTGTGCCTAATTCTGCGTGGGCATTTTTGCTCTAGAGAGCTAAATTGTAGCTGTATTACTCATTAGGATTTTATTATGCTGTTATTTTTGTTACTGAAAAAGCTGCAATTCTGCTGTTCTCTTGTTACGTTAGATGTTCAGTTTTCTTAGTTATTTCTGCAGCACCATTCTAATATGGTTTGTTCTTGTAGAATGTTAACCAAGGTGGTTTATCCAAAACCCACAGTTGACCCACTCTCAGGGAAGCACCGGCATTGCCCCAGGTCCTCCTCTGCCTCACCATCTTGCTGCCCTTCATCCTTATGCTCAAGGAGGGCTTCCCCTTGGATATGAAAACATGATCGGATACCCATCTTTGCCGCAAAGCTATGCGTATCTCCCGCCTGCTGCCTATCAGCAAGCATACATGAACAGTGGTCTATTCCACCAAGGCGCAGCTGCAGCTCCCAACTCGGGCGTAAAATACCCAATGCCACAATACAAGAGCAATGTTCCTCTTGGGAGCCTTCCACAGCCAGCCACGATGCTCTCCAACTACCTTGGAGGTTCCGGAACTGCAAATGGCATGCCTCAAAACTTTGCCCTGAACCAAAGCAATCCGTCGGCAACCACAGCTCCTGGGTTTGATGGAGCAATGCCCTCCCAATACAAGGATGGAAACCCCTACATGTCTCTACAGCAGGTAAGAGATTCACGCAAGAGTGGGGGAACTAGATTTATATTAGGAAAATTGCTAACCTCCATGTTTGTCCGTGCAGGGCGAGAACCCTGCAATGTGGATGCATGGAGCTGGTTCGCGAGGAATGCCGCCTCTTGCGGCCAACCCCTTGTATGGCTATCAAGGGCAGCAGGGCTACCAGGGGCAGCAGGGCCACCAGGGCGGCCTTAGGCAGGGGCAGATGCCGTCGCAGTACGGCACAACGCTCGGGCAGTCGCAGCCAGGCCTAGGACCCGAACACCGAAACCCCAGCGACGGAAACTTGAGTGCCGCCGCCGCCGCCCAGGCTAACCAAATGTGGCCGAATGGCTACTGATTCAGCCCCCCCTTGTCAGTTGTCCTGAATAGGGATATAGAGTTGGTAGCTATTGTGAAATTTTGAAGAGAGGCCCGTGAGATGTGTTCCAGCATGTTCAACCTGTAGTTTCTCCTAGGGACCTCGGCTGCAGCTCAACTTGTTTATTTTCAGATTAGATAGAAAAGAACGGTTTATTGTCTGTCTGTCTGTTTGTTCTTCTTTCTTTTTTCTGTTGTTTATTATATATATTGTGTAACAAAGTAGCACCATTAACTTTTGAGGAGGCGGAACATCAGCTCCTGTTTTCTGCTCGAAGTTGGCAAAAAAGTTTACAAAGTGAATAGTAGTAGTGATGGCTATGTTTGCGCAATGTTCCAATTCTGTCGGCTATGGTAACTGATTAGGCGTCAAGGGAGCATTTGCTGCATGGTTCTAAGGTTGATGAAAATGAGATATTTAAGTATAAATGCATGAATAATTTAAACAATACATCTAGATACATTCATTTGTTGGACGAGTAATTCTGAACGGAGGGGAGGGAGTACTTGTGACAATGTAAAGTGGGTGATTTGCATGTTACATATTTGTCCTGTCATTTGATTTATCTTCTACTCTATGATGTTTGATCTCTTTGCTTCTAGCTGTCGAGATGTCTTCTTATGCCTCTTGTGTAAAACTGCGTGGTCACAATATTTAGGTTGATCCTACACGTGAACGTATTCATGTTGAGTGTCATACTCCGGAACGGAAGGCATCTTCTTATACTCCCTCCATTCTTAAATATTTGTCTTTAGAGATTTCAACAAGTGACTACATACAAAGTAAAATAAATGAATCTACACTCTAAAACATGTCTACATATATCTGTATATTGTAGACCATTTGAAATATCTCGAAAGACAAATATTTGAGAATGGAGAGTAGTAAATTGAAAAATTCAAACTTTTTGATCTGAAGAATGCATCTGTCTTATCTGAAGAATTCAGAGATTTCCGAACTAGGATGACTTGTAGAAACCTATTTGTTTTCCGAAGAGTGGTCATGTTCTCCATGACAGGGATAATCTATTTGTTTGAAATAGAAATCGAGAGAGATGTAATTAATATATACCCTCTGTTCCTAAATTTCTGTCTTTTTTTTCAAATTGTATTTTTTTATAATTTGCAAACAGTTCGAAAAATCACCAACATTTTTTGAATCCGCAAATTTCTTATGATTTCTCGAATATTTTCTGAATTCACAAACATTTTCTGATTTCTTAAACATTTTTCTAAAAACTTGCAATTTTTAAATTTTAAAAATCCTGAATTAATTTAAAGAAGGAAAAAAACAGAATGAAAAAAGAGAAGACAAAAATTAAAAAAAGGGATGTCAAGGCCAGCCCATGAATGCGTACGCGCGTGAGAAAAGGAAGGAAAAAATCATGAAAAGAGGGTATTGAACCATGGTCTCTAGGCTAACATAGCAAAGCGCCAACCACTAGAGCACTTGTGTGTCTTTGGTTTGTCAGGGAATTGCCTCTATAAAATAGTGAATTTTGAAAATATAATCGAATCATTTTCTTTACTTATGGATGGCATAGTGGGTAATTTATATCAACTTCAAGGGTATTTGATAGAGGCAAGGTGTCCCGATCTTTCGATGAGATGATAACTATCGATTTGGTGGAGATGACTTTGACGATCCGACTACAAACGTGCACGACGTTGCGCCTTAGCAATCGCTAAACCAACTCCGACAGGTTATTGACCACGCCGGAGCATGATCAACCTGACCACGAAGGTCTATTCCTGCAAGCAATCGAAGAACATGCAAGAATATGATAAAGCAATCTAAATATTGCGAATATATATGAAGTATTGATAAAGGCGGGGATCTGGAAGCGGTCTTGGTCTCGTCGTTGGACAGAAACGAAGTACACGAAGTTGCAATGGCTAACTTCTCATCTAAACAAATTCCAAGGAAAAAGCTACTAGATGGTCTACTTATATAGGAGTAAGGGGTGGCGGCCAAGGAGGTGGGAGGACGTCCCAAGGCATCCTAAAACCAACCCTGGGTCGTACAAGGCTCATGGGCCTAAGTGGAGGTGATGTAACACCTTTGGACTTGTAGTTTGACTCAGATTCTGCTGCACATTGTTTCGTCCATAACTCAATGCTCCGGACGAATTTGAAGGTGATTCCAATTGTGTTGGAAAGTGCATGAAATCTACTTTTCAACAAAAAAAAAGAATCACCCAATTTGGAGTCCGTATGAAAGAGTTATTGGCGTTTTGAGTCAGGTATGTCTGTGTAGTCCGAATCTGAATCCAGAACATGAGAGACTTGGACTCTATCTTCTCTTGGTTCAAAAGTGACATGAGAGGACTTTTTGAACATCACATAAACTTCTCTTTTTCCCTTATCTTCATATGTGGATTGCACAAATGTCCCATACACCTGCAATTAGACATGGTACAAAAGTCTGCGAAGTATTTTTGTCCTGGATGACATAAATAAACTATTGCATAGTTTGCATTAGAAATCACCTCACAAATATACATGTATGCAATATTTTTGGTCTTATCCAAGGTAGTCATGTCCTCATCATCCTCCCCTTCTTGAAAAAAAGCCGTCCTCGGCGTTGCTTAATCTGAAATGTAGGTAACAAAAGAGACAAGGTGTACATGTATACGTCATCCATTTTTACTTCACTTAATTTTTGCACATATGACACATGTATACATGAGTATCTTTCATAGTTCATAAAATGTAAAGCCAAAATATTATCACAAGTATTAGAAGGCATGAAAATATTGCAACTCAATTTGCACATATGAGTGAAGCTCTTATTCATATCAAAGGATTGACAATGTTCATCATTAAACCATCCCAACATTGGTGAATAAACCTTACTTGCATCAAATTAAATGCTACAACATGCTTAAATAAGCAAACATGCAGTAAGTCATTGGACAGAGAATCGTCACCAAGATTAGAGGTCACATCAAAATGATTAAAAATTGGTTTTTTTGCATCAACAGTTAATTCAATGGGTGCACTCAAAATTGTTGGTATTTCAGCACATGACGCATTCATGACAGTAACAAGATTCTCTAAAATAGGTGATGTGCTCAAATCAACAGGTAACTCAACACTATGCATTCAAGTTAACTAGGCATGCATCATTCTCATGTGAAGTTATAACATCAATACCTTTACTGTTACCTTGTCGCAAAGACGTAGACGATGTAGGTACGGACATTGAGAATGTACCATACTCTTGAGATGATGTCGCACTCACAATACGAGGTGGGGCTGCTCTAGTAGGTGCAACGGTGGAGGAACCAACCAGCGGAGGTGAGCATGAATTGGAATAGTAGTTGTTGTAGTCACCCAATGCATCCTCCTGTATCTGTTTCTCAAAGGTACAAGCGTGAACATACATGCCAGTAATGCAACGAGGAATATACTGAAATCTTGCACGGATATCATGGTTCAAACCACCAACAAATCTATTCATTGTATCATCCACAGATTCTTCTATGTCACAATGATGCATATAAGATTGGAGCTCTTGGTAGTAAGCATGCACAGTGTTACTGCCTTGTTTTATTTGTTCCAATTTGCGAAACAATTCATGACGATAGTAAGGAGGAAAAATTGTTGTCTCATTACAACTTTCAAAACTTTCCAAGTTGTGGGTTGGTTATCAATGTTTTTCTTACAATGTACACTCCAACAAACAGAAGCAAAACCAGTAAATGCTCTAGTGGTAGCTCGTACTCTCTCAAGTTCAGAAAAATTATGGTGACTAAAAACTTGTTCTACTTCAAGCTCCCAAGCTAGACGACAACTCTTTTGAATAGTGAGGTCTTCAATCTTCCGCCCAAAGGCAAAAGGTCATCACGCAGGTAAATATCCTTCCTTCCGTCTAGTATTTTTTAAATAGTGATAGTGTTGCACATGGTAATATGCACTAAATCAGTAACCGAACCTGCTCTTTGGAAGGAGTAGATTTGTACTCTACTCCCTCTGTAAAGAAATATAAGATCGTTTAGGTCGCTATACAGAGGGAGCAACTATTTGGGCAACAAGGTTTATGTCCTTTCTGTACGCAAGGGATGCGTTCTTGTAGCCTTGTAGCAGGTCTCGACAAAGTAAAATGGAGCAGAAATTTAAAGGTGGAAACACAAATTGTAACTGACTTGGGATTCTGCTTTTGCTAGAGAGCAAAGAAGAGCCGGTCTTCCTCTGTGGACATTAGGAATAAGTGGTTTATTAGAGTGATTTTATCCTGCTATTTGATTGCGAATATACATCCGCATCTTATCATGTAGTGTAAGCAGGTTTTCACCTGAGGTTATCTTAACGCTAAAACATTGCACATTTTTTATATGTTCACAGAAAGAAGCGTAAGGCTGCTAAAACTGGCAAGCAAGAAGCTGGGAAGACTCTTGCTAACAGCTGTCGTGTGGATGCTGATGCGATTAGGGGGGAGCAGAAACATTTGCTGCAAGTTGCGGAACAAGAAGAACAGGAGCTGACGATACTCGAGCCTCGAGTTATTTCAGTAAGGTAGTGATGGCTATAAGTGGATACAATGTTAGTAGAATGTTCCTGTTTGTTCTATCTTGTCGATGTTTTCTCTGCCTTCCTAAATCTCCCAGGCGTTGAGGGAACATTTGCTGCATGGTTCTATGGTTGACGAAAAAGAAGTACTTAAGGTGTGCTAAGTAAGGTAGTGGCGACACAGATATTTAAGGTGTGCTAAATAAGGTACTGGCGACTACAAATGCATGAATAATTTGAACAGTATTCTGATGTTGTCTTTTCTTCACCGGTTGAATGTAATTTGCGTCGTTTCCTCCCGTGGTTTGCAGTTTATTACGATCTACCTGTGACAATGTAAAAATTGTCTTCCCGGACAGAAAGTTGCCTAATCTTCGTGAGAAAAAGTAGGGTTTCAGGATGTACGCTGGATAGTTGCTGCTTCACTGCATGGACTTTTTCACTCTTTAGAGGTACTAGCTTGCAAAAACGTCTTATGTTGTGGGACGGAGGGAGTAGAATAATAATGTCAGAAGGACATTAGAAGACCCATGTATTTCTTGGACATGTGAAAGGCTTGGCATGGATTCAACCCATTCTCGAACAATGTGCCTAATATCACATTCTGAGGAAGGTTCTTCACTGAACTTGATTCGATACCTGTTGCTGAATATAGTTGCGGAACTATGCAGTTTATTACTACCTACCTGTGACAGTATAAAGTGGGTGATCTGGATATTACATATTTCTCCAATAGTGTGCTATGTCGCTCGATCTGACAATTCATTTGATGATCTCTGTGCTCTCGAGTCTCGACGACTCCTTTTCTTATGCCTCTTGTAATCAAGGTACAAGATATGAAATATATGTTGTAGAAAACTACCTGGTGAACCTATTCCTGTTGAATCTGTCTTCAGTAACATAGGCCGGATCAGTCAACTTTATCAAGCCTATTCATATTGGACTTAATTATAATGGCCATTGGAATTTAATTGATAATTCTATTTTTCATGATAATTCAGATTTGTTTTTTTTTTGCCAGAAACTTACAACCTATTCATCTTCAATCATGGCAGTACAAAGAACAACATAGATAATACAAATTAGAGTGAAGTGCATCCTAGGTCCTTGAACTATTTGTGTCACGTAGGTCCTCAAACCATGTTAAGTATCATCTAGATCCTCAGAAATCCTTGAAGTGTAATAGGTGTGTATATATGTGACACCTCTGAAATAGTTCAAGGACCTACATGACTCCTTTGAAACAGTTTGAGGGTCAGGATGACACACATATTGCACTTTGAGGAGTTGGATGACGATTTTCATAGTTCAAGGACCTACGTGACACCTCTGAAATAGTTCGAGCACTTATGATGCACTTCACTCTAAAAATTACAACCATCTTCGTGGACGACTACAAGCACTGGAGCGTGCAGCAACAATTTTTTCTCATATCACATTCACATATACACTACTCATGAAACAATAAATTTTTTTGTCACACGGTTCTTTATAACTTCAGTTACTATATTTTTTTGTTCTAAACATCGATTTCCAATTTGTACTGTAATATTATACTGAGTTCATGCATAACTTTAACTACTATAAACATATCCACGCAAAGAAAAAAAGACTTAAACCACTAAACATCGTCACTATACAAGTAATTGAAATTCTCAGCCAATTCGACCCAGCCTCTCTTAGGATGCGTTTGGTAGACTACATTAGCCTCAGTCAGGGCCGATGGATGCGATTTTGGCCTGTTTGGTTGCTTGAGTTGCACTTGAATCTTGGCCCACACAAACCTTAAAGCATCTCTGGGCTTGGCTCCCAAGGAAGTCTCAAATTGGCCGTATTCCAACGCCAGGCCTCGATGATGAAACTCTAGGCACGTGGGTGGATGTGGTTGCATGCGCGGGAGACGATGCATTGTTTCCTGAAGTGGCGCCATAAATTTCCTCACCCTTGTCTCATCGCTCACTCTCCCCTCTCCCTCTCTCTCACCAGCGGCGGCGAGCACAAGATCTGCATGGCGAGCAGCGTCGGTGATTATCGGAGCCAAGATCTGGACGGCGAGCACCGGCGCCAAGCACCGGCTTCATCACTACTCAGGCATGCGTTTGTCAATGGCGATAAGCCCTCTGTCCTAGATGGCATCAATTTACGCCGATCATACCGTTTGCGCCTCGATTT
>NC_041389.1:536525610-536544614 GCF_002162155.2 Triticum dicoccoides
TGGATGCAAACCAACAAGCAGTAGAGAGAGAGAGCCTAGCAGCGGCAAGCTTGGAGGCGCTTGGATCGGTGGTAGCCTTTAGGATCGTGGACCTCCAAAGGGCATTGTAGGGCAGTCTGGTTCAGGAACCCTGACCACCATGTCAATTGCTTCTTCATTGCCAGCATCCTCCATCTCGACCATCGTCCTCCAAAACAATGGTGACCGACGCATTTCCCAACACCATTGACATAATTTACTGTTGGTGTTGGGCATAAAAGAGATGCCAGAGACCATATTTACTAGCGGCATTGAATATGATGTCCACGCCACTAATGCGCTTAAATTTACTCCCTCCGTTCCTAAGTCTTTTTAAAGATCTCAATATGGACTACATATGAACAAAATGAGTGAATTTGCACTCTAAAATACTCCCTCCGTCCTTTAAAGAGTGTACTTCCAACTTTGTTGGAGGGTCAAACTATCTCAAAGTTTGACCGAATTTATGCAAAAATATATCAATATTTGTGAAACCAAATGGGTATACTATGAAAATATATTTTATCATGAATCTAAATCTACTCATTTGATGGTATAAATGTTGATATACTATTGTATAAATACAGTCAAACAGAAAACACTTTGACTTTCCAACAAAGTTGGAAGTACACTCTTTAAAGGACGGAGGGAGTATGTCTATATACATATGTATGTTGTCTATAGCAAAATCTCGACAAAGACTTATATTTAGGAACAGAGGGAGTATTTATAATTTGCCCCTCAATTAAAATGAATGCCAAAACCATGATTCATATCCAAGTTAAAAAGTGTGTGAGTGTTTTTATCATTTGCGTAGAAACTTTTGTAACATGCGAAATCCAAATGATATAAACCTATGAGTTTGCCTCAACACACCAGATTTAAGTTGGAAAATCAGGTCCTGGGACGACATGCTTCAGTTCGTAAGCGACGTATGTGAGAACTTGTGTGTAACACTCTAATAGTTTAACATATTTTAAAAAATGGAAATGTTTAGACTTCATTAACATATTTTAAAAATTATGTCTCTCTCTCACAATATAGAAAAATATTACCGCTAGCATTCGCCGTGATGGTCAACGTCACTCGCAAACGGTACTAGTGGCATGGCTTCCTGAGCCCACGCCACAAATTTGGCCTGGCCCAAAGTAGGGAGAGCAGCGCCCTTAAAATCCCCTTGGTCTTATCCACTCCCTACACACAAATCCTCTGCTTCTCACGCCGCCGCCCTCCCCCATCTCTCGCCCGACGTCATCGATCACCCATGGTTTGTCGGCTTCTGACCGCCCTGGCCATGTTGTCGCGACACGAACTTGTGGTTAGTGCGGACAACACCGGTGATGCAGAGCTCGGCCGGGATTGCAACATTGGAGCAACTATGAGAATATTTTCGATGTTGCAGATAAGCCATTGGTGCAAGTCGGAGGTTTGAAACGTCGCCCATGTTTCAGAAACATCATGAGTGTTTGCGGACTAGGGGACGCAGCGGGACGTATGGATGGGTGGGACACAGTCGGATACGGGAGCCCTAGTCGGCGCTGCAAGTGCCGGTTGGCGCTAACAGCGCTCGCAGGGGGAGCTAACGAGCCAGCCCAATTGAGAGAGAAAACTGTAAAAACCTTACTGATATATATGCAGAAACTGAGAATCGATCCCTTTGCCTAAGGTAGGGCACCTTAACTCCGGAACCACTAGACCGAGAAGCCAAGTTTGTCAACTATCAGAAACGAGGTATATTTGACCGTTCCTCTAGAGAAATATTATATACCCAGAATTAATTATTTCAAAAAGCAATTCACAATGAAATCAAGAATTCTAAAAAAAGCTTCAAAAAATAGGAAAGGTTCGTGAAAAATGGGAAAAGTTCATCAATTTCGAAAAAAGTTCATCCATTTGAAAAAAATCATCGATTTTGAATAAAGCGCACAAATCCAAAAAAAAGTTCACTGTTTTGGAAAAAATTTAAATGTTGTCAAAGAAAAGTTCATCAAATTCGAAAAAAGTTCATCGAATTTCCAAAAAAGTTCATCAATTTTGAAAAAAGTTCATCAAATGTGAAAATTTTCATCGATTTTCAGAAAAGTTCATTAAAATTAAAAAAAATCACTAGACCGAGAAGCCAAGTTTGTCAACTATCAGAAACGAGGTATATTTGACCGTTCCTCTAGGGAAATATTATATACCCATAATTAATTATTTGAAAAAGCAATTCACAAAGAAACCACGAATTCTGAAGAAAATTAGAAAAGGTTCGTAAAAATGGGAAAAGTTCATCAACTTTGAAAAAAAACGTTCATCCATTTTGAATAAAGTGCACAAATCTGGAAAAAAGTTCACTGTTTTGGAAAAAAGTTAAATGTTTTCAAAGAAAAGTTCATCAAATTAGAAAAAAGTTCATCAAATTTCCAAAAAGTCTATCGATTTTGACAAAAGTTCATCAAATTTGAAAATGTTTATGAATTTTTTTAAAAATCACTATTTTTGAAAAAAAAAAACGTTTTCAAAGAAAAGTTCCTCAAATTCGAAAAAAGGTTATCAAATATAAAAAACAATCATGGATTTTGAAAAAGAAAAGTTCATTGAACTAAAAATATTCATAAAATTTTAAAATTTTATCGTTCAAAAAAGTTCACCAAAATGAAAAAAATCACTGTTTTTGAAAAAAAAGGTTTTCAAAAAAAGTTCATCAAATTCCAAAAAAGCTCCAAGAATTTTGAAAAAAGATCATCGATTTTCAAAAAAGTTCATGAAATTCCAAAAAAAGTTAATCAAAGTTATCATTTAAAAAAACATTGGTTTGAAGAAAACATTCACGTATTTGCAAACAATTTATCGAATCTGTAAAGAGAAAGAAACAGAAAACAAAATAAGAAAAAACAAAAAGAAAAGAAAAGGAACGAACAAAAGAGGGGAAGACACAAAGGTTACGAGATCTCACTCGTGATGCGGTGGTTAGACCAGGCTACCTGTAAGTTGGAGGTCTCTGGTTATTTTTGAGACAATCACGCGAAGCTTTATTTAAACTGACCCAATGTTTAGAGGTACAAAAGAAAGATCACGAGGGTGTCATAACCAAAGGATGGCGGCCCACCCCTAATTTTAAACTATGTTTCGCTAGATTATGAGCCTCGAAATTCGAGCTCCTAAACTCATGAACAAAGCTACATCTACTGATAAAAGAGTTTTGTTCTATTATTTCATGTAAGATCGCCCCATAGCTTGCCGGGTTCTTTTGCTTGATGTCATCTATCACTGTTTTGTAGTCTGAAGCAACATGGACACTTTGTATGTTAAGATCCTCAGCAAGTGCCAATGCTTCCCGAACAGCAAGAGCTTCAAGAGTCGGCGGGTCATAAACACCTTTCACCACTTTCGCTGAAGCTCCCTGAAAGTTTCCATCATGATCACGGCATATAGCTGCTGCTACTCCTCACCTCCGGCTCTGTGGTACTGCAACATCTACATTAAACTTAAACATTGTGTCAGGAGGCTTGATCCAATGAGTGGGTCTACATTGTCGCCGCTCTGGTGGTTTACTTCCTGTCTCCTCTAGTGTATCAAGCTCCCTCAGAAAGGCTTGAATGAACTGATGTGTAGCGTGAGGACTTTGGAAAATACCCTCATATATTGCCTTACGCCTTGCCTTCCATACCGACCAGAGAGTTACAGCCAAAAGAACGAACTTCTTCTGTGGCAGGTGATCATGCATTGCGAAGAGCCAATTCCTCGCATTCGTATCAGTGTTCATGCTCAATTGTTCAACCAAAGAGGCCTCTGACAAAGACCAAATGCACCGTGACATGGTGCAATCAAAAAGAGCGTGCCTCCACGAATTAGCACAACCGCAAAGCACGCATATATGAGTGCTCGGCATGTTGCGATGATGCAGGACATCCATGGATGGCATGGAATGTTGCGCTAGCCTCCACAAGAAAACCCTCACTTTTGCTGGGACATTAGTATGCCATAGATCGGTCCATGCTTTGCTACTTGCGCCCAGATCTGATGCTCCCGCATTTTCATCCATCCAATTCCCTCTGTGATATTTCTTGTTCATGACCATCCGGTAGGCTGATCTGACTGTAAATTTTCCGCTTCTCTCGGCCTCCCAGGCCCAAAAATCATCAGTAACTCTGGTACACAACGGAATGGCCATAATAGCATCTGCATCAAAGGATATAAAGTTTGCTCTTATTAGCTCTTCCCTCCATGTCGTTGTCGTTGAGTCAATCAGCTTCGAAACAAGCACCGGAGGGGTGGCTGAGATATATGTTATGGGACGCAAAGCGCCTACCCTAGGTAGCCAGTTTGTCTCCCAAATCTTTATAGTACTCCCATCTCCGACTCGCCGAGCGAGTCCTTGCTTCAATACTTCCCTTCCATCAATCACAGCTCGCCAGTTTGCGAGGGGCGATTCCCTAACTGTGCATCCAAGAAACAGCTAGTCGAGAAATATGTAGCTTTGAGTATTTTTGCACTTAAAGAGTTCAGATCATCCAGTATTCTCCAAGCTTGACGGGCCAGTAAAGCAAGGTTGAAAATTTCAATGTCTCTGAGTCCCATACCTCCCATGTATTTTGGTTGAGTCATGACGTCCCATGCTACCCATGCTGGCTTCCTCCTTCCCTGCTTGCTCCTCCACCAAAATTGCCGGATTATTGAGGTGATATTCTGACACAAACCTCGAGGTAGTCTGAAACATGCCATAGAGTAAACTGGGATGGCTTGGGCCACTAACTTGATAAGTACCTCCTTTCCTGCTGCAGATAGTAGTTTCTCCATCCACCCTCTAACTTTCTCCCATACTCTGTCTCTCAAGTATTTGAATGTGCCCATTTTTGATTGACCCACATCAGTAGGCTTGCCAAGGTATCTATCACTCAAAGACTCATTGTGCACGTTCAGATTTTGTTTTATGTTATCCCTCATCACTTGAGGACACCCCTTGCTCAAAAAGATGGATGACTTTTCATTATTTATTCGCTGCCCCCAAGCTTTGCAATATTTGTCCAATAGGTTTGACACCATCACGCCCCCCTCAACACTTGACTTAAAAATCAGCAGGCTGTCATCCGCGAAAAGGAGATGGTTCACAACCGGAGCTGTTGGTGCCACCTTGATCCCTTCCAGACTAGTCGCCTAAGAACTCGATTTTAGTAGGCACGAAAGGCCCTCTGCCGCAATCAAGAAAAGGTAAGGAGAGATAGGATCTCCCTGTCGGATACTTCGAGTGGGTACAAATTGTTCTAGTTTCTCGCCATTAAAGAGAACTGAAAACTTGACTGACTGCACCATGTTCATCACTATCTATATCCATGCTTGTGTAAAACCCAACTTCTCCATCATGGCCTTGAGATATTTTTTTTCGAAAAGGAGGATGACCCCCGGCCTCTGCATCTGGGAGATGCATACAACCATTTTATTAATTATTCTCAAGGACCTTACAAAGTATAACAACAATATGCCTGAATCCGCCATCTTGGCAGCATCTGCCGCCACTCCTATCCAAATGATGAAGGGGTGCAAGCTGGGTCACATACCCATACCTCTCACCTAAGCCTAACATTTAAAGCCGGAGGCCCCGACCGAGCCATCTGCCGGGTCCAGGGCTCAAACCGGTCTGACGCACTCACATGTGTCGTCGCCGCCATCTTCCACTGGTCCATCTTCAGAGCAGACTGAGGTGACAACCTTGGCAGGTCCTCCGCCATCGACGCCACCACGACGCCAAACGACGACCTCCACCTACGCGAGCCTTGGCAGGTCCTCCGCCATTGACACCACCACGGCGCCAGCCGACGACCTCCACCTACGCGAGTCCATCTCCAAGCAACAGACGTAAATCCATGCTAGGAAAGGGCCGCATCACCGCCGTCGCCCACCACCCACAAGCGCCACCCAACCCCAAGGTTCCCAAAGCGACGCCTTCAAGAAGGGAACGGCGCTGTGAACGCTGCCGCCGCCCAACAGAGTTAGGGCCTTGAGATATGGCCACTCCAAACGGCCATAAGCTTTCATCATGTCAAGCTTTAAGGCGCAGTAGCTGTTTGATTTGGCTTTGCTTCTCTTCATAAAGTGCAAGCACTCATAAGCACAAATCATGTTGTATGTGATTAACCTTCCTGGAACAAACGCTGACTGTTCTTCGGATATGATGTCAGGAAGAATTCTCTTTAGCCTGTTGGCAACAACTTTGGACGCAATCTTATAGATCACGTTACATAAACTAATAAGACGAATTTGAGAGAGTTGTGCTGGGTTCAAAACCTTTGGAATGAGTACCAAAACTGTGTCATTGACACACTCGGCTCCTTCTTCCCCTTTTACTATTCTCAAGACCGCATTAGTCACCTCGTCCCCGCAAATGTCCCAATGCCTTTGATAGAAGTGTGCCGAAAACCCGTCCAGCCCCAGGGCCTTTGTTGGAACCATCTGGAAGAGAGCAGTTTTTACCTCATCCTTTGTATACGGCGCAAGTAACATGGCATTCATCTCCTCAGTTACTTTGGTTGGTACATTTGATAAGACTTCTTCAATTCCGGTCACTCCTTCCGACGTATATAAGCTCCTGTAGAAATCTGTCACAAGTGCTCTTAAAGTGCCTGGTTCTTCCGTCAGCACACCCAATGAATCAGCCAGTGCCTTGATCATATTCTTCTTCCGTCTCTAGCTAGAGGTCTCTGGTTCAATCTACAAGCCGCACTGTTTTTGCGAATTAAGATACGAAAAAAATAGTAATGGGTCAAGCCCAGTTAAAACGGCTGCAAGCGCCGGTTTGCAGAAACAGTACTAACCGGCGCCTGCAGCGCTAAATAGGATTCGCCGTCGGATACCGCTTAGGGCCTATCCTTAATTTAGCACCGGGCTTGGGCTTGTGTTTTTTTTTCACGGTAAGGCTGTAAGAATTTGCTGGCCCTGAAGGGAAGCCCAGTCGTGGTCAGTTTGGAGCTACAATCCCAACCCAACAAGGACAAGAGGAGGAGGTTGCCGACGGCACGCCATTGACGGGGGAAATAAAGGAAAGCGAAAACTCCACCGCCATGGCTCCGACCGAGGGATCCTCCATGGCCGATCTTCCTACAGTCGATGGCGACCAAGAGGAGGAGACACCGATCCCCCGCTCCATATCCTGGCTCCCTCCTCACAGCCCCCACGACTGCGGCGATCCTCCCCCAAAGTCGGTCCTCCTCGACACCCTGGTCTACGCCGACGACCGCACCAACGACTACACCGCCGAGGGCTTCACCAGCAACGGCCACGCCATATCCCTCACCTTCTGGCCCGCGCATCCGCCGCTCATCTCCTACTTCACCGTCCACCTCCCCACCCTCCTGCAGGACGGACCCGCCACCTCGCTCGACCTTCTGCCACGCCTTGTCCGCACCGACGGCGACCTCGCCCTCTTCCGCGTCATGATCGGCCCTTCGCCCAGCAATCGGCACCACATCAACTACATCGTCTACCGTGTCCGTGCCGGCTGCAGTAAGCTTGAGGTGCTCCCCTCCCACCCCACCCGCTTGTTCGCCGACTGGTCACTTGCCCTCCTGCGCTGCCGCTGCCCCGACGACGGCAGGTTCTTGGTCGCCAATCTCCGTTCGATTTACTCCCGTGGGCAGTACGCCCTCGACCTGTTCGACTCCAGGTCAGGCACATGGAGCACTAGATCGATGCATGCTGAGTCGCCAGAGGACTGCTACTTCCGTACTCCAACCAAGGTGATCGCCCTCGGTGGCGATCGTGGTACAATCGGCTGGGTCGGCCTCTGGCATGGCATCCTCATCTGTGATCTGCTCCCCAGCGGCGGCGACGATGACGACGTCCTTCGCTTCATCCCTTTGCCCGTGCTGACGGCGCCCAACAAGATGATCCCAGGCCCTTTGTGTTGTGACCGGGACGTCTCCGTCGGCAGCGACGGCTGCATCAAGTACTTGGAGGTGTGGGCTCATCCCGTGCCCGGCTCGCGGAATCGCGCCACCTACGTCTCCGAGGACTGGGGTGCTGCCATACTGACATGGCTGGAGCCCAAGAAGAAGTGGCACATCGACCTCAAGCTCAAAGCCTCGGACATCATCGTGGACGAGACTCACTCCCGGTTGCTTCCTCAGCTTGATGTCAAGGCCACAGGGAAGAGTCCAGCCTTGAGTAGACTCCACACAGGGCATCCTGCTCTCAGCTTGCATGATGATGATGTTGTTTACATCATGGCCAAGGTTGACCACAGGGACGACGACTTGTGGATGCTTTCTGTTGACATGAGGAACAAGACTCTGAAAGGAGTGGCTGGTCTCACCAGTAAAAGAACCTTGGGTTTTAGATTCATGTACTTGCAAAGTGACCTCTCCAGCCATCTGGTGCCCACAAGCAAAAGCAAAAAGTCCTCACGCAGGTAATAATAATATACTCCCTCCGTCCGAAAATACTTGTCATCAATTTGAATAAAAAGGGATGTATCTAGATGTATTTTAGTTCTAGATACATCCCTTTTTATCCATTTTGATGATAAGTATTTTCGGACGGAGGGAGTATATGGTTTCTGCTTTTGCCACATAGCAAGGAGAATTCGTATCTGGCGATCGAGTTCTGGACATTAGGAATAAGTGGTTTATTGGAGTGATGCCATCCTGCTATTTCATTGCCAATATACATCTGACATCTTATATACCGAAAGTGCTATTGTGAGCTCGAGCTCACAGGCACCCTTTGTTACAGTACAAACAAAAAAAAAATTAAAAAAGTTCAAAAAAATCTGAATTTTTTTGGCAACAAACATTGATATATTTTTCACATGCGTACAAATTTTCATGACAAAATGACATTCATGCAGGTCTCAGCAAAAAAAACAAAATCGATGCTCCAAAATGCTTCCAAAAACAGTTTTTTTGGAGCATGATTTTGTTTTTTTTTTGCTGACACCTCCACAAATGTCATTTCATCACGAATATTGGCACGCATGTAGAAAAAATATCAAAGTTTCTTGACAAAAAAGTTCAGATTTTTTTGAATTTTTTTACTATTTTTTCGGATTTTACTGTTCATCCGGGATCACTGGTGCCCGGGATCAATTCCTCCGCGTCCCTTATATACTCCTGAGATTGCCTTTACGCTAAAGCATTGCACCTAAGCTGGGAAGACTCTTGCTAACAGCTCTCGTGTGGATGCTGATGCGACTAGGGGGGAACGGAAACATTTGCTGCGAGTTGCGGAACAAGAAGAACAGGAGCTGACGATACTCGAGCCTCGAGTTATTTCAGTAAGGTAGGTGATGGCTATAAATGGATACAATGTTGGTGCAATGTTCCAATTCTGTTTGTTCTATCTTGCCGATGCTTTCTCTGCCTTCCTAAATCTCCCAGGCATTGAGGGAACATTTGCTGCATGGTTCTATGGTTAGACGAAAAAGAGGTACTCCCTCCGTTCGAAAATACTTGTCGTAGAAATGAGTAAAAATGGATGTATTTAGAATTAAAATGCGTCTAGATACATCCATTTCTCCGACAAGTATTTCCGGACGAAGGGAGTACTTAAGGTGTGCTAAGTAAGGTAGTGGCGATTATAAATGCACGAATAGTTTGAACAGTATTCTGATGTTGTCTCTTCTTCACCGGTTGTATGTAATTTGCGTCGTTTCCTCCCGTGGTTTGCGGTTTATTACCACCTACCTGTGACAATGTAAACATTGTCTTCCCGGACTGAAAGTTGCCTAAGCTTCGTGAGGAAAAGTAGGGTTTCAGGATGTATGCTGGACAGTTGCTGCTTCACTGCATCGACCTTCACTCTTTAGAGGTAGAATAATAATGGTTGTCAGAAGGACATTAGAAGACCCATATATTTCTTGGGCATCTGAAAGGCTTGGCATGGATTCAACCCATTCAGGAAGGATGTGCCCAATATCACATTCTCAGGAAGGTTCTTCACTGAACTTGATTCGATACCCGTTGCTGAATATAGTTGCGGAACTATGCAGTTTATTACTACCTACCTGTGACAGTGTAAAGTGGGTGATCTGCATATTACATATTTGTACAGAAGTGTGCTATGTCCCTCGATCTGACCATTCATTTGATGATCTTTGTGCGCTGAGTCTGGACGACTCCTCTTCTTATGCCTCTTGTAATCAAGGTACAAGATATGAAATATATGTTGTATAAAACTACCTGGTCATAATATTTATAATTAGGTCGATCCTACACGTGTGAACCTATTCATGTATCTCTTTTTTTTTTGGCCAGATGTGAACCTATTCACGTTGAATCTGTCTTCCGTAACATAGGACGAACGGTCAATTTTATCGAGTCTATTCATATTTGTTAGAATAAATCCGAGGCATACTGTCGATTATTCGAGGACCAAGCAATCACACGAGTACGACACCGAGATTTGTTAACGAGGTTCACCGATATGGCTACATCCCCGGGGCCTGACTATGAGCGCTCCTCCCCATGACACCGCTACAATATCGCACCCGGTCGCCCTGGACACCGGCACATGCCGCCGGCTTCCCCTGCGTTCCGGTGCTATTATGTTGGCATAGGTTACATCGTGTGACTACCCACGCTATATATGAGAGGCCTAGGATACAAGTGTCCTATTAGGACATGACTCCATATCTTATCTAAACACAATACTAGTCAGAGTCCAACTGTAACCTACCTTGTACACAATATTTGACACAACTCTAACAAACTCCACATTGACGAATATTCTCCACCACCTTGAATTCGTCAATGCGTCAAACTTCCATGTACATTGGACTTGAGTTTATCCCATGAGTACCGCTGCTACTCCAAAGACTCGATATGACTCCGCCTGCGACTTGTAGTCCCTTCTTTTCTTGACCACAGTCAACACTCAAGCAAAATTAAGTTCCTTGTTACTCTAGTCCGTGCTCCCAACTTCCAGAGTATCCGTCAACGCCATTACACACCGATCACTAACCTGCGTGAAAATGAACAACTCACATATTGGGTGTCACACATAAGAGTTACCTGAACTCAACATCAACGCTCCTTTCTTGACTGACTGTCTGAAACTTGAAAGAATTTCACCATTGCTTGTAGTCATCCCGAGTCAAATTCGCAATTGTCTCACCACATGTATGACCAGAGCCCTGGCCCGTCTCCATGTCCCGTGCATACCGCACGCCTCGCCGCTATTACCGCGTCGAGCCTCCGCTGTCCCGATCGAGTCTTAAGGGTCGCGAACCCACACCACTCAACCCCCACTGCAGGAGTACCACCGATCATCACCGACCGATGACGAGTTGCACGCTTCCATCAGACCATTGGGCTCCAGTCCGAACTGCGTGTCACTCGCTTTTCCCGCTAAAATAGGCTTCGACTCTCTGACGTCTTACGCCGTAGCCCCTCAATCAGCACCGAGTGAAGTCTTCCGTCAGACTCCAGCTCCACCTTCAACATGACTCCATGGTAGATGATCAGTCCACCCCTGCGCCTCATCGACTTCAAGCTCCGTGTATACACCACCTTGAATCAATCCCGCGCCATAGCCTTGTCGAAGCCACACAAGCCCTCGGGCCTGCGCCACGTGTTTCCACGCCCAAAAGTCGGTCACCATCAGTATCACGCTCCTATGTCGCCGCCGCCAATCCCACACCATCTTCTGTACCAACTGACTTGTGTCGATCCGTCAGACTGACTAGTCCGACCAAGCCGAACTTTTTCGGCTACATGACACGCTCGAGGATGCCAGTCACTTTCAGTTCACACTTAGAATATTCACACACGACAGTAAAAACATTCTTAAACTGTAGTACAGCAACACTTGCCTTGTAGATTTAGTTTTGATTTTCTGTTTCATCTTTTATTGGCCTCCCCAGATAAACGAAAAAGACATGCAATTCTAGTACACGGCAATAACCGACCGAAACTATAAATGCAACTCTTATTGAGCACCTTTAGCTTTATTACTCTCAATTTTGACAGATACTAGATACAACATACAAATCGCAAGTGGTGGTAACTACCACTGCTTGTAGGAATATAGGGTCGCGCTATTCGTCACCCTGGGTGAGGAATAGTTATTCTTCACCCCCCCCCCTCTATTTTTACATCAATTGACCGTAATTTTACGTTTCATAAATTTTGTCTTATTTCAGACGTAAAAAGAGAATATAAGAAAATACATAATCACAATAAAATATATTTTATGTTACGTAAATTACAAAAATAAAAACATAGTGTAAAATGTACACAAAATGTAATTTTTCTGGTCTTCTGACCTTGTTTTATGCCAAATTTTACACAGTGAATCAATATGACTGTAAGTATTTGTATTTGAAACATAATTTATTTATGAAATGATCGTAAGATTACCTCGGGTGAAGAATAACATATATTGTTGTTGTCAGTGAATATTTATGTTCTTTTGACACCTGAAACGAAAATGTTCCGATTCATGTGATAATTATACGCAGTTTCCTGATTAGTCTAGGTTTTGGGCATTGCATAATGAATGACAATAGTAATCTGTACTTAATTAGTATAACCTTCAATGTCCATGCGTGAGAGAGAGAGAGAAAGAGAAGAGTCCTACTGACTGATCATCCAGAGATGGTGATGGCCTTACCAGTGTAATTTCCTTGCACTTCTTAATGAAGCAGCGTGAGGTACCCTGCTAGCTGTTTAGTGTTGGAACAGAAGGTTCTTGTTATTGTAAGGACAGTTTTGTAGACTAAATAAATTTCACTAATCACGTAAGTTGCCACGGTGGAAAGCCGGTCCAATTTGCTCCAACAGCGAGTCCGCTTTTTTTGCTGGTCACTCCACACGGCGCAGTTGTTTCTTGCCCGTTGCACACTCCAGAAGGTAATGATGATCTGTCTATTCTGTTCTCAGGATAAGGCGGCGATTGCAGTCCCAAATTTTCTCCCCTATACTGTTGTAAACCCAGGTCATCTGTTGAACAATTTTTTTTGTTTCTTCTTCTATCGATGTATTGAGATCGCTGTTCCTGACAGATTGTTCAATTTTTGTGGAAAACTCGTACTCTCCGGCCTCGGCCTGTCCGTGACCACAACCATATAACCTCCGCCCTTGGGCGCGAGCCCGCTCCAGCCCGTCCGATCTCCTCCTTTCTGGCCGCACGGTGAGCAGAGAACCTTGTGGATTTGATAAAGATAGGAAGAATTTTCTGATTTGCTTTCGATAGATTAATGGTTAATTTCTCTGCACCCGCTCCTGCCTGTTCAATTATTATTATATTTACGTGAGCAAGCTTCTTTTCGATCAAGCGGTAAAAAAATCATTTGGTATAGTTGGTAAGCTTCTTAGTGGAGGGGCATGAACCCTGCGCCTCCTCAGTTTGTATCCAAACATACTCGTCTGCTGGACAGATTCTATGGAGCAAGATCAAACTGGGCAACGAAACTGGTGTCTTCGGTGGAGTGGGCAAGGATTTGTGCTCTTAAGTGCCACAACTAAATTCTTTGGATTGGAAGAACTGTTCACTATACTAACAACGCTTGACTCATCACAGCAAGGAATTTATGACTGAAAAAAATAACCTAAGCAGAAATCACATTAGTCAAATTGCTAGCAGAAATGACACGAATAAACTCATATCAGGATAAGCTGCAGACTAAAAACTTCAACACAGTAGTTCATATTCGTCTCACTGTTACAGCACACGAAGAAACTCATATCAGGATAAGCTGCAGACTAAAAACTTCAACACAGTAGTTCATATTCGCCTCACTGTTACAGCACGGCAAAATTTGGATGGAAGCCAAAAGTACCAACAGACTTAACACAGGACAATATTCCTCATCATTGATGACCACAGGACAAATCTACCTCATCGTTCCACGGTACCTTCCGAAAGCTCTTCATGCTACTCGCTACACAGAGACCACCCCACCAAAGGCATTGCTCAGTTCTTCTCCCACCAGAGAGGCTCTAGTACAACAGAAACGAAAGGAATCAAAAAATGAGTCTCTACAACAGAAACCAAAGGAATTTGATGTACCGACACGGGGGCTCGACGGGAGGAGCGCGGCGGTGACGCGTGCTCCTCCTTTTTCACGAATCCGCGGCGGCGGCCGGAGGAGGAGCCGGCCTCGCGGTCGTGCTTCCCCTTACGGTTCCAGAGACCCATGGCTGCGGTCGGCCGGCGAGCTCGAGGACGGGGAGTGGGTAGGGTTTGGGCGTGTCGGCTTTTGAGGGGGCAGAGAGGGGCCGGCGTGGGGAAGTGAGGACGACGGCCGGTCCACGGGTCCCATTTAAGAAAAACGACGGCCCGTCGCTGTGCGGATGACAGGTGGGGCCACCCGCCCGTGCGCATTTATGTTGGCGGGTGGGAGGTAGGTGGCCGTCTGCCACGCGGCCCCGACGCGGACGTTCGGAGCGTCCGTTCGCTGTCCGCCGCGACCCAAACCCGGCGCAAGTTTGCGCTCGAAATGGGTCGGCTCGGACACAAAACGAACCAGATGGGTCCGGGCCGTCGCGCGCTGGGCCGCCTGGTTTGTTCGTTTTGCCCCAAACGGACGGGGCCGGACAAGATAGGGTCGCGCGGTGGAGTTGGCCTTAGATGGCGCAAAGGGCGTCCGCTCGGCTATGCCACCGCACAAATTTTACTGTCGCATGTATCTATCCAGATAACACCTCCCCTAATAAATCATTGCCTTATTTTCACAGCCCAGCACGCGACCTTCCTCTCTCGTTTCCCACTCTCCATCGAGGGTTGCTGTCGCCACCCCTCCGTCATTTTCCACCGCTGCCGCCCCATCACTCCTCCTACGTTGGGCACCGCAAGAAGGCTTGCTTCTCTGACGGATCTTCTGGTCTTGGTGGCTTCCTCGTAGCAAGGTGCGTTCACTGCGCCTCCCAACGCCCGACAACAAGGTGGCGGCAAGAGCTAGAAGGCAGGCGGCGCCACGAGGTCTCGTCCCGGGGGAGCCGCAGTACGACGAGCACAACCCAGACGATGTCGATGTGGTCGTCGGCGCCTCCTCTGCCACGGGATCGAATGGGCTGGTGGACAGGCGTGCGGCTCTACGCCCTCCTCGGTCGAGGGTTGGATGGAGCCCTCAACTGCGTGGGAACAGCCATCGGCAGACACGACCCCGACGACTGTGCTCGTGGTGCTCGCTCTGATCCCACCCGTGCTTCCACAGGTGTACCAGCTCCTCTCTGTATATTCTTTGATTTTTTTCTGTTCAGTTCATCTTTCATGGTTAATCCTTTGCAACAATTTGATAAGATGCTGAAATCAAAGGTGTGGCCTCTATTTGATGAGTAGAACACAAAAGAGGAGTATGGGTCTGCATGTACATATAAGAAGAAGATGGCTCGAGGTGATTTGTGTCTGTTTTCAATAGCGTTGATGAAGAGATCTTCGTCATAGATCTCAAGAAGGGCGCCGTCTCCATAGGTCTCGTGTCATCGTGTGGGTCTCATGAACACTTTGGAGCCATTACCCGACATTATATAAGCATGCTACAGTGTAAAGGTAATGGGTCTCGTGTGGGTCTCATGAACACTTTGGAGCACAAGACAATAGCCAATAGATGTTTATATGGCAGATGTTTAACCTGCCAAGGATTGGGTTATACTCCCTCCGTTTCATTATCTAAGGTGTATTATTTTCGGCACGGTGACCAGGGCATGGAATTATAGACATGTTAGGACTAAATTACCATTGGTAGTTTTTATATTAGTGATAAGTAAACCAATTAGTCCAGGAAAGTAAGGCATGCATGCAATCGACATAGAGATAATTTCCTTCTTTTGCTACATGGAGAGACACGGGCAATCAGGGGAGAGATACTTTCTATTTTCTACAGGGCTGACAAGGGAATTATGAGGAATTAGAAGAAATGCATCTTACATTATGGAATTTTATGAAAAACAAATACACTTTATATAAAGAAACGGAGGGAGTATTAGTCAATAGAATACAGAACGTGTTGGTTGTTGCCGGTTGCTGTAATCTACTTACCTACATCAGATGATGTGAGTCTTCTTTTGGCCTGCAAACCATAGTCATTATAGCTTTGCTCCAGTGTGCCAATTTATAGCTGAATATGAGCCATCTACTTGCTGGAAGTGATCACATATGGAGTAATTTTTAGTGGCAGGGTGAAGTAATGGTACTAGCATTTATATTACTGAATGTACATTACATACTTTGTGTTATTTTGCATGCTCTCTATGTGTTCTCGGTATGGCGGGGGATGCTTGGTGACTAGTGGCTGGGGCGCGCCTCTGCGTACTTGTCTTGCTGTTAGACTTGTTAACGTGTTTGTACAACCCTGATGAGCGCCATTTGCTCAAAACACAATACAATCAAAAGAGTTGCAATCCTTTAAAAAAAATACATGCAGCAGAATTGCAACAACAGATAGTTTAGTCATAAAGCATAGCAAGTAGAGCTCTAGTAAACACATACATATGTGCACATCCTGATCAGCTTTTATAAAGCTAGATTTCATTGGTGTAAATATCTGCTGGAGTATTATCTAAATATCCATCATAACACCAGAAAACATGAACTTCAAAAGAGTAAGCCTTGCTAACATACATCTATGCAAGGCAAACAGGAACACCAACAAAATGCAGCATTCTTATCTTGGAGATATAAATTTTATTCAATGGAAAAGATGTAATGCCCATTCCTCGAGATGCATTAGCTATATCTGATATACACACAGGAGCTGGGTATCTATTCTGATATCATACCTACAACATAATGGGTTGTACTCATTGGTTCCGAAAAGTGAAAGACATGATAGTGGAAGTAATGAGGACGTGGGCATAGCCCAGTGGTTGGGGGCGCATGATTGTAAACCTAACGACCAGAGTTCGATCCACGTCGGGGACGAATTTCTGGAATTCTCATGAGGGATGCTTCTTCTATATCAATAAATCCGTGGGTGCTAGTGCCCATGGAGTTTCATTTTAAGAGGACGTGGGCATAGCCCAGTGGTTGGGGGCGCATGATTGTAAACCTAACGACCAGAGTTCGATCCACGTCGGGGACGAATTTCTGGAATTCTCATGAGGGATGCTTCTTCTATATCAATAAATCCGTGGGTGCTAGTGCCCATGGAGTTTCATTTTTTTTTTGATAGTGGAAGTAACAAGATCCAGAGTTTGTGGGCACTTCCGCAATTGTACGCTTCTTTGTTGTTGCCTATTGCCCAAGATAACCTTGGAGGCCCCAAAATATTAGAGCTCGCGAACCGGTACATTGCGGGCTGATGACCCCTTGCAGATCTTGGCATTTTAGATTGAGCTGCTCAACACACAGAAGTATCAATTAGTAGTCGACAAATTTACTATTGTGCTAAGCACATCAAAACAGGGAGAAGGTTATAGAACAGAAGTTATAACTGAAAGTACAAGAAAAACATCTCTCAATCATAGGCTGTATCAAAATTCTTTTCTTGCATTTGTCTAGATACGGATGTATCTAATACTAAACCGTGACTTGATACATCCGTATTTAGACAAATCTAAGACAAGAATTTTGGGACGGAGGGAGTAGAATGCAAAAGGTCACGGAAAATCACAACTGCGCTTGATGGTAGGGGCACTGGATGGAATGGTGAAAGGTCAAAGAATAATCCGACATGGCGGAGAAGCCGAAGGCGACGTTCTTGCCGTGGTCCAACCGCTCTCTTATGGCGTCGTGGATGGACTACAGCCACAGTACGCGGCCGACGTCGTTGGGTGAGACGCCCCTGCTCATCTATGTTGATTTGTTGATATGGACGGGCCAAAAGACAGAGAAGTTCAGAGTTTGTTTTCAGGTGAAACTTAAGATATGGCAAATCCATTCCAAGAGATTAACTATTTACGTGTAATTTGTACCTTTGTGTGCCTAAGAGTGTAACTGTCTGCTATGACAAAGTTGTAGCTCACTTCACCAAGCATCGTTGCAATTGTCCTGTGGTAGGTAATTTGCATCAAGACTGGTCATTCATATTTCATCTATGATCCAAAAAAAAAAAAAAGAACACAAGTGTTTGGTAATTGGACGGCATTGCAGACGGTAAGCCATGGAGAGTCGATGTCTCCAACGGGCTCCTTCCCCGCTCCCCAACCAACGCCCCACACCTCCGGCCGCCGCCTCCTCCCCACCGCTGTCGCCGGCGACGGCTGCCCTCCACGACCCCATTGCATCCAATGACTCCCCCACAGCCCAAGCCCTACGCGCCGCCCTCGGTGTTGGCGATGCCATGGGAGACGACTTTCAAGACCAGGTATGGCGCTGCCTCTCCAAGCATATCAACCCGCGCCGCCACGAACCGCCATGCTTCCTCTCCGTGCATGTCCTCCACTCCTCCCTCGACATCGACGAGGTGCTTGTGGCCGTCCTCATGCAAGCATGCTTGGGCGGCAGCGCTCCCGCTTTCCAGGCCACTCGAATCCAAGAAAACCTCTTTCGCATCTCCCTCTCAGACAAGCGCATCGTTCGTGCTCTCATCGCAGAACCCATCCTCGTCGCCACCACCCATTCGATCAAATTTCTTCCTTTCCCACCACCGACTCATCTCTCCCACCTGCCACCCATCCACCAAACACCAAAAGTTGATTTCAGCGATCGGTTTGGCCACGCCGATGCTTTCCTTCGCTCCCAGATTGGCTTCCTTCCAACGCCCGGGGTCGACTTCGCCCGCAATATCCTTGAATTGTTCTCATCCAAAGTCTTCACAACGCCACACCATGCTGCCCCGACCACAAAAATCATCTTCTTCGTCTACAAAGCCAACTTCACGGTCGACAACATTCTGGTGGCCACACTCCTCTCTTTTCGTTTTGGTGGCCAACCACGCTCTATCTCCGTCGAACGGATTTCAAACGCAGCCTTTACTGCGTCGGTCGCCTCCAGCCACATCGCCACTCTCATGGCAGCTTGTTCTCCCATCGTCGCCCCGCGCTTGTTCTCCACCATCACCGTCGCACCCTTGGGTGCACCGGAACTGCCGGCGATTCGAACGTCGGTGCCACCCATGCTGGCGGCGACGC